>NC_054555.1:20085640-20403140 GCF_017654505.1 Polyodon spathula | reverse complement strand
AAGGTAGTCAATTTCATACCCAAAATACATGCTGAATAGAGAGAAGACATATCAGATACCTTAGTATTTTTTTTTTGTGGGATACATAGTATGAGAAGCGAATTGTGGTAGAACTATAGCAGGACTAAAAATTGGTAGCCTACTGAGTAGGTTACCAATTTGTACTATAGCTCCTTAATCTGTATAGTTGGCATGTGATGTGAATTTCAGTTAGTATAACCAGAGAATGGGTACACAATGGAATATTGGTTCATTGCATTCCTCTTTATTACCAATAGTGATTTGCCAGCTGCTGTTATATTTTCCAGTAAGCATTTTTTTTTTTCTATAACAGACTGCCGGTTATAGTTAAAATAATTCAACTTTATTTTAGTATGTAATTATATGTATTGATATTTTTTATTAGTTATATGGTGTAAAATGCATCAAAGAAAAGTTAAAACAACTTTTAAAACTTTTAAATAATTAAGCATTTCATGAATTGAAAATCTGTGGGCTTGAAAAACAAAACATTAATTAATGGGAATTTTTCCTCAGGGATAATTATGGATCTAAATAAGTGAGGAAGACAATAATCAGCTAAACTGCCTTACATTTAAATTAAATTAGTATTATTAGAACCACGTGTTCCCTTAGGGATAAAGGATAAAGGAGATGGGTTAAGGTTATGAAATCTAGAAATTTCAATGCCTGGCAACAGCTGGAGTTTCAGCCTCACAAAAACACCCCGAAAATATTTTTTAATCTCTTCAGTTTTTAAATCTTCAGCACCCAACTCCGTATGTAATAATGTTAAGAATTCTTACCTTACATATTCTTCTGAGCAGTAATGGACCAAGCCATGAACGTGGTTCTGAGTGCTACTGCTCCTGTTCGGAAATGAACCAAACAAATTCTACAATAACAGAATATCTTTGAATGGGCTGTCTCTACCAATATCTTTGCTGTCTACTAACTATCTGTCTAGGAGGCAGTACCATTGGGAAGTGACGCTAGCACCTGTATGTCTCTAGCACTAGAATGACCAAGGCGTCCATTTTGACCGTTTTTAGAATTTAAATTGAAATTGTGGTGCATGTGTTTAAGATACGGAGCTGCAAAAATTAGCAAGATAAAATACTGTCATACCTATTCTGATCAGGAGCGGTCAAATTGATGATACATATAAACCTCTTATAACAGTGAAATGTTGTGGTATTACTTATATTCATCAGTCAGGACTTGCAGCCTTGTATTGAAGTGTATTGAATTGACTATGTCAGTCTGCAATCCTCAAGTGAGAGGTCTTCAGACATTTCTATTGTTTCAATGAGTTTCCTGATAGCCCATCAATCAGCCTTGACAGCTCACAGTGCCAGGCTGTCTGTCTGCACTCAGGTTACTATAAGTCACTTGTTTTTCTAAGAAATTCATTGTTAACCCAATGCACATTAAAAATGGATTGGACAGCAAAGCAGTGTTTGGAATTACTACAAGTGTTACCAAATAACTATTCTGACAATAATGAATAGTTTGCGAAGATTAATCTTCCAGCAGCAGTGACACCAAGGGCGCAGGTGATCCCGTGGGAGAAAAAGCAATCCTGTGGCAGCCCCTGCAAGGATGGCAGCAACTTCACCTGCATCAGCCCCTGCACCAGATTCAGCTGCTACTTCACCTGAGGCAGCCGCTTCTCCAGCGGTAGTGCCAGCACCACATGGCACTGAAGAGCCTGGTAATGACGGCACTGTTTGTAACACTATAACTCCCGATGTTGAAGCTGCAGGTAGGGGTGAACATAATATTTTGAGGAAAGTTCCAGGGCCCACGGCATTTGCAAAACACAACACTGATGAGAGCGTATTGAGTGCTTTTCACCTATTGAAAATGGATACACTTCACCACATACAACATTGCTCTGAAGCAGAAGCCCACCGACAACTACAAGATGTTCCCTGGTCAATGCTCTTGGAGGAATTAGAAGCTTACATTGCACTAGTGTATGGAGCATTTAGTGCCAGAAACCTGGATTACTGTTGATAGCTGTGCCAGACAGTCTGCGGTAAGTGCACTGCATATTTTGAAAAGCGCAGGATCTGAGTGATTTGTGCCAGCACTCAGACTTTGTAAATGATTGTAAATGAAGTCCATTCTGTTCTAATGTTTATTTATTCATGTAATTTCAGTTATAGTATGCCTGTTTATAAACACATAGCTTTGGTTGCGTATATGCGTTTTGTTATGTAGCGGTATGCAATATATATGGGGTGCCAGATGTAAAAAAAATATTTTAACATGTCTTTTTCCAGATTTATTTTAAATCTTGTATTTTATTTTCACAGATTTAGCTTAAATCTTGTATTTTTTCTCCAGATTTATAAATGTTGTGAGAATAAATAAATATATTTTTAAATGTGTACATTCAGATATAATTTATAAATCTAATTATAAGATTTAATATTGAGATAAATATTTCAATCAATATTAAATCTCTTAACTAGATTTAATATTTGGCTAAATATTTAACTAAATCTTAAATCACTTAACTAGATTTAACAATTAGCTAAATATTTCATTGGCCACTTGAATCTAGAGTTTGTATGCTTTGTGCATTCACGCAATTTCATTGGCTTTTGTAAAGCTGAAATTTGCATATTTCCCCGATTAGCTTTGCAAGAGCCAATCAAATTGCGTGAAAGCACAAAGCGGGCGGAGCTTATTTGCATACAAATAAGGGGGGAGGGGGCTTATTACAATACACTCTGAATTTAAGAACAAAACAAAAAAGCACAAATCGGGACTTGAACAAATGTATAATAAAAAGGTTAAGACACGTTTTTAGTTTTTTTTAATACTTGCTAAATCCCCAATAAAGTTAGTGTTGATCAATTCTTTATGTGAAGCACACACAATCTCAGATAATGTCTTTATGTTACTCGATCAGAGAAAGAGGATAGGCCCAGAGAAGAGCCAGAATGACAGAGGGGAGTGGGTGAATAAGAGGCCTTCTGTTTCACTGCAGTTCAGAATGCATATTCTCTTTAATATTTGTGTTTTGAGTTCCTGACCTGTTGATACTATTAGTTCAGCTACTGAGAGGATCTATAGTGCTAGTGATGGAGCCTGTGATCCACAGCCCACTATCTTCTCTTTATTAAGACCATACTTGTTCTGGAACTATTCATGTCAATTTCAATGAGCCAAAGGTCAGGGAGTGTTCCAGGATTGTTAATCCACAACAAGTTCCTGGGGCAGAAAGTGGGAGACTAAAATGGGCTGCTATTGGTCTTTGCCCATGTTTATTTTTCAGGGGTTCACAAAATATTGGAATAAATCATTCACCTTTTAGAGTAACTACTTATTTTTGAGCATCATTAACCCTATTATGTAGTCTGTTCGTAGGGGTTGTCCTATTTAATGTGATCATTTTAAATTGATTCTTTGACTGATCAGGACCTCACCTGAGACATCCAAGGACAATGATAGTAAATAACTTGGGTGTCAATAATATCTGACGCTTTCCCATTGTTGACTTATGAAATGAAGTGTTATATACGTTATATACATAGTCTAAAGGTGAATGATTAATTAAAGTATTTTGTGAGACTGTGAAAAATAAATGTTAAAAAGAAGCAAGCCCAGTTATATGGTAAATGTTCCTAAACTTGTATTTTTTACATGATATTAATAACCCTTTAGGAATCATGTTACACTACTTACTATAAATGTATTTTCCTATAGCAAAGCATCCAGGTTTGTTTCTGTTGCTTACAAACTAATATTTACATATTACATATAAATTACATACTCGGCATATATTCATTCAACTATTAATCTGTTTTTAAATAGGGGTGTTGTTCTAGGTGATTTTACTTTTTGACATTATTCTGGAACTTTTTTTTGTAATGTATATTTATTGTTGTCAAAAGAAATTTTAAATTAGCACTTCAAAAAGGGACAATTATGGATTTAAATATGTACTTACAACAGCAACAGCAACTTATTTCAGGTCTGAAATATCACAGCTAATGTGTGTATCTTTCTTTTTTTTTACATTCACTTTGTATATCAGTTTTAGTTGCCAAACCCTGGTTTAAAGCACCCCTCTCAATACAGTTTCAGATAGAAATAGATGTGTTTCTTACAATAATGGTGAACCAACTGAACCTGATAAACCTTTTGAGTCCACAAGGAGGGTTTCACGTTTTGAGTTTTTAAAAGACACCCGGAAATAGAAGACAAATACATTAGATAACTATAGAACAACCAAGAAGTAGAGAAGCTAGTAGATGACCAGTTCAGCATGAAGAGAGCGTCTTTTACCATTGTTGGTCCTGAAATATAGGGGAGCTACAGCATCTTCTTAACTTCATATTCATAGCAAAATGTAAACATTTGTGGCATAAAACAAATCATGACATCGGGTATTTGTGTGATGGGAGGTGTAGCGGTGGTAGGTTCCAAACTTGCCTATGGGCTCTTTGTTATCTCCATGACAGAAATAGTGTATGTCAGCATTTTTCATCACATATCCTGCATGGAAAAAAAAAAACTGATGGAATGTATTATGAGCTGCAGCAAATAGGGACTCAGTGTTCTACTAATTCCACTGTGCAAAGACTGACAAAAACAAGAAAATCAATCAGAGTAATAGACGCTTTCTCTTTTATATTGGAAACACAGCTCTTCCAAGGTGCAGGCCTTTCTGAGCGGCTTCTAGGCACCTTGGATATAATGCAGTCTTCTTTGTTAGACTCCTGAGTTAATTCCCACACACAGGGCGAGTTCCCACATATTCAAGTGTAACAAGGCCGTAAATATTAAGATAACAAAAGTACAAACTTGAACATGGGGCCTGATTCCTGCAGTCTGTTTTCAGAACGTTAACACTACCTTGCTTATTTATTGAGGGTTTTCCCTCTTTTGGATGATGTTGAGGAAATTGGAGGTCAGGCTTCCTAGTGGGTCTCCTGGGAGGCAGGGGCAGCTGTAATCTACCCTGGGGGCTATGAGGCTTGTAGTGACACCAGGCTGTAGTTCCAGGTCATGCCTATGCTGTGGTAGCTTTCATAAGTCAGGCTAAATGTTTCGGTCTTTTTCAAGGTAAAGGCAACATCTTTGTGGAAAGCAGTCAACCTAAACAAACATATATATATCTATCTATATATATATCTATATATATATATATATATATATATATATATATATATATATATATATATATATATATATCAATATATATATATATATATATATTTATAACAGTTAGGATGGATTTCATATATGTAGAAAAAAAAAAAATTCCCTTTGTAATAAACTAAACCTAATTAACATTTGCTTACAATGAGCTCTATTCACAAAGCTTACAGAACACAGAACACCGGGTAGTGTTTACAAGAAACGCATTATTTTACCTTTGCTATATCCTGTGTTATAAGACTGTTTTGATATTTTTATTGGCATGTCCATAAATCAGCTGGGGTACTGAAACTGAACTTGCATCACTAATTATTCTCTGGAGTTTTTGCCAAGAGATGCGGAAATCACTTTCTGTATTGCTTTTTTAATGTTTGGTATGCATTTATCTTTTCTGGGCTGTGGTAAGAAACCGACATGGATCATAAATTTCTGACAAAACAGGGCTTGCACATGCAAACAGTCCTCATGCTAGTGTAATAATTGCGAAGTACCCGAAAGGTAAAAAATATATGAATAAAATCCAGTTTATCGGCCAAATGCAAAATGTCTATAGAGGGCAATGAGTGTGTGATCGAAGATTATTAGAAAGGCAGGTATTGCATTCACAATTTAGAGTCCGGATGGACAGACACTATCACACACAGTGCATCCATATCTTTGAACGAGGAGCCTGGCATATTTATTGCATGTTGTTCAGGCATGTCTGGTTAAAAGGGCTTTCAACAAACACAACATAAGGGAATTCTAATAATATTCTAATAAGGGAATAATGAAAAACCCGGATTCTGAAATACATTATCCATAACTGCAGTATGTGATGTGGAAGAGACCAAATTGCTTAATAATTGAATATTGTATGCAAGTACTTTGCCTTGTATTTTTTATTATACCCAAAAAAGCAGATTTTGAAATTGATACCTATTAAGATACCTATATGGTCTTGACTTTGTATCAATTTTAATATCACAATTTACCATACTATACTCTTCAGCTTGTGGTAGAAAGTGCCGTGAAGTCCCCTGTGCAAATAATGTACTAAGAGGAAAATATAATCGGTACCCAGTCTTGCAAATAATGTTGGTCGATGAAGATGCTAAAGTGGCTTTTAAAAAGATGCACAATAACCAAACAGACTTCTTCTTATGGGACATACAATAAGCGTAGGTCTGAGAGGCAGCTAAATACATATCCCTTTCAGTCTCCATTTTTAAATGGAATTTTAAGAATGATAAAACTATGGATGTGAAATCGTACCTGTTATGCACTCCCATTCCTTACGCAGGTCTCAAATGTGCAGTAAACATGTATCTGGTACTACACTATATAAAATAGTTTAAATAACGTACATGTAAATTGTTAGCATCCTGACAACTTTTTCCACTCTGTTTCAAAGCCCTTTTTGAAATGGCTGCTCTAGTGCACTGAGATCTGTCCTCTAAATCACTACAGGAAGGGCGATTTAAAAATAATAAAAACATGACAACAAGTGCTCTGGCTTTTCTGTTCCATACCACATCATGGATCTTTATTGCTGTGTTACCTTGTGGCAGGGCGAATATATGGTTGACAGGGAGGGGAGTTCTCCAATAAAAGCACATGGTAATGTGGCTGGAGAGGGTATATTTAATAAATTAATATTTAATTCATTAATGGGTGTTAATTTAGAATTAGTTTTAGTTTTAATTAGAAGCGCCAGCATCTATGGTCATTACAGTTCATTAAAATAAAATAACAGCAAATCCCTGTTTTGGCCAGGATTCACTGACTCTGCTCTTCCTCTCACTTTCCTCTTCTCTTTCTTTCCTCCAACACTCTCTCTGGGCTCTTTCACCTCTTCACAGATAGGCACTGTCTTTCAGCCTTTAGCTCTGTCCCTCACAGCCTCACTCCAGTCGAGTCTACACGTGTTCTCCCACTCGTGGCTCGCCTCCCCACCCCTTATTGCCTCGGGGGTTTTGCCTTGGGGGCCCCCCACCACACACACACATACACACACTAACACACACTAACACACACTAATAGCATGCCCCGTACCTTTACAATACACAGAACACTAAACGAGACACAACAGACAAGACACACAAGACAAACATTTTTTCACATTTTGTTGTGTTAGTGCCTCAGAGTTTCATGCATATAAATGAGGAATTTTTCCCACTTATCTACACACCCCACTCCACACTGTTAAGGGGAAAAAAGTTTTTATTGAGAAAAAAAAAAATAATGTATTAAAAATACAAAACTGAAAGATCATAATTGGTTAAGTCTCCACCCCCTTAAGTTAATACTTGGTGGAAGCACCATTGACAGCAATTGCAGCTGTGAGTCTGTTTGGATAGGTCTCTAGCAAATTTGCACACCTAGATTAGGCAATATTTGACCATTCTTCTTTACAAAACTGTTCAAGCTCTGTCATGTTCCTTGGGGAGTGTTGATGGACAGCAATCTTCAAGTCATGCCACAAATTTTCAATTGGACTTAGGTCAGGGCTCTGAATGGGCCGCTCAAGGACATTTACCTTTTGTTCCTTAGCCACTCCATTGTAGTTTTTATTGTGTGCCTTGGGTTGTTCTCATCCTGAAAGTTGAACTTCCATCCCAGTTTCAACTTTCCTGCAGAGGGCAGCAGGTTTTCTTCAAGGACTTCTCTATACTTTGCTCCATTCATTTTCCCTTCTATCCTGACAAGTGGCCCAGTCCCTGCCGATTAGAAACATCCCCATAACATGCTGCTGCAACCGCCAGGCTTCACAGTAGGGATGGTGTTCTTTGGGTGATGCGCTGTGTTGGGTTTGCGCCAAACATAACGCTTTGCATTTAGGTAAAAAAAGGTTCCATTTTAGTTTCGTCAGACCACAAAACTTTTTGCCACATGTTTACAGAATCTCCTGGGTGTTTTTTTTTGCATACTTCAAACAGGATTCATGGTGGGCTTTCTTGAATAATGGCTTCATTCTTGCCACCCTACCATACAGGCCAGATTTGTGGAGTGCTTGGGATATTGTTGTCACATGCACACTTTGACCAGTCTTGGTCATAAAAGTCTGTAGCTCTTGCAAAGTTGCCATTGGCTTCGTGGTAGCTTCTCTGGTCAGTCTGCTTATTGCTCGGTCATCCAGTTTTGAGGGACAGCCTGATCTAGGCAGGGTCTTGGTGGTGCCATACATCTTCCACTTCTTAATAATCATCTTGACCATGCTCCAAGGGATATTCAAGGCCTTTGATATTTTTTTATACCCATCCCCTGAGTTGTGCCTTTTAACAACTTTGTCCCGGAGTTCTTTTGAAAGAGCCTTTGCTTTGCTTTGAAATGCACTACCCAGCAGAGGGAACCTACAGGAACTGCTGAATTTATTGTGAAATTACGTGAATCACTACAATTTAACACAGGTGGAGGCCACTTAACTTGGTGTGTGCTTTTGAAGGCGATTGGTGAATGAGCTTCTACTTGAAAATTATAATTGATACAGGATACGCAGGTTACTTCAAGCATCTCGTATTTTCATTGTACCTTATTTGTACAGTATCTTATTGCGTTCCTTAACTACTAAAAAACTGGTATCTAATGTGTGGGTTAGTGATCATATAATCGTGTACAACAAATCGTCTGGTACTTTTTTCTATAGGCAGATCCTTGTCTTAAGAATTAACTTTAAAAAATGTAAGAATCTTTACCAATGTATTATGAAAATGCTTAAATGGTAACAACCGTCCTAATTTCAGTGCCTGGGTACCGATGAAACGATATCTTTCCCTTGTTGTGTCAAGGCAATAATAAACTGTGGATAAATCAAATATTTATTTCTGAAGTGTTGCCAATTTAGCTACAAATATAATAATTTCCAAGACAGTCAGCAGAGAATTTTAGAGATATAAAATCAGTAAAACATTTCAATTGTCCTGTATTAGCAATGTCCTTTTATAAGAATCATTGTAGGGGTAATTCAATTAAATTTAAATAATGCCCACATGCTTGTTCCCAGGGGAGACCAGATTTCACATGACACCACACAGGCATTATCACCCCTCCCCACTTCCCAGCATTCCTGTACTTCCAGACTACACAACTGCTCATATATGGTTCTGTAACATCAACAATAAGTTTTGCAGAACAAGAAACAGTGATCTAAGATATTGAACATTTTACGATTAACCTTTGTGGTCCTATGTTGGAGCAGGTCCGACATTACGATTTTCCCTTTCCAGTCCGATGTTGGACCCTGCCCGACATCATCAAAAAGATGTAAAGCACAGGCCTCTAGTCTTTTTTTTTCCAGAAAAAGCCAAGAAAACCTTTCAATGGCCGAGTGAGACCGATAGGAGCCAAAGGAAGCCAAAAAAGGGGGGTGTATCTGAGCAATAGAGCCCCTGCACCACATAGAGAACACAGACACATAACAAAGGAGATCGCTGCTTCCGCATCCAGCGCTCAAAGAATATCATGGACATTTGCAAAGCATTTTGAGATGTTATAGTAATAAAATAATTAGTTGGATCGCATTACTGAGGAGTTTGGTGATAAATCGAGTGATCAGGAGAGGATTTAGTAAGTATGCATGTCTATGAAGAGGTATGTGAAGAATACAGCGAACAAGGGGTGGGGCTTGGCTGGAGATACAATACTGATGTCCTTTTGCTATGCAGTGCCTTTTAAACGTGTTTTACTCTGAAAAAAATAAAGAAGCGCTGAATAAATGGATTGCAAAGGATTAAAGAAATGTGAAGTTTAAAATATAATTATGTACCATTTTTGCCGCCCACTTCAATTTGCTGCCCTAGGCGGCCGTCTGTTCTGCCCATATGGTTAGGCCAGCCCTGCTTGCTATAACACGTTTCTTTTGAAACTGCACACTTAGCTAATGGAAGTTCAAAACAGGCAAGGTTTATGTGTTTATTTTATTGGCTACAAGCACATTAAAGCCTGTTGTCAATTGATATCAATTATTTTTATATTTGTGTTTGCCAATAGCTTAAAGAGCAACTCAATGACTGTGCATTTTCTGTTTTGGTCATCACATTCTGGCGATTTTTTTAAAAATGTGAAGAACCTATGGGGCTATATTTTTCAAAGCATTTAATCCAGTCTTTAATAAACTAAAGTTAATATGTGTTTTTCTCCTTTGATATATATATATATATATATATATATATATATATATATATATATATATATATATATATATATATATATATAGTACCAGTCAAAAGTTTGAGTACACCTGCTTGAAACCAGGTTTTTCATGATTATCTATGCTTTTAACTATAAACTTGTCTATAAACACTTAATGTTTCATTATTCATGATACATGTACTTATATAAGCTGATAATCATAAGTGAATTGCATTCAAAAAATTTATTTTTAAATGGAAATGTAAATCTTGTCAATTTCAATGAAATGGTCACCCAAAGCAAGGGGATTTAAATCTGAAGTCCAAGTCAGTTATAAGTCTGAAATGTGTACAACACGGTATTAGAACACTGGCCTAAGTATAAAAGTGTCTTTGTTAGATGTTCTCTGAGTTAACGAGCATGCTACCTAATTAACCTTTTGTAACCAATTATTGTTAACAGGAGAGGGTCCATGATTACTATAAATATAGGTAACATAGGCACAAGTTTGTCATTCCTGAATGTAAGACAGTAGAAAATGGCAAAATACGCTTAGCTAAGCAAAGAAAAAAGACTTTAAGAAATGAAGGTCAATCTTTAAGACAAATAAAAAGAACTTTGCAAGTGTCTGTAACTGCTGTGGCCAAGACCATCAAACAATTTGAAGAAATGGCACTCATGAGGACCGAACAAGGTCAGGCAGGCCAAGGGTGACCTCAGAATCAGAGAACAAGTTCATTTGAGTCACAAGTCTGCGAAACTGGCGATTAACTGCCCCTGAAATACAAGCTCAGCTAAATGCTACTAAAAGTACAGATGTTTTAGCAAAAACTGTTCAGAGGAGATTGTGTGAAGCTGGCCTATCTGGAAGAATTGCTGCAAAGAAACCATTGTTAAGAGTGCAGAATAAGAAGAAACTTGCCTGTGTCAAAAAACACAGAAACTGGACGTTTGAGGAGTGGAAGTCGGTCTCATGGAATGATGAGTCAAAATTTGAAATATT
The DNA here is from genome assembly GCF_017654505.1 of Polyodon spathula. NCBI lineage: Eukaryota > Metazoa > Chordata > Actinopteri > Acipenseriformes > Polyodontidae > Polyodon > Polyodon spathula. The sequence goes on along the minus strand of NC_054555.1, from coordinate 20,391,850 downwards.
TGGGTCCAACTGGGTCCAATATTTGTAAGACACAGAGAAGGTGAGCACATGTGTGGTTCCTACTGTCAAGCATAGAGGAGGCAGTGTCATGCTCTGGGGTTGCTTTGCTGGTGACAGAGTTGGTGATCTTTACCAAGTCCATGGCAAGCTCAACCAGCATGGCTATCATAGCATACTTCAGAGGCATGCCATTCCATCAGGATTACGGCTAGTTGGGCAGTCCTTCATTCTTCAGCAAGATAATGACCCAAAACACACCTCAAAGTTGTGCAAGAACTATGTGGCGAAGAAGGAAAGTGAAGGACAACTCAATCTAATGACATGGCCTGCCCAGTCTCCAGACCTCAATCCTATAGAACTTGTATGGGACGAACTGGACAGAAGAGTCAAAGCAAAGCTACCCACAAATGCTCTACATCTCTGGGAATTGCTGCAGAAGAGGTGGGAAGACATGTCGGGTGATTTCCTGCTGAAACTTGTTAACCGAATGCCTTGTGTTTGTGAGGCTGTTATTAAGGCAAAGGGTGGCTATTTTGAGGAATCCAAGATTTAGAGACAATTTTCAATTTTCTTGAACATTGCTTTGATACTCATTATGTTTTGTTTTGTATATTGTAACATGTGTTCTAATTTTCAAGTATTTACAGAAACGTATGCGACGTAAAACAGTGTCAATTATGAAAAAAACCTAGTGTCCAGCAAGTGTTCTCAAACTTTTGACTGGTACTGTGTGTGTGTGTGTGTGTGTGTGTGTGTGTGTGTGTGTGTGTGTGTGTGTGTGTGTATATATATATATATATCTATCCATGTGGCTTTCAGAATCATCTGATATGACACGGGCTGTTCTGGGGCTGTAGCAACAGGTGGCAAAAATTATTATTATTTTGTTTGATTTGTTTTTGTTTCTTTCCAATTCTCATTCAAATAACATCATTGCAAGTCATAATCTGCATGGTTTAACCGCAAAGAAAATAGCTCAAAAACTGGGTTTTCTTTTTCTACAGCGAAAAAACTTCATGCTTCAAAGCAGAAATCGTGTTATAAAGAGCTGTATTTTTTCAATGTTTATTTTTACATGCCTCTGCTGAACAATTAAAAAATTAGGTTGACTAATTAATAAAGCAACCTGATTTGTACTAGAATGCCACCCCCAAACCCATCACTGCCAATTATTAGCTTCCTTAAATTGGATGTTATTTAATTGGCAATAACACTGGGTACTTTTTGTGTGTAAAACTGTAATAGGTTTGTTGTCAGGTTACCTAAGTTTGTTGCTACAGGTAAATATACCCAAGTATAGTTTACAATCTAGTTTTGCACTTATTTATCAAGTGCCTTGGAGAAGGTCCTGGGTTGGCCAATCAGCATTTAGCTACAGCGCCCCCTATGGTATCCCCCTATAGTATTGGGATATGATAAGAAGAACATAAGAACATAAGAAAGTTTACAAACGAGAGGAGGCCATTCGGCCCATCTTGCTCGTTTGGTTGTTAGTAGCTTATTGATCCCAAAATCTCATCAAGCAGCTTCTTGAAGGATCCCAGGGTGTCAGCTTCAACAACATTACTGGGGAGTTGATTCCAGACCCTCACAATTCTCTGTGTAAAAAAGTGTCTCCTATTTTCTGTTCTGAATGCCCCTTTTTCTAAACTCCATTTGTGACCCCTGGTCCTTGTTTCTTTTTTCAGGCTGAAAAAGTCCCTTGCGTCGACACTGTCAATACCTTTTAGAATTTTGAATGCTTGAATTAGGTCGCCACGTAGTCTTCTTTGTTCAAGACTGAACAGATTCAATTCAATGATCGAGCATCAGGTAAATAACCCAAATGTATCAGCTGAACGAAGCATAATGACTAAGACTAAATGTATTTGAATGAGTAGGTTCCACAAATTTTTCTGATCCCAGATTTAATGCATGATGAGATTGTCTTTAGAGTGATGTTTTTTAGGGATGCGGAATTATGGCTGTCTGTGTCACAAGTGACCAAAGTTTTCATTATTTTATTCATTGGTGGTTTTATTTGTATAATGTTTTAGTCACACTAATTATTGCATTTTTACACCGTGTGTTATTTTTTATGATACCGAAAAGGGGGCACCAATAAGATGTTAAATGATGTGTTTTATGTACCTAAAGGGAAACCCCAATAAGGGGTTTTATGTATGAGTTATCATTTTAATTATTTTATCATAGGCATAGTCACAAGCGATTGGGACCTCAGTTGTAATCAGGTGCAAGCCATCAGTACCACTTGATTAGTCCCCCTACAGAACCGGGACCAAAAGAACAGGAAGGGAGAGAGCACGGGGGGAACACACTGGAACCGGACCGGGGCCATTTTGGACATGAAAGGAAGAGAAGCAGCACTGGAGCCTAAGCAAAAAATACATTGAAGAGAAGCAGAAGGAAACAAAAACAGCACAACTAAATGCAGTGAAGACTCTACATCACAGAAAAGAAAGTTAAGTACTCTTTGCATTGTTGAGATTAAGAGAATACTGTTTCACAACGGACTGCAAGTTTAAGTCATGTTGTTTACGTAAGAGTCCCGTCTGATGGATGCCAGTTTTCTAGTTATTGTTAAATGTTACACGACTCCAGTACATAGGGACTGTGAATGGAATAAGTATACTGTTGGACTATCTTTATTATATTACTAGTGCTGACACATTGTAGTTTGTCTGTCTCCAGGGCTTGCCTTCTCTTTCCCTCTGTTCCAGCAGAAAGATTGCAGAGAAATTGAACTGCTGTATTACCTGCAGACACCCTGATAAGTGATGCTCTCACCTACTAGAGTTAAGTACCAGTGGCCGGGTCTGAAGACTAGTGCTCTTGTAGGGAGGAGCCGAATGCGGGGTGTGTGAATTAACCCTGCTCAGAGCATGAAATGGGGAGGGGAGATTGAGTATTTTCACTGTTTTTCCAGGATTGACATCACAGAGGGAGGGAGGCAGCACCCCCTGGAGGCAGGCGTGGGATCTGGATGCAAAGTATTGGCAAGGAGCCAGCTGGACTTTCATGGACAAATTAAAGTGCCTGTATTATGGTGAAGACCACTTTGGAGAAGATTGCCTTTTGTTCTTTGAGGAAAGAGAAACTCTGTGGCCATGGAAGGTCAGGTGACAATATAATGGTATTGTGGACACAATTAATCTACCTCCTAAGCAGTGTTTCGAAGTCCTCAGGTGGGACAGAACTATGCTTTTTACCTACCTGAATACTTACCGTGTGGATTTTAAATTATAATATCCCTGAGAAAACAATTATTATTTTAGGGAGTGTAAGTGATTTATTTGTAAAAAAAACTGTTCTGTTTGTTGGTTTGTTGTTTGAAATAATAAAGAACAACCATTCAGGGTTGGATTAAAAGACGTGGTGAATGGTGTTATTGTCATATCGGTTAATCCAGCCCTGTGTTGGGAACAGAATGTAATGTGACCGGAGCGAGACAGTTTATATGGTGACAAAAACACATACAGTTACTGTACAATATTTTCCATCATACCTGTGCATGGTAACCATTAAATATTCCAGTTTCAAACCAAAATTAGGCACTTCATGTTTTGCAGACTTGAGAACAGCATTTTTTTAAAAAGTTTTTATATTGAATGGGATTGATGTTGCACTTTATAATTCATTATGTAGGGGAAAATCTATATTCTCCCGATTGTCATCTGAAAATAAGAAATGTCATCAGTGTGTCCAGCTGTCTGCGGTTATTACATACCCTATATTGTTTTTATAGAGTTCTACGGTTATGCCCCAATACAGCGCTGTGAACAAGGTTTATATTTTCTGCACTCTTGTATGAACGATAGTTCATACACTACAGGGTGGTCTGTCAGCCCCGTTGAGTCTCACTCATGTGTTCATGGGTTGCTTTGCCCTCCCTATGAGATAATCTGATACAAACAAGCCCAGCATAAAGCTAATTTGATACAAATCTGTGGCAATGTTGCCCACCCCTGTGTGTATTTCAGTGTTATATGTTGCGTGTTGTGTGTTAATGTTGGTGTATAGTTATTGGTACACGGGATATAAATGGGTCTGTGGAACATGAGTGTTTAAAATGTATATTTGTATTTAGGCATGAGGATTGCACAGCACTTCAGTTGCAGGTAAAATGTAATAATATGCAAGCACAGGGAAATGCACTTTATTAATTCACCTGCAGTTCTACTGCAACTCCAGTTGAATGATTGATTAGCAATCGAGTCTCGGCACAGCTGCATAAAAGCAGCATGTTTTCACTCACTCGAGGTTGTGTGTTCAGTGAGTGGAGAACGGGATTGGAGACAGAGGTAATTGTAATAATAATAATAATAATAATAATAATAATAATAATAATATTAATAATAATAATAATAATAATAATAATAATAATAATAATAATAATACTTAAATATCAGCTCACTGTGTTTGTCTGTGTAGTCCGTTTTGTTTGTCTCTTTATTTTGGCGAAAGTATCGTGTCCTGTGTGTTCTGTCTTTACAACCTTTTATTTTCTGTCTGTTTCATTATTAAACGCTGAGCAAAACCAATCACTCAGCTTCAGCAAATTCCACTGCTCTGTTGTTTATTTTCTGGTTCCTGTTTCTGGTCTGACGTCACCCACTGCAGCCGTCTTTGTGACCGAATCATATGCATAGTTTGAAATATGTGAGTACACCATACACAACATTGTAAGAACCTGTTAACCTGTTAATTGCAAGATTTCCAAACTTTTACTTTATTTTCAGTTTATGCATTTTTTTTTCAGTACCAATCAATAATAATGAGAAACTGTCTTCACTGAATTATATAACTTATCTGAGCACTTTATGCTTTTGTCTTTGCTGATCATAGCTAAGCATGAAGCTTGTTAAACCGTGTATGCCTTTATGTATTGCCTTATACCATAAGACCGAAATCACATAAGAGTGACAATAATTAAATCTCACTATTGTTAATGATCATTTTAATTAAGATTTAAAATGTTTTCGATATATGTTTTTTCGTTTTTGTTTTTTTTTTTTTCAAAACCTGTTTGTATATTCCTTCTACGGACCAGTAGTTACATTGCATGCAATAGAACAAAACAATGTTTTTTAACAAAAAAAGGAAATAACTTTTCTCTTTTTATAATTTTTTTTGTAGAGAGAGAAACAAACACTATGGACAAAAATTTAATTTCCTTCAGCCTCCCGCCTTTAAAAATCCATCTCAAAATGTAAAAAGGCATACTGTGCACATTTGAGACAGGACAGGTTTTTAAATTGGCTCTAAAACTGAAATAAATTAATATGTAAATTGAGCCTGATTCGTACATTTTATCTTGCAGGCTGATGCCTCTGACCTAGCAGGACTAGGGACGGATCTCTCCCAGGAGGAAGAGGGTGTAGGGCTTTGGTATTGTTTGTACATTAGCAGGAAGCTCCTTGCATGAGAGACTCAGAGACCTGAGAAATGCATAGCCGTCATAAAAGTGCAAAATTAACCAACAGTATGCTTCTGTGCTCCTCTCTTCCTGTGTGTGTGGGCCTGTCTGCCCGCACACAGGTTTTGTAAAATGTCCCAAACAAAAAGCAACCTCGCGGGGGCCCCAGTTCTGCTGGGGACCCTACGCTATAGAGTAATTTGTAACCGGTTTGTAACCGGCCTTGCAACCATTTTACTTACCTGTCTGTGTGGTTTCAGTTCCTGGGGTGGTCCGGTGGTCAGTCTGAGAGCCAAACAACCTGTGGGGTATAGAAGAGAAGGTTATTACAAAATAAATACTTATCTGTAAAATCAAGCAAACACACTCTTGTAAAAAAGGCCTTGTCTTAATGTTTGTTTTTTTTTCCTGGTTAAAGAATGAATAAATAAATAAATGTCTATCAAGGACAGAGTGTGGGTGAGACCAGCTAACTCAATCACTTTCCAAAGTTATAAAAACAGACTATATAAGAACACTACAAGGACGTGCAGTGAGGAGAATAGAGGAAAAGAAAGATCCTGGCACAAGAACATTGATGCAGACGGTCTCTTAGCATAACCTCAGGTGCTTCTCTGGGGAAAATGATTTGCAATTAGTAAAATAATAAACATTGAATATTGCCAGGCTTTGCTTGTCTTTTTAATCACTAGGCTTCTAATGTAATAGGGGTCAGCAGGTAATGCCATTAGGATGGGATAAAGCAGAAATTACTATTGGAGATTTGGAGTGGAGATTGATTATTTTCTCATTTAATGAAGAAGCCCTATATTTCTTCCCGAGACCCGGGATATTTCTGAGAACTAATTAAGAGTCGTCAGGGAACATAATACACTTCCGGTTTGATATAATATTTAACAATGGCTTATTTTTTATAAACCAGAAAAAAGTGGTATACAGCACATATGTTTACTTTTACACTCCATAGTCCATGAATAGAGAATACAAACTCAAGAGAGGAAGAAATTCTGACATAATCTCTGAGTTTTTGTTCATGAGTGCAGACATCCAAAATGCTACGGTTTATTGATTACTGGGAGGTTGATGCACCTGATTTGTAGAAGTTGAGAAGAGGTTGAAATTAAGTGCAAGGTGTCTTTTACTAAACAAATGTTTTAAAAGTATCCAAACTAATTTCCATGAAAGTTTCATAACATTTGTAGACAATAACTAGTACTAACATATTATTAGCAAGTGTTAGTACTGTAAAAATACATTGTAGCCTACAATAGATTATAATACCGTTAATAGCTGTTGATGATTAGTTGTTAACGAGATATAGGTTAACAGGTATAACCCAGAAGAATTGCATATGTATATATTTGCTACAATTCAGTTTAACTGGATTTTTATATTGTTAAAGGAGAAAAAAATAAATATAGCATTCAGTCACCCACTTTTGATCCAAACTAATTATAAAATGGCTTTGATAAATTAAACAATATGATTGATTGGACAGGACAGGATCACATGACCGTGCAGTGAGATTTGTCTAGGAGCTAATCACCTCTGAAGATCAAAGCATGTCTGGGTCAGCAGTTTAAAAACGTCTCAGCGCCATACTGGCAGCTAAGGACTTCAGGCCCCTCAAATATTCAGCATTTTTAAAATGATTTTTTATTAGTCAGACACAAACAGCAATGAAATAGAATCGTGTAACACTAAAATGATAATTAATTTCTTGGCTTTCTTTTCTTTTTGGTTATTCATCTGATTTTATTAAGTACTATGTAGACCTACTGTACAGATTTATATTTTTACTTCAAGTAACGTGTACAGTTAACATATTCATGTTATTTCAGTGCAATGTTTTATACATTTAAAATACATTGAGCACTATAGATTTGTATATGTACAGTACACACATTTTTTGTGGAAAATGACATATCAATGGAAAGAGATTCCAGTTTTACCTGTTCCCACCCACCAGCTCACCATGTGTCTCAGTTGAGCCTCCCAGAAATGTGGTATCCTTAACATAGCCTAAACATATCCAGGATGAATGTAAAGATAAGCATTTCACATTTGGCAAAGCTAAAGTAATCTTATTGTACATGTTTTTATGAATTGTACAGGCTGTAGAATAACCAGCCAACAGTATTAGCTACAGTATAAACTAATATTTAGATAGACCAATATGTTTCCAGCAGGTCGTCTTTAATCAGCCTGTGAATTTGATTTTGCAGTCTGTCTGTAGAGGGGGGTAATGTCTGCCCATCTGATTCTCGATCCCCTGGAGACTCAAAGACGCCACTAAGACATGCAAGAGATGCTGAGATAGAGTTCTCTCAGTCCAGGACCGTTTGTTTATGACGCTCCTTCCCTTGGGTGGTATGGAGCAAACTTCCACCTCCTGATTAGACAATTGCTTCATTGAATACATGGGCAGGGTGGGAAGATGCAGACTGGCTTCTGTTAAAGTCACAATCTTTAATATTCATTTTTAAAATTAAAACTGTTTATGTGAACTCTATTGTGTACTAGAAGTTGCCCTGCCATGACTTTGAAACACAAAGCATGCATTAAAGTACATGAATCTAACACAAAATAATTCCAGTAAGTTGTATCAGCATTTTCCTATATATAAAGAGGCACACGTTATGTTAAAGCTGTACTCATTTTTAAACACTATTTTTTCATAGCATTTGTAAACTATAAAACTTTTCCTGCACTATTCTCCAGGCTGGTTTGAGGTCAACACATGTGAGTTGTTTCTGGGAATGTGAATTAGGAAAAAACAATTCAAAACGTTTCACTTTTTTTTTTTTTTTAGACAATGACTCATTAGGAGCGTGTTTGAAAAATATACTTATTGTTCCAAGAAAACATACCTCCTTCTTCATTCTAAATCTTTGCTATTTATTTGCTTTAAAAGAGCTTAATCTCTCAGAATCTAGATGCATTGGCTCACATTGAGTACCAATCATTGCTTTCACTGTGACTGTTTTCAGTGGCAACTTCATTCCTTCACATGACCTTACAAAGTTAATATAATTCCGCTTATTATTACACTTAATATAATTCCACTTATTATCACTACTTGAAATGTCCCGAATGGCAGAATATAATGGGAGCCAATGAAGACAGACTCCTGATAGTATCACTGTGGTTATTACCACACCCCGGCCAATCACGTTTATCAGTGTAGACTCCGGTTAATAGCAGTATACATGAACAGAATAGTAAACTGTACTGATCTGTGCTTAAATTGTGCTAGGCTATTGGTGAACTCATGAGCAAATAAACTCTGCCCACTGTACTCTATTTTCTATTGAAGGATATTAAAAAAGAAACCTGTAGCTTTCTCTTATTAGATCATTACCAGATTTTTTTCTATAGCCACTAGGACCCGCTGTTCAAACAGAAAGCATTTCCATGACTTCCTTCTCCAGCTCGACCTCCCAAACCCTGCCCTGTGTCTGTGGCATTGCCTGGATTTACACGTGCACTTCACCCTTGGCTCTGAACCCTGTCTCCCTCATAGTCTCCAAGGAGGAAAGCCTCTCTTCTCCGCTCGCTTCCTGGAATTATCCGCTATCTAAGTGGAGCTTTTGGAGGGGGGAGGGGGGGGGGGGGGGGGGTCAGTCCTGGGTCACTAAAAATAACACCTGACCCTCACACCACGAGACGCCTGCATTGTTCCCCTATCCCGTCCTAAAGCCACGGCCTTTCTATGGATTAGAAGCTGCTTTGATTTGAGGAGCTTGGCAGGATACTAACTCTTTTCACTTGCAGCGCTAAAATTAGCAAGCAGTGAGAAAGTACTTTTCTTGCTTTCTTTGCTCCTAAAAATAACACTGTCAGGCTCTGACAATAGCTATTCTTCAAGGCAGTAACAGCATAACTGTTTATCTTACATTTTCAATATATTCAATATATATGTCCTTATACTGTGGGTTAAACATTATATTGTAGAATATACAGGGAAGAGTTTTATTTTTTTAAAAAAGAGTGCCCACTTATTTTTTCCTTGATTTTTCTTCCCAATTTAGAATGTCTAATTACATTCCCTTATTGCAAAAATTCCCCACACAGCAAGAGGTGTCCGCTTCAGCTCAAAGGACGCCTGGCCTGACTTCAAAGTCATTGGGCAAAAATGAGTGTGACAATAACTGCAGTGATATTAACCAGAGTGTGATGATAACTGCATTGATGTTATCCCGAGTCAATAAGAGTAGGTTGATATTAACTTGACTGCTATTAAGTGGGTCTGACTGTGTGTATGACCAATGTATACACACACACACACACACACACACACACACACACACATTATATATATATATATATATATATATATATATATATATATATATATATATATATATATATATATATATATATATGAACATAATTTTGATCTTTTATTTAACATCATGTAATGACAAAAACAAACTACAAAATGATGTAACAAAAGTCTACCGGTAGACATAATAGTAGTAGAGTATTTCATGTTAGATTTAGAAAAGTTATTTTATTTCAGGAAAACTACAACAGTATGTAATTCGATATGTTAACATAACATTATTCAACAAGTTTCATTTGGCTTTATGAAGCCAAATGAGTTAATTCTATAGGTGATGCCAAACTTTTTGCCATAGCTGTAGTATTGACTTATATTATTAAGGCCAGAATAAATTAACTACACTTGGCTCACAAGCCCAGTCACTAAAGTTCAAATTGAAATGTGTTTCTTGACATCAACTTGTGTCATTTCCGAGGCAAACGGTTCCTGGTACTTGTGGCTTGGAAAACGCCAGAATCTGATTTAATTAGCGGCGTCTTTAAATCAATTTGGATGTCTGATCTCAGTATGTAATTATTCAGCTTGTATGGAAAGGATAGGTTGCAGGATGCTTGCAGGACTCATCTATAAGACTTTCTTTGTCAAACAAGTACTTCTAGTAACTCAACTATAAGATTACACTGCCTCCCTCCCTGTCCCTTGGCTCTAACCACTAGATCACACTGCCTCCCTCCCAGTCCATTCTGCTCAAATCACAATTTCATATTGCCTCTCTCCAGTACCCAAACTCCAAGTAAAATTATTCTCAAAGTAAGGAAGGGGAAGAGACACTTATAGCATAAGAGGCAGAGTCAATTGTATATATGAAGTTATTATAAATCATGCTTTAAAAAAGAAAAGCACACAATACATTGTTAATGCTGGAATGCAGGTCTTTATAATTGTTGTCAGTTGGTAGTGTACCGTGCACGCGACAACACTTACGGCAGATAAGATGTTTTGTTCTAAAATCTGGCGTTTTCAATGAATGAGAGTGGCTTCCTGATCGTATTCAAAGTCTATTAAAATTGAGAGTATTGCAGCTTCCTTATGGAAGGAGTTGTGGGTTAAAAATACTTTGGCAGCAGACAGCAAGGAGCCTGAGCCGCATTCAGATCAGGACAGTATGGAGGGAAGGGCTGCTGCTAACATTGCTGAAATATTGCTCCTCAGAGAGGTTATAACTGTATTAAACAGCCCACTTCCAGGACACATATGTACAAGTGAGTGCTGTAAGCAGGTATACAGCTATGGCTAAAAGTTTTACATCACCCAATAGCCTGAATTAATTTTGCTTGATAAAGTCGAATGAAACCTGCTGAATTATGTTACGTTAACATATTGAATTACATTCTGCTTTGGATTTTTCCATATACCTTAGGAAAACTGACACAAATTGAAAAATGTAGCATTTTGAAATCTAACATGCCATACTGTACTACTATTATGGTTTCCAGTAGACTTTTGCAATACCATTTGTAGTTTCTTTAATTACATGATGTTAAATAAAAGATCAAAATGATGTCCTGTCACAAAGACGACTGCAGAGTTTGGTGAAGCTGACCGAATGGTCTCGCTCAGCATTTAATAATGAACAGACAGACAGAAAATAAAAAGTTGTAAGACAAACAAGACACAGGACGCGGCACTTGTAGCCAAAACAAAAAGACAAACAAAACGGACTATACAGACAAAACACGTGAGCTTCTATTTTAACTATTATTACTATTATTATTATTACCTCCGTCTCCAATCCCGTTCTCCACTCACTGAACCCACAACCCCGGGTGAGTGAAAACATGCTGTTTTTATGCCTCTGTACCAAGACTCGATTGCTAATCAATCATTCAATTGGAGTCGCGGTAAAACTGCACGTGAATTAATAAAGTGCAATTCCCTGTGCTCACATATTATTACATTTTACTTGCACGTGAAGTGCTGTGTAATCCTTGTGCCTAAATACAAATATATATTTTAAACACTTGTGTTACACAGACCCGTTTATATCCTGTATACCAATAACTATACACCAACATTAACACACAACATACAACACAAAATGCACACAGGGGCCAGGCATTTTGCTGCATGTCCCTATAGTTTCAATTTTTTAATTATGTCTCTCCTAAAATCTAGGTAAAAATTCTAGTAAAATCTTTTTACTTTGCTTTTACATCTCCTGATTCTTACTGTCAACTAGATGGGGACAACAAAGGTGACAGGTCACTGCACTACAGAAGGTAGTTTTTTGGGAAGTGAATCTACAGTATAAAGAAGGATCAGGGACTTTGTAAAGGGGTAGCCCCAGCCTTGGGTTTATTTGTGTTATTGTTGTATCATTATTGTTGTTATTTAATGTATTTCTGTTATTATTTTGGTTATTTAGAGTAAATTGTGCACTGTTATTATTTTTGGTAAATGTAGTTGGCAGGGACATTGTTTGCCTTTCGTCTTCACCAAATACATCCCGTGAGAATGTATGGTTGGCAGCTTATACTTTCTCGACAAATTGTCTGTCAACCACACTCATTAGAAAAGCTGTGTGGAACGTGGTCGAGGGATAAATGAGGTAATTGACAACCAGTTAATCCAGACATAAGAACGAAGAAACTAAAACAATTGCTACTCTAAATCCAGCACAGTTACTTGTTGAATTACTATGTCTGTTCATTTTGGCCACCAAGCCGTTTGGTTTGTGTTTGGTTTATTTATTTTTGTTTAATAAAGAAAGAACATTTTTGCATCTCCCCCCAGTATTGAGCCTGTATCTACTTCCTGGTCTGACGTCACCACCAAGCCATCCGTGACAGACTTGTTTTAATCCTAAAAGGAGGTCATAATGGAACCAGGTGTATTCACTGCACACCACTAATTTATTAAAGGCAATTTGCAGCAATTATTTTTTTTAGTAAATTGAGGCCTGAGATAGACGCTGTATTACCTGAACTACAGACTCTGATATTCATTGAAGAATGCTTTATATATTTCTAAATGGCATGTAAGTGTATTTGAGAATGTAGAGAGGGATTTGTCTGGGCTTTTTGTATATTTTTTAATAAATAGTTTTTTAAAAAATCCAATCAGTTTTACAATATAGTGCACAAACAGCAGTATTAGAATACAGTATGTTTACAAATAGAACGCAATTATCAAATATATTAATTATTAATATGGTGACTAGTAGAGCTAGTTTACTTTTTTGTACATCAACTATTTGAATTCAAGTCATTTAACCACTATTGTCTGCTGTGTCTGTTTTATTATTACAAAACGATTCAGTACCATCAGCTAATCGGCTTCCAGCTTTAGCGGCCATCTATAGCAGCAACTAAATCACATTTAAAATCAATCTACTCAAGAACTGACTTTTATATTTTTTATTTGCTCAGTTCACATCTATTGGAAAGCAAATACTAATAACCACATTTGCTGTAGCATCTGTTTCTTTAAAAACTGCATATTGAGAAAGAACCATTTATTTAGTTGCTCACTGAACACTGCCATGTGTTTTTTTAGGTCTAGGATATCACTGTTGTGATGCATTGACACACTCTCCACTAATTTAGACCCAAATAAGTATCCCTTATTAGTATGCATCATTAAAACCTAAATCCAGCAATACTATCTTTCAACAGTGCACCAAGAATTATATCTTGGTAACAAATTGACATTTATTTTCTTTTTCCAGTATCTTTTCTTTTATTCATAACTGTAAAAGTAATTTATTTCAGATAATTATCAAGAGAATATATTGCAGCTCCAAAGCAGTTATTGACTCCAAGCTCAAATTGTTCAAGGAGAGTTAGGAGCAAGATCGCTGACAAATTAGCCTCACGTTATCTTTGCCCTCTTAAAGATAACGCAGTCTCCAATAGTCAAATTCCCCTACCGCACCCTCCAAAGACAGCCTGTCTTCCCCTTATCAACTCACAGGGAGGAGGGGGCGGGGGACATTGATTGGATAATTAGCTGACTACAGCCTCCTGTTTTGTCCATTGCAGATAGAGGAAGCCATTGAAAGGCTTAGATCTCTGTTAGATGTCTCGAACAGATTAAGCTATTGGGACACCTTATCTGTCAGCCTTCCCCAGTGTGCGTTTCAATAAGGTAGTGTTTACATTCACAGCCCTGGTTTGATTGCCTAAGCTCTGCTGCAGCTTCAGCTGAGATACGCTCCAGGCTTGTAAAGCAGGGCCAGGTGACAGAGACAATAGAATGCACCTATTCTGACTCATTACAAGTATGGGCATGATGAACAAATTCCTCCTCATTCCCTAAGAGAAAAGGTGCTCTCTCCAGTCCAGGGCAGACTTGAGGCATGGAAACTAAACTGCTCCTTCACCCCCTAAGAGAGGGCGCGCCATCCAGTCCAGGGCAGACTTGAGGCATCGTGGCTGAACTGCACCCTCACCATCTAAGAGAAGGGGTAGTCCACCCAGTCTGGGGTGTGTTTTTCAACTATTAGCCTACCATTATATTAATCGCATAACAAGACACATCTTGATCCGTTATTATATAAAACGTTAAGCACTTGACTCACTGATGTTAACCTGAGTTACATTTTTGTTTTATTAATATTGATTTGATTATTTGATAGAATCAAATAAACTTGTACATATAAAAATCAAAATACTATATGAATATCCACTTTTAGATATATTTTATAAGAACAGTACACATTTGATTGCTGTAGTACACATTGGGGAGGGTTATGGTTACCTAGCGATTTTGTTGATGCTGAATTATTGGGATTCTTTGAGACCCAACTTGACAAAGTTTTGGAACCGGACTAGCATCAAAGGGCTGCATGGCCTCCTGTCTTTTGTAAATGTCTTTATCAACTGTTCAACACCTCTCAGAACCAAATGCCTACATTTTGTATGAAGTAAATCAACTGATGCTCCAGGTAAATTCCTTCTTAATCCTAACAAAAGGACTTCATCTGTCTTAATTGCCTGAGTTGATTGATCCTTCCACCCCTTAGCGTGCGGCAGTTAGTGGCAGGTGCCTACAGTGATTTTTCTCATACAATGGGATTGGGCGTTAGCTAGTAATGCTCCAACTTTGTATAATAACCATGCCAAAAAATATTTTAAAAAATCAGTGTTATCGCAATTACTCAATATGTTTTGTTAAGACGCCTTCATCAGCATTGCAGAGGTGCTCTTCAGCTTTACTTGCCTGCCAGATATACCTGTAACTGTGGCTAGGTCACCCAGTTTCTTTATAGGCTTCTAAGCAGTCTATATTTAGTGACCTGCTGCTTTGACTCGTGTTATCTTTAGTTTCTTTGGCAATACACAGCAGTGCTCTAGATGGTGCTTGTGCTTACATACAGTTCAGACTCCATAATCACAGTGGCTGATCTAGCTTATGTTGCATATGTCTATTGAAGGAAATTAAAACCAAATAGCAGCTTATGGACTCGATGTCAAAGCACCATAACACATATGGAAGTAAAACTTTGATTACATTTTAATGACATATTGAAGATAGTGCAGCTGACTTGTTGGAAGGGACAAGCTCCATACTGCCTACTCGATACTGCCTTGTAAAAAGTAACAGGAGCTATAGTGTATTCTTATTGATATCATGTGTACTGAACATGTTACCATTCAATGAAACATTGACATGTTACCATATTGTGTCATGGGTGGCGTGTGGCAGAAGGAGCCAACCTCGCTCAAGGGCTTGTTTGTTATTGCAGCACCCCACCCATAGCACAGAGGTACCAAGGGTGGTGAATCTCAGAGGGAGGCTTTCTCTGGAGGGTGGATATCAATGCTGAAGGTGTCAATACCAGGAGGAGCTGTTTGATGCCATTAAACCAAACAATGATGCTGCATCAGTATTCAATAGTAATGAGCAGTCTATTGATGGATCTTGCAATACTCCTCCCTTGTTAATTAATGAATCCTTCCTTATCTAGTCTTTAGTCTAATTACTGTCATTCCATTGTGTGCTTGCTTAAAAAACAACATAAAGATGAGTTACATTAGAACAGGCTATCATTATGTATCTTTTGAAGAACAGGCAGTACTAGTTTTCCTTGCCTCTCATTAATCCCCTTTTATAGTTTTAATTATTGAGAGCAATAATTATAGGGATTTTACTTTTTTTGTTAAAAGAGAAATGGATCTTAAAAGTTAAAACTTTTATTGGTGTAATTAGTTATCCAATCAAATTTCCTTGTAATACCTTTCAGTGTGTTACATATATTTGTGTATCATAATTAAGCGTTAAAGCAACTAAAACAGTGTGGTTAACATAGGATGATCACACACCCTGAGGCGTTTAGAAAAAGCAGTTTCATGCTGTTGAAAACTTGAAACTGAAATCTCTCAAATGAGATTATTGAACCAATACGCCCGCACCTGTTTGCGGTTCTGGGGTGTTGTTTCGAATACCTTGAAGGTGGAAAAATTCCTTTCAGTTGATCTTTTTGTTTTTGAGACTAAACTTTTTTTTTTCCTCAGGTGAAGCCACAGCACTATAGAAATTGTAAACTAAGACACAAATAAAAAGCTACAGATGAGGAAACTTGAGGTGCTTCCTTTGCACCAATAGGGACCCAATAACCTAATGGGCCTTGGAAGAGCATTCCACAGTCATCCCAGGACATCTAGCCAGGGGAATCACCAGCAGTCCCAAAGCTGGACCTTCGACATTACACAGATGGATACTGTACTTAAGGGACCAGAAGGTCTGACAAACAATGAAAACATTTTCAAATTCAGAGTGCCAATTTCGAATGTTTATCCATCTCAGCAATATTCACTGACTGCAGCAAATTCCCAGTAACTGGAGAACTGAAGATCAGTGGACATTCTCAGATCCCATGAAAAATCCAATCGCTGCTTCATACCCAGGAACTCCAGAGTGGATGTTGGCGAGCTTACGGCCTCTGAAAGACTGCAGTGCACCCTCTGGAATCTACAGCGAAGACAGTCGACTCCTCATAGCCAGGACGAGAACCCGTATGAAATGTAATCGGGAGCCATTGCTGATGAGAAAGGGAGGGAAGTCAAGACTGGTGACATAATCATAATTGAAAGATGAACAATTAGTTTTTCTACAGAAAGGCTGATTTCATTTTTTAAGCCTAACCGCCACAGTGACTGCGTGGAGACTTAGCTGTTTCCGTCTGTGGAGGGATTTGCACAGCACAGAGATACAATTTCTGCCATAGACATGGATAGAAATAAAATATTTGTTATTAATTTAATTAATACTTGTACAGTAATAGTACTGTTGGTGAGAGGGTGGAGATGGTGTCAATCTTGATAATGTAATAGTGAAAAATCTCCATAAGTGTGAAGAAAGGACCCCTTTGTGCGTTGCCGAGGTTTCTACATGCATCACAGGAAGACATCTTGCTGTATACTAGTAGAAACATTGTAACCCTAAAGAGAGGGGTGTTTTTTTAAAGCTTTGAGTAATGTACCTTTATTGATAGCTTGAGATATCATCAAGAAAACTATTTCCTGTGCTGCTGATAGCTGATCTTTATGTTGTGTAAAGTAATTTAGGTTGAAGGTGCTATTTGGTTTTACAGTGGTTTTGTTCTGATTAATGTAAATGAAAATGTTTCAGATTTGTATGTGAAGAATCATTTTAGTATAAGCCACTTTGCGTAGGCTGCAGTTGTTCAAGGGATGCATTTCAGAATTGGTATCTTACTGAAACAGAAATACACTTCCTTATCTCCTGTAATCTCATTACAAGTTTTACAAAGTCGTTGCAAACACTTTTTTTAATGCAATGCACGTTGAATTATTGATATGTTCTTATGATGCGTGCTATATAAAATACTAGCATAGCCCCTCCTTAATTGACCCATTGATGTAGAAGTTTGTTGTAAACCCTTGTCAAAATTAAAAAGGAGAGGTCAAGGAATTTATTTGTTCAGGAATAATAACATGACAATTATAGCGTGGTACCTCTATTTTCATTGTAAATGTAGCCATGGTCTGTCCATCTTTTTTAACAAAACGTAAAATATTTTTCTTAAACATATTTTTATTTAACAGTTTGCAATATATTTTACAACAGTGGTCCATCTATTGGATAACAGGCAACGATTTCTTGGCTTGTAGTGGAGGATGGTTCTGTTTTAAGACAGAGGTTTGTGCAATCTTTCTAACACATCTCTGTAATCAGGGTAAAGTATATGCAAACAGTTGTGATAACCCAGGGGAGGAGGGGGAGGTCACTATGTCCCTGAGCCGGGATCCTCCTGCCATAGAGATAGCCATCTCAGACAGCCTGGCGCCACACTGCTGTAATAACCTGCAATGCTCCCAGCTGCCCCCAGCCCTGCCTTCTACCACTCTGTCACCTAGCACAGCTCCCATGGGCTGATACATTATTGTACCCTCATAAAACTTTACTGTGGTTATATGTCAAGTGGTCTTGCAGTTTACCAGACCTATAAGCACTTCATATTAAAGACATCTCTTACTGGCCCAGTCTCCCCATCACAGCTTAAGCTGTGCTGAGTAGTGTTTGCTTTGGGATTCTGTGTTGTCCATGCTGACAGCGCCAAACTCATTTCACTTGTGAACTGAGACACATGCAGGCCTCCAGAGATGGAAAGCAAGTGAATTAGCCACCTGTATGTGTTCTTTATCATGATTTAACATACTTCACTGGTGCAGTTTATAATGCAGCACAATAAAGCATGATTTAACCAGAGGTGAAAGGGACTGGAGGCTGGTGGCTGCTTATTAAGATGCCTCTGTCAACTTTGATTTATAAAAGGGCAGATGAGGTCTTACCGTCATTGACTGTTTGAACAAAATTGAACTTATTTATAATAAAGAATCAGCGGCATTTTCTCAGTACTACGTGATCACTACAAAAAACTAGTTTGTAGTATTTACACTATGTTGGATTCTGCACCTTTAACTTACAGGTTTGAATTAATGCATGTTAGCATTTGGATTATAATTGAAAGTAGTTGCTTTATCCCCTTTGCGCCATACTTTGTTCTTATACTATTTTACACCATGCTTAACTATTAAACTATTAATATAGAAATAGTAAAAGAAACTTAATAAATTGAAATGACAAACGTTTTCTTTGTTGTTGTTGGTCAATCAGGTTATACAATGTCGTCACACAAGCATTGTTTGTGTACAGGCCATCCCAGCAAGCCTCAAGCTATTGTGCAACAACAATTAGATCGTTGCACAATGAAATGCAACAATCTGACTGGCTCGAGATGACAGCATAGATACACAATTAATTCATTCATTCATTAAATAGACTTTAACTAGGTGCAATCTGGGCCTTTTGCCCAATTATGGTTAATGACTGGTGTGGGATAGGTCAAGTGTAACTATAGTGATATAATAGCTTATGTATGTAAACACAATACAAAAAGATAGAAAATCGCCTATAAGGAGTATTTAAAACATCTCTGACAAGGATAGTGTGGTTAGAGGTGTTATGTCTTGCTTAAGTGTAAAGTTATCTGGATGATATATTATCTGTATGTTGACAGAGTCATTTTCTTCACTTATATTTACCAAGAAGGCTTGGTCATCTGGAAATAAGCTTTTGGATACATTTTTAAATACTGAAATGGAAGGAATATGGATTTTGATTATTATTTTTTTTTTTTTATAATTCCAAATTGTTACAGACTGAAACTGAAATTCATAAGGATTTAATTTATTATGTAATGTTCTATAAAGTTACTTGAATTGACTATGAGTAAGACAACCGAGTGGCATATATAAATGTGATCTTGTTAAAGCTGAGTAGTTTTATTATTAACTAGAAATAATAAAGTAGTTGAGACTTGTTTTCTGTAAACATCTTGTCTCTTGTAAATACATTTTGCAACTTAATGACCTTTTATTCTTTTATTATTTATATAGGAATTATTATAAATATCTATAAATAGCTGTTTGATTAACCAAGAGGATACAGTTGATATGGTTCAACTTATTCTTTTTAAACTATAGAATGCAGTCTATAGGAAAGATGTTTTAATTATTAATCCTAACTGAGGGGTTATGGTAGCACTGAAATGTCTTAAAGTTGGAATCGAATATTTCTGGGAGAGAGCAGTCAGTGGTTAAAGTGGAAATCTGGAGCTGGGGGAGGGGCAGTGAAAGAGCCAGAATTTGTTGTTGGTGATTGTTTCAGTCTTTCTAATATAGCCCCTCTAATAATTCCTAGAAAATAGGCATATAGATCCGAGACTGGAGCAAGTATGAAGTTTCTTTCATAAGACAGAATCCCACTGATAGGTTACGCTCTCTCGAGTGATCTGTTTATTTATAATTTAAGAGCCTATATTTGATTCTACTTCGTATTGTAATCTGTTAGGAGAATCTCGTGGAGGGCTTGCTCTTACTAATTTATTATTTAATGTGTCTCCCCTCATGTAGACACTCATAAGCTATTCACCTTGGATAACCAGGAATTCTGGTCATCTTTCTGAAAGTTTTTATAGTTACAGAGTAATCTAAAAATCCATCCTGTTATATTTTTTATATAAGGCAGGAAGGTGTAAATTGTTTGGGAAGATGGTGGTGTTGGTCTGTTACTTGCATCCTGGTTTATTTAAATAACAGCTGTTAGGATTATCCCACACAATGACAATTTAATTGTACGGTTTTCACATATAATCATAGGGTCCTCATTGTGAGGGGGGGGGGGTCTCTCTTTGGTGATTTTCTTAGTGGGGGGCTGGTCCTACACATATATAGGAGTAAATCAGATTCATTGGAAGGTGACCTTTTTACAGAGGTGGTCTTAATACAAGGTTTTATTTTAATGACATTTCTTAATGTGCATAGAAACAGGCGTTAACCACTGACAGGGCGCACTGTTTAAACCTCTTTTCTGGGCTGAAACGTGACGTGCAGTTTGATTCTTTTTACTGACTTGATTCATTCAGTTTAGTTTATCAATTCAACAGATTTGTTCATTTGATTCACTGATTCACTAGCAAGGGTCATTTAAGTTAAGAGTGTTCACTTGGTAGGCAGCCACGTAAAAAAAAAAAAAAAAAAAAAAACATCGTATGAAAATGTCTTTAGAAATTGTATGTAGGACAATATACTCAAATATACTACTTCACACAAAACACATTATCCCACCGCATGATTCCTAGTCATCAATAAGTATGCAGGCACGGTTACAATCAATTCATCAACATATTACTTCATGTATTTTACAGTACAGAAATAGGCAGACATAACTAGAAACAGCTTTCCTAGGACAATGACAAAAAAAAACCTCAATATCACAAATGTAATATAATTTTCACTTTCAATGGAAATCTCAAACAGTAAAAAGAAGATGTCACAGTATATAATGCTCAATCTCAATATTTAACTTATGTTCCAAAAAGTTTTTAACAGCACTGAAAAATAGATCCTAGCAAACTGTGAACATGTGATTTAGTAAACAGAAGCAGTACCACTATGAAATTTACGTTTTTATGACTTCTGTCTGGACACTAACTTCTTTTTTGCACGCTAGATAACAATGATCATTATGTGTTCTAATTCTGCAACTTTTTCCACATACTGTAATGCCTGTTGATGCAAAATGCAGTGTAAGATAATGGGTACTTCAGCATTTCTTTCTTTAATTTTGTCCAGCACTCTGCTAGACAGTCCACTCTTTTGCCCGGTCATATATGGTGCACCACCTATTGTAATCCCAAGTTAGTTTCTTCCAAGGTAGATCTGCACTTTCCATGGCTGCTTCAAGTAAAAAAATATTAATATTTAATTTTTCATGTGTTATTCATGCTTGAATTTAAAAGCTCTTCACTAACATTAAAGTTAATCTTACCTGTCATTTCGGTAATAGGTTCAACAACCGTGTTAGGAGACAGACTGACGTTAGAAAAATATTCAATTTTTTTCAAGACATACAACATCAGCAGTTTTAAGCATGCACCTTTGGACAAATTCACCATCTGAAAAAGGTTTGGCAGCACATGCAATCTATTTTCTAACAATAAAATTGGCATCCACAGCACTTTCACTTTTTCTTCTCATTTTCAGAAAAACCTTTCATTGAGGTTCCTAGCTTCTTTCATTTCCAGTAAACTCAGAATATGTTGCTTTGTGCAGTGTATCATAGTGACATTGTATGTTATAATCTGTCGTTCACAACTGCAACCATTGCACTGTAAAATCTGGCATATTGCCTTGTCTATGGGAAGCCAAATTATCATTTAGAGATATCTCAAATTGCATTTTAAGATATCTTCAAATATTTAGAGATATGTAAAACATTTCAAGATATCTCAAATTGAATTCCAGATATCTTTAATTGTGAAGTTTTTAAGATATCTACAATTAATTTAAATATATCTGTAAATCAATTTGAGATATCTAAAAATGAAACAAAGATATCCGAGATTGATTTACAGATAAATTTGAAATACTTTAAATACTATAGAAATCATATGGCTTGTGCTAGCATGGCACCCCAAACTGTCATTTAGAGATATCTTAAAATGAGGGTTTTAAAGATATCTCCAAATCATTTAAAGATATCTCTAAATAACTTCCTGTTCATTTAAAGATATCTTTAAATCATTTGAAGATATCTTCAAATAACTTCCTGTTCATTTAGAGATATCTCTAAATAACTTCTTGTTCATTTGACGATATCTTTAAATGGACAGGAAGTCCATTGAAAACATAGAGCATTTTCACAGGAAGTCATTTAGAGATATCTTGTTCATTTGATGATATCTTCAAATAAATTAGAGATATCTTTAAATGAACAGGAAGTTATTTCGAGATATCTCTATATGATTTAGAGATATCTCTAAAGGAACATAAAGTTATTTGAAGATATCTTCAAATGATTTACAGATATCTTTAAATGAACAGGATGTTATTTATAGATATCTCTAAATGATTTAGAGATATCTGAAAAGTATTTAAAGATATCTCAAAAACATTTAGAGATATCTGAAAATGACTTAAAGATATCTAAAAATGCATTTTAGATATCTAATTTAAAGCTCAATTTAAAGTTTGAGATATCTCTAAATGTATTTTAGATATCTTAAAATGATTTAAAGATATCTTCAAACATTTAGAGATATCTTCAATATTTAGATATATTTTCAAATATTTAGAGATATTATAAATGAATCTGAGATATCTCTAAACGACAATTTGTCTTGCCAATTCTATTCAGTGTCAAATAATCATCGGGCTAACGATTTTGGAATCTTCTGAGTTCCACCATGTGCATGAAGAAACAGATCTTGTGCACCATTTGATTGGCTATTTTACTAACTCTGTGAGCTGTGATTTGCTTAATGGGAATGTCACTGATACAATGCAGACTGCACATGTGGACTACATGTGTTATATTAAAGAGGCGAGTTGTTTTAAAAAATTATTCCAAAACAATACAGTACATCAATGCAATTTTAGAAACTAATGGGCGGGCCATATGCATTAAAGGAGAAAGGAAAAAGGCTTTTTTTTTTCATCGGACAAGAAATACAGGTTAAAATTAAAAGGTAAGCAGTGCAGTTTAACTTTACGTTTCCTCTGCCTGTCGCCTGCTTGGTGGTGTGTCTGTTGATCACTCATTTCCACTCAATGTAAACTACCTCCACCTTTCGCTACTGACTAAAAGATATGCCTGGACTGCTGGGGCTTTTTATATTAAAGTGGACAGGTGTAGTCGCGGACATTATCGTGCACATTAAATTATCGCTCACAATACATGCAGTGTGCACAGTATATTATGTAAATTAGAAAATGGGACAGCTAATTTAGATTTATCGAGCACATTAGGCTCACTACTTTATGTGCACGCTAACTCCAAATTTAGTTCTCTTTAAGCCCTGAGTGTACTAAATGGATGTATCTTCAAATGTACTGTAAATATGTTTTTTGAAATATAACCCCATGACCCCATTTCCTCTACTCTGTGTTTATACACAAAAATAAAGCCTAAAAGAACCAACTGACACAAAATGTACATCCCTACCACCCTAAAGAGGTGTTTGTCTGGAACAGAAGAACCAGTTGGATCAGGAGCAATCAGAGACTCCAGGAGATAGTAACAAGAAGTGTAAATCTACTTGGAAAAATCCTGCTCTCTGATTGGTTACCTGTCTTCTATCAATATGTTAATCCCCACACAACTTTTCAACACACATCACCTTTGATTCAAATTCCTCCGCCACTTACCTGTCCTAATTCTATAACATGTAATGTCTGTAAGTAACCAGTAACAAAACAAAACAAAAAAAAAAAGTCAGACCCAGAATCAAATTTGAATCTTTTTAATGTAAAACATGTTGAAGAATGGCATGTAGATTAATTTTCTGAACTGTACAAAGTACCAGTAATTAAATTTATTTAAAAAAGAACAATAGCACAATAAAATAACAAAACCAGAACTAAATCAACTCAAACTTGACTGAAACCAAAACCAAAAACAGAAAAACAAGCAAACAAACACAATAAAGGCTTTAAATGGGCTGTGAATAACCTACTATACTGTCCCCAGGCAAAAGGTAGACTTACATTTATTGTAGTTTCTAAGTTGAACAGTTTTATGGGAATTGTATGGTGCTTCTGTGAGGAATAAAGATGGAGGGCAATACAGCATATCAAGTTTAAGTTTTATAAATCTGCGAGCTGGTATCAATTGCTTTTTGAATGAACCACCGTACAGCAGAAAAGTGAATTTAGTGAAAGACACAGAATTTAACAATGCTAACAATATATTCTTAGCAGTAATTAAAAACTGAGACACAATCAAAAAGACAAAACAACACACTATGCCCAGTAACACCAGCAAAACTGTAGAAGCTAAGAAAAAGAAAAAGTTCCCGCAAGGCAAATTTATGTAATTTACACAGTTTAAATATGTCTGTCCATTAATGAAATAGTAAACTAGCAAAGAATATGCTAACATAATTGATATACATAAATTATTTATACAATACATATTTTAATCAATATTTATTATATTTATGAATAAACTAATGTTCATTTATTAAAATAAAACACTTAAAAAAATGTTGTTTAGTTTTCAAGGGAACTATTTTCTTGTGTGTAGTGATATTTACTGTTATTGTTTTTTTTTTTTTTTTTTTAATTTGCTGTATTTAAAAAGTAAATACATCTAATAATTTTATGATTGTTTTATAATTGCATTAAGACACTCCCGAGGGTGGATTGACATGATGTAAGGGTTAAAGAAACTTTGCTTTGCACCATGACTTATAACACCTTAAGTGTGCAGTTATATCATGTCAATCCATCCCCTGGAGTGCCTTAATGCTTCAACATTCAGTTTATATTTAAGAAAGTAGTAAGAAATTGAATCCCTCTCTGCCCGTCTCCTTATATCACTGATTGGCTCCAACATGGACAACCTCATTGACATTCGTTCAGAATCTTGAGCATTTATACATTTATCATGATTTAAAGCACCACACAGTTTGGACTGAATTGGCCCAGGACTGCATGATGTATCCAGTTCAGGAGTCACAGGGGAAGCTGACATGGTGTTAGCACTGTGTCGTCTTTGATTTGTTTTATGCTTCATGATTGTTGTGATGTCATTGTCGTACACCAGAAGTGCCGATTGGCTGCGTTGTGTCTCCTAGTTTCTCATTTACGAGGGCAAGCGGAGCCAAATAAACCCCTACTAGAGTTCATAGGCAGGAAACACTCATAAACATTTATGAGTGTCATTAAACTTTGCTTAGATGTTGAGGTTGTCTGTCAGAGATGTCAGCCCCTTTTGAGATTTACTGTCAGCATCCACGCAGCTATGAATGCTAAGCAGCGAGGACTGGGAAGGAAGTCAATTCATAGTAGACAAGGTTCTTTGAAACCTGATGTGGCTTCCCACAAGCATATACTTTGGCACCAAAAATCGAAGCTGTTGTAGAACAAAGAGCTAGCTTTAAAGTTTCAAATTGAAGTTTGAGCAATATACTGTGGCTAACAAATTAAATCCAGTAAATGGTATCAAATATGTTTTGATATCAGTTCTGTGGATCTCACATTTTCCTGCATGAAAGAGGCAAACATTATGTTTAATGTGCATTGGATTTTTAATGGCATTTGTTCTTAGCATTTGTAAACGATAAAACTGGTTAATGTCTCCTTCACTCTTCTCCATGCTGCACTTCCCATTGAAGGAATGCACATGTGAGTTGCTTCTGGGAGTTTGAGGTCTTGTAGAAAAATGAACCTTTCTAAGCTCATTTATATATATATATATATATATATATATATATATATATATATATATATATACACACACACACACACACACACACACACACACACACACACACACACAGTGGCTTGCAAAAGTATTCAGACCCCTGACCAAGTCTCTCATATTACCGAATTACAAATGGTACATTGAAATTTCGTTCTGTTCGATATTTTATTTTAAAACACTTAAACTCAAAATCAATTATTGTAAGGTGACATTGGTTTTATGTTGGGAAATATTTTTAAGAAAAATAAAAAAACTGAAATATCTTGCTTGCATAAGTATTCAACCCCCACACATTAATATTTGGTAGAGCCACCTTTCACTGCAATAACAGCTTTAAGTCTTTTGGGGTAAGTATGTACCAGCTTTGCACACAGTGTTGGAGTGATTTTGGCCCATTCTTCTTGGCAGATTTGCTCCAGGTTGTTCAGGTTGGTTGGACGACGCTTGTGGACCACAATTTTCAAATAGTGTCACAGATTCTCAATGGGATTGAGATCAGGACTTTGGCAGGGCCACTGTAGGACATTCACCTTTTTGTTCTTGAGCCACTCCAATGTTGCTTTGGCCTTGTGCTTGGAATCATTGTCCTGCTGAAAGGTGAATTTCCTCCCAAGCTTCAGTTTTTTAGCAGACTGAAGCAGATTCTCTTGCAGTATTTTCCTGTATTTTGCTCCATCCATTCTTCCTTCAATTGTAACAAGATGCCCAGTCCCTGCTGATGAGAAGCATCCCCACAGCATGATGCTGCCACCACCATACTTTACTGTAGGGATGGTGTGTCGTGAGGCATGGGCAGTGCTAGGTTTGCGCCACACATAGCGCTTTGAGTTTTGGCCAAAAAGCTCTATCTTGGTCTCATCTGACCACAAAACCTTTTCCCACATTGCAGCTGGGTCACTCTCATGCTTTCTGGCAAACTCCAGACGTGCTTTCAGATGGTACTTTTTGAGTAACGGCTTCTTTCTTGCCACCCTCCCATACAGGCCAGTGTTATGCAGAGCTCTTGATATGGTTGACTGGTGCACCATTACTCCACTCCCAGCCACTGAACTCTGTAGCTCCTTCAAAGTGATTGTTGGCCTCTCTGTGGCTTCTCTCACAAGTCTTCTTCTTGTTTGAGCGCTGAGTTTTGAGGGATGGCCTTTTCTTGGCAGTGCCTGGGTAGTGTGATGCAGCTTCCACCTCCTGATTATTGATCCAACTGTGCTCACTGAAATGTCCAAACACTTGGATATTATTTTGTACCCTTTCCCTAATCTATGCATTTGTATTACTTTATCTCTAACTTCTGTAGAGTGCTTTTTGGTCTTCATTTTCCTTCAGATTCACAGCCTTACCAATGATCCTTCAACAGTGGGGTTTTTATCCAGAAAATGTGACAGCAACTTTAATGGTTCACAGGTGGAGGCCAATGGTAAGGTAATTGTGTCCTCGTTAGGGCAATTTCTTTCATCGGTGTAAAACTGGGAGCTTCCACAGCACAGGGGTTGAATATTTATGCAAGCAAGATATTTCAGTTTTTTATTTTTCTTAAAAACATTTCCCAACATAAAACCAATGTCACCTTACAATAACTGATTCTGAGTTTCAGTGTTTAAAAATAAAATATCAAACAGAATGAAATTTCAATGTACCATTTGTAATTCGGTAATATGAGAGAATTGGTCAGGGGTCTGAATACTTTTGCAAGGCACTGTATATATATATATATATATATATATATATATATATATATATATATATATATATAGGCAAATTTGAGACTATGAAGTTGTGTCTACCCCTTGCTGAGTCTGGAATTCAGTGTGTAGGCAACGGCTTTATTGCATTATAGTATATATAACTACGCATGTAATGAATCAGCATCTCAACCCATAGGAATGAATTGAAAGGCAAGGACTGGACGTGGACCGATAATGCTTCGAACTGTGTAGCAGACAGGCAAGTAAGTGTCTTACACTGATGTCAAATAACACTTGATACTACAGAAAGGAACTATTTTTGACATGAATAATTGAAGACAGCTACAGTATGGCAATTGAAACTTCTAGTAACTCTTAATTTTGAAAATATTCCTAGTTGCTGAAGACCATGTTGACTCTCCCTCGTGCTGGCTTGGATCTCGGATTACACTCATTGGTCATGCATGATGTATCACATCTGGCTGCAGACAGACAGTATATCAACCATCCAGACAGAATGAACAACTGCGAGGGTGAGTGTCACTGTAAAGGTTAAAATGACATCTTCCAAACCATCCACTTAAGTGACACTGATTCGATAGGGTTGCTCTGTGAGATGGTTCATTGGTGCCAGAGGGGGAAATCCTTTAAGACTGCCTTTTCAAGGGTGTCAAAAAGCCAGCAGAACGAGGAACCGGCTTAGGCAGAAGAATGCACCTGATCCAGGGGACTTAGAG
The DNA here is from genome assembly GCF_017654505.1 of Polyodon spathula. Classification (NCBI taxonomy): domain Eukaryota; kingdom Metazoa; phylum Chordata; class Actinopteri; order Acipenseriformes; family Polyodontidae; genus Polyodon; species Polyodon spathula. The sequence goes on along the minus strand of NC_054555.1, from coordinate 20,363,437 downwards.
CTGTCTGCCTGCGGACTGCTGTGTAAATGGCTTTTGGACAAGAAGTCTTTGTCTGTACTAACCCTCCTCTGAATATAATGTCTCTGTGAGTCAGGCTCTAGGCAACAGTTAAGGGAACAATTAGGATAAGACTGATTGAAATGTAAACTCGAGGGCTGTGTGGTGTGAGCAGAGCCGAGCCAGGCTCCTGCCAAGGCAAGGCCTTTGTGAGATCAGAATTTTGATTTCAAACAGAAATTCCTCTTTTTATTTGAGTGTCTGTGTAACAGAAATACAATGATTATTGGTTGTAAATCTCCCTCCTGACCAGTGAGGGTGCTAAACAGTGAGAGTTCTTTGGATGGGCTGGTCTGACAGTTCTTTGCTAGGGTCAGGAAGTCATCCAGTCTGGAAGAAGGTGAGACTCTGTTGCTAGAATGCATTGACCCAGAAGGGAAATTACTTGGCAGCCGCAGACTGGCGAGGTGGTTGCACTAATTTACCAAGGGGTCATGTGTGACAGCATAAAAGGGGAGGAGAATTGTATTGTATCTGTTCCTTTGCTTGGTATTAAGTAACCTGGAAGGACCTGTATTGTTGTTTGATAATCGCGTGTTTTGTTCTGTCTATCTGTTATGTGTTATCACTAAACAGTGAGAGGCCAGCACAAACCCGGAACAGCACTCACTGTCACAAATAAAACTTTAGTTGCTCCACTAGCACTAATTCAAATGAGGAGGGTGACCAAGCCCCTGAAGCATGGCTATGAATGTTTTTTAGCAGCCTTGAGGTGAAGAGTGAATATTAACAAAATAAAAAAGCCATCTGAGAATCTACAACCTTCAAGTTCAGCATCTGCTTCCATCAAACCCTGTAATCTTTCCTCCTTGAGTTCAACATCACATCCATTACGGAGAGTTATGTTATGTAAAACACAACCAGCCAGGATGATATTGCTAACCTTCTGAGGAGTGTACTGCAGTGTTCCCCCAGAGACATTGACACATCAGAATCCCATTTTGAGGATTTCAAATGTTCACTCAATTATAGTATGAGCACATTTAAACGATTATACCTTTGTTCGGCAGGGGTCGTGGGGTTGAACAGCAGTGTCAGTGAGAAATGAATACCTGTTGTCCCCTATCAACCAGCCTCTCAGACAGTCATCCCACTGAAACGCAGCTTCCACCTGCGAATTAACAAGGATAAATGAGTCATGATCGGAACCAGGATGGTAATAAAACTACAAAATAAAGGTGCTGCACTCGGCAGCCTTACCCCTACTGTCGCTAACCGCATGACCCAGGTCTCCGTCCTACACTGCTGTGTTCCCTCCAGCTATACACACTGATCGGGGTCTGCCCAAGTTTTTCCTCGCTGCAAAAATAATTTCTCTTTTCTGTTTTTCTTTAATCAATTATTTAGTTATTTTGCACGCTCTTCTCTGGCCGTGCTTGGTCCAGCAGCAGAGCTTCCACCTGCTGGCTGGCTCATTTCGTCTCCGAGGGGGCAGACCCGAGGGAACCACAGAGCATCATTTTATTAGTGCAGCAACCCCCCAAAGCCTGCCCCTTAGCCACTCAGAAGGGGAAAACTCACACACCCTCTTTCCCACCTCTCCGTGTCAATGCTGAGACTGACAGGCGGATATTGCAGGACTGCTGCCCTCTTCCCGCAGCACTACGAATGCGCTCAGAGAGTTAGCGCAGGTCTCCCCTGTTACAAGGGCCCCAGATGTTTTATTCTGCTTCTTATGGTTTGTAAGAAGTGTTATTGTAAATAATATGTTGGTTTCCAAAGTGACTTTCAGAGAGGATAAGATGGAATTGCTAACTGCTGATTTGGTGACTGATAATTTGGAAAATGAATGAAGTAAAATATCAAAAGGGGATGTTGTCATAGAAATATCTGAGTATAGATTACTACCTCTCTGATATTCAATTCATAATTTGGCTGCTGATTCTACCTCTAGGTCCATATTTCCAAAGTGTTCACTCCAGTCTTTAATGAACTCTTTTTTGAAAGGGGAAAAACATCCATCGATTTCACAAAATAAATATCACATGAAATTACAGATATTTTGAGCGCTCTGTTTTTTTTTTGGTTTCTCAATTTTCTACATTACTGTTGAATTTTTATCATTCCAAAAAAATAGGAGCTCATTAAATGCTGGATTAACTCTATATATGGCCCCATTTCTCATGACTTTCCACCGAGTTCCCAGTGGGCATTGGAGACATGGGCGAGGATTGCTTACAGAGCTATTGAGGGGGTCCTGTCATAGTTCTTCAGGGCAATTCACTGGAATTAGAAGGGTATTTTCACACCATCGCCAAACATTTCTCTTTACATATAGCAGAGTAAGTTTCTTGTTTGTTTTTTTCTGGTTACCAAGATGTTGACAGCTGAGCTGCAGAATTAAAGGGACAATTAGTAAAAACAAACAGATGAATCTGGAAAGCAGTGTTGTCCAGGCCAAATCACCACACTGTCCACTCCAAAAGGAATGCTTGTGTCTCTGTTGAGCTTGTTAGTGCGATGGCCTATCAGCTCCATCTTGTTGAGGCCTGTCAGTTAGAGGAAAAGAGTAGGAGAGACGGCCCGGAAAGGGGAGACAATGGGAGGTGAAAGTGAATAGGAAAGCTGGCCAGGCCTACTGGAGACAGCTGTCAGGAGAGACACAGGAGGGGGAGGAGGTGGTGGGGGGCTTGAGGCCTCTTGCTAGGTGAAACACAAAGCTAGATCGGTATGTTAAGAGGGCTGAGTGGTCTGGAGCCATTTGTCAATCAATACGTATCTATAAGGGGGAGAAGCAAGGCAAGAGTAGCAAAAATTTGTGACAGATTTTCGCATCTTATTGATTGCTGGGATCCTCCTTTTAAATCCTCAAGTAGGGTTCCTGTATTAGAAATAATTCTGTTATCTTTCATTGTTTCCTAACACAGTGAAGCCCCAGCTAAGATGTAATCTATTTGAATTGAAACAGAGATATTATCACACGGATATTTCTGGTCCATTTTCTTGACAGGTTGATAGAGCTGGAGATCTGAGAATAAAGTGTTATAATGAACGGTTTGGGTGCAAGGTACTGCCACGGCTGGAGTGGTGAGATTGATTTAATGCAGATAAACTTAGTTTGAGGGGGTAGGGATTCCCAAAAGGGCAAATCTCTCAAAACAATTGCAAAATGTACTGCAATAAAGCTGTCTGCCAGATTAGATAACACATTGGATTTTATTAGATTTTGAATTTAAAAAAATACAAACAAAACAACTCTATCCCTTAGTGGCAAGCCATGCTTTTCTTATTTATATTTGTAATTGTAGAGCACAATTTTAAAAACACACTGTTTATTACTCAGCATCTAATCGAAACTGCACTATTGTATACCATGTAAACCTTAGTTAGGTTACATTCATTTTGGTAGTCCAAAGATTAGGGTTATTTCTGGCCTGTCAAACCTAAGATAATCAAACACATTTAATTCAAGCCCCCATCACCAGACATTTCCAACCAGTATATCAAACTGTAAAGTTTTCACTTCTACCCTAAAAGGATAACTCTTCACTTTAAATTCCATTTCTTAGTTTATTGTTCATTAGAACTTTTTTTTTTGGTGAATTTCTTCATTTAGTGTAAAAAAAAAAAGAGTTATTTTCAAAGCATTATTCTAGTCCTTAATTAACTCTAAGGGAAGAATGTGATCATGTTAAATAACTGTAACTTTGAGAACTTGGATTCTGTAATTTAGTTGTTTGGTTTTAGTTTTATAAAATTGTAAAAGGTGTTTTTTCTCCTCTCAAGAAGTAGAAGTGATAAAGACAGGAGTAAATGCTTTGGAAATATACTCGTTAAGTTTCCTGTCTTTGTTCCTACCCCATGTCCTCCTAGTGTAGTATACTATGTTGTGGTTCCCATTACTAGTAATCCCCCAAATCCAGCATTATAATACTATTGGAATAAGTAGAAATTAAAGGTAGGTTTGTAGCTTTACTGGGTACCTTTGTGCAATATTGGACTTATTAAGTGTAAAAATATAATCAGTCAAAAATATTTCACAAACGACTTGTACAAAAAATGGCCGTCAGAATAAATAGACTGTATAGGTTTGATATCTAAAAAGGGGCCAATTTATACAAAAAAGGGTCATCCCTGTATAGGTAATCACAATAATTTTCATGCTTCCTAACTTGCTGTGCCCAGAATGACATTCTCCAATAACTTGTGCTAAATAATGTTAATACCAAGTTTCATGACAATCAGATAAGCAGTTCTCCAGATATATGGAAAAATGTGTGAAGTGTGACATATGTATACCCTCCACTATATGTGCAGGGGATAATTACACAATTCACAATGCAGTTCATTTTTATACTACTGCGACTGCTGTTACTACTATTCATTTAAAAACAGTTGTTTAAATTTTTCTTTTTCTATTCTTTTTGCGAAATTGATTTATCTGAAGTAGTAGGGCACCTTTTAATTTAAAAATCTTTGCTTTTTATCGGTTAGTTTCTTTACAATAGTGTTTGTTTGTTTTTACTTTTTGTTCTCCCTGCGTAAAAAAACTAGTACGACTACTACAACTACTACTAATAATAATAACAACACAAAACTTTAGTACATGTCTTTATTTAGTTTTTTTTTTAAATAAATATCTGCATATTTTCTTCTTTTTTTTACCTTAATAACTAAGTTTAAACTGTTGCTATACCCATTTTCTTAATTTATTTTTTAAGACAACAAAACCAATGCAATCAGTGTCGGCACGTTCTTTTCTTTCAACGAGTACATAAGTACGCTTCCAAGGACTCCAAGGAATTTTTATAGAATGCTTCGCCAGAAAAAACCTTTTAAGGGAGCGCGGCAGTTTGGGAAATGGCCTTTTGCTTTATTAAAAGCAGCAGTCCCGGCAGTTTGTAAGAGTATTTACAAAGGATCTGCCAGGATCCATCTGTGAGCAGTTGAGACCGGCTGCTCCTGCTCATTTTATTTTCTGGGGGTAGGTGGGGTTGACCTATGTGTGCACTATGTGTCATCCGAGTACAACGTCAGAGCGACTTCCAGAACTCGGCCACTCTCCTTGCCTACATCCCCGTCCCTCTCCATAATTACTCTCCAGATGGTGAAGGTCATGAAGCAACTGCTACATTGTGTGCCTTGTAGAGAAAGGTTACTGAGTCGTGTGCACTCTGACCCCCTGTCAAATTCTGATGTCTGTTTCTATTTGGCTCTGGTGTGATGAAGGGGCGTTTTGTATTCACTGGCAGGTCTAGGAAGGGGCAGGTGGACAGTAGGACAAATATGTGTTGGGATGAGAACCACAAAAGGTGTCCTATTTTATCATGTGCGCTGCACATGTTAGTGCATACAAAAACAACACCCGTTTTCTAAGGAGCTCGAGGGAAGTTTCCAGGCCAAACCTTGACAGATTTTCTCCCGTACTGAAAAAAAGCATGTATAAAGCATATATATTTTTATAATGCAAACACTGAAATATTGGTAACGCTTTAAATTAAGTGTCACTAATTACAGTGCATTTACATAATAGTTACTTAGTAAATAATTACTATGTTACTATGCATAGTTACAATATACATGATATATAGTAGCACCCAACAGGGGCGGCTCTGCCATAAGAAAGGAGACAATCGTAGAATCAACTCATGTTCTTCATTTCATTTTGGTTTAACAAGGTAATATAATTTTGGTTTAATAAGGTAATAAAATGAATTAACTTGTAAAATAAATGATGTCTTTTTATGTCTCGTGTGTACCTTGTGTGACAAAACTTAGTGTTGTTTAATGTTTTTTCTCATATAAAACACTCACAAGGACACAGCACAATATACAGGATCAGCTGCACTAGCAATGATAATGACTTCAGAGATCACAACTGTTACAGAAGCAAAAATGAGGTTGCTCTGGGTTGTCAGAGCTTATTAAGCTAAATGTTCTCCTTGGCTCAGCTCCCTACAGGCTAAGAATATTTTTATTCCTAGATATTATTTCTGAATCTATCTTGCATTCATTCAAATTCAAAGACAGCATGCTGCTTAGCAGATATGAAGCTCGATCTAAGGAATGTAATTCTCCATTATCTGCTGTTAAGTATAGGTTTAATATATTTGTAAAATAGTAATAGCAATAATAGTGATAAAACAAACTAATCAACAGAAACAAAGTGTGTATATATTAAGTAAATTCTTAAAACTATTTTATTGTGCAATATGGTCAAACCATTATTTAATAGTCTTTCAATAGCAGCATTCATTATTTACCCACTTATCAGGTATACTTCATTTAGTTTAGTTTATTCACTTTGTGCCCGCAAGACCCGCACAGATACCTCTCAATAGTGCAGCACTAATACAAAGAGAGACCTGAAAAAATCCATACTTAATAAAATAATAACAATACAAGATTTCCATTACATGAGAGTAGATGTTAAATTTCTGATTTGAACTAGGCTCTCGCCAAGATAAGCACCAACTACGATGTAGCTTTGCAGTAAACTAATGCGATCCATCTGCATCTCCATCCATTTGCGTTGTTTTCCATCTGATGATGTAGATATCCTTCTGTCTGGTGTTGATTGCTGAAGTGTAATGCTGGCTCCAAGGATCAGCTCATTTTGCCTCCCCAGCACATCAGCACACACAATGGCTGCAATACTGACTCTGGGGATCAACCCATTGTGGTCTCCCCAGAGAGTTAGCATGACAACCGCCTGGGGTCTTCAAGTGGGCACCTTCCATCCTTGATGTTTCGTCAACTAGACAATGACACTTCAAGAGGGCTCAACAGTGATTCTGGCACAGCTCAGCTTACTTACCTGTACATCAGCATTGCTTTCTTTCTATTCCATCCAGAATCTTTCTGTCTCAACCACAGCCAGTATCTGCTCTTTTCTACTACTTCAAGTTTTTCACTATGCGACACAACTCTTGGCCACTGAACCCGACATCTCTGAGAAACTGGGTTGTAGAGTGTGGCACAAATCCTCGACAACCCACCTCCACTGGGTAAACTCGGACTCTCCATCCTTGATGTTCCGCTTCAGCAGCTAGTTGAGCATACCAAAGTTTCTTCCTATCATACGCCTCATCTACAGCATCTTTCCATGGCACTGTTAACTCTACCAGATGAACAAGGCGTGCTGATCCAGACCTCAAAATGTCTGGTTGAAGGTTAGTGGTGGCAATCTCAGGTGGAAAAATAAGCCGTTGACCAACATCTGACAGCATCTTCCAGTCTCTAAGCTTCCAGTTGTCCTGGGCGAGGCTTGGCTTTAACACCTTTTGTTGGTGGTTTCTCTACTGGATGGAGGAATATTGTCTTTTGTGTGTAATGCTTTATGGAACTAGTGGCAACTTATTGGTCAGGTTATGCTTGTCTTCCAATGCTAAGGCCAAACATCGCAGCACCTGGTCATGGAGCCAAGTAAACAGTCCTTGGCTAAGACCCACCTTATATCCTGTCAAAATGGGCTTTACTGTTGCAGGTGATGAACACCAAGGACAGGAACGATCCTCACCCACCCAGAGGTTTAGGTTCTGTGGTGATGGGAGGAAATCATATGCTGATCTGATGAGGAAACTGATCCTGCTCTTTTCCATTGTCCATAGGTCTTGCCAGCCGATTTAGCATTGTTCCACACTCTCCAATTTCATTCATTGTCCCTGCTTGGCCTGGGAAATGGACTTTACACACCTGATCCTCTCCTCATGCTTTTGCATTCCTCTTTGACTACCAGCTTCCTCCGTTGAGCTGGGGTTGCCTTGTGCCATGTAGGAGGAGCTGAACTGAGACCAAAACCTCCTTTTCCATGTTGAACTTGCCCCATAATATCTCCGATTCGAAGGGCAGCCTTTAGCAACTTCCACAGCTTAATTTTCCATACATTTTCTTCCAGTTTTCAACACAGGTGCTGCCTCCCTTACACATTTGTCGCGTGAATCTACTAATGTAATTTCCAGTCGGACTTTGGCGCACTTAAACTCCTCGGTTAGAGCAGAGATTTGTAGATGCAGTATTCCTTTACCATAAAGTCCCACTCTGCTCAGGCAGCGTGGAACTCCTAACCATTACCTAATGTATGCTGATTAAAGCTTCAAGCTTCTCAACTGTTGTCAAGGAAACCTCATACACAATCAGTGGCCACAGCAGTCTTGGCAGTAGACCAAACTGAAAGCACCAGAGTTTCAGTTTGCCTGGTAAAGCGCTGCTGTCTATGCTCTTCAACCCTTCCACTGCTTGTTGTCTAACTTCTCCCACATAAACTGTGTCCTTTAGATCCCCATCGTACCATCTCCCTAGACTTTTCACTGACTTCTCGGACACTGTTGGTATTGCCTCTCTGTTAATGTAGAACCTTTTATCTACTACTTTACCTTTAATTATAGAGATGCTCCTTGATTTAGTGGGCTTGAATTGCATTTGTGCCCATTCAATGTTATTGGTCAGTTTGCCCAATAACTGATTAGTGCAGGCTACTGTTGTAGTCATTGTTGTCATGTCACCCATGCATGCTCGAATTGGTGGTAGTCGCATTCCAGAAGCCAAGGGCTCTCTTCCCACTATCCATTTTGAGGCCCTAATAATTACTTCCATTGCCATGGTAAAAGTCAGTGGAGAAATGATACATCCTGCCATTATTCCAACTTTTAGGCATTGCCATGTAGTACTGAATTCTGAAGTTGAAAAACTAAATTCCAAATCTCCAAAGTAGGCTTTCACTAAATTTGTTATTGTCATGAGTACACTGACAAAATCAAATGCTGCCTAAAGAAGTTCATGTGGCACTGAACCATTTGCATTAGCCAAATCCAGGAATGTCACATGGAGAGCCTTCCTCTCCTTTCTTGCTGATTGAATTTGTTGCCAGATTACGCTGATGTGTTCTAAGCATCCTGGGAAACCTGGAATGCCTGCTTTTTGTACTGAGGTGTCAATTAAGCAGTTCATTAATTGGTATGGTAAACAATCTCTGAGCAATAATGCTGAAGAAAATCTTGCCTTCTACTTTTAATAGGGAAATAGGATGAAACTGGCCAATGCTTGTAAACTCTTTTTCTTTTGGTATAAAGACTCCACCTGCCTGGCACCATGCTCTCGGTACAACCTGTTTTTCCCATGCCACTTTCATCAATTTCCTCAGGATTTGTAGAACTCCTGAAGCACTCTTGTACACTCTGTATGGAACTCCATTAGGCCCATGGAGATGATGACGTCCTTGCTTTTTTCACAGCTTGCTCTACTTCTTTCCACTTAGGTGCACAGTCCTCCATTTGGTATTCGGGTGGATTGATAGATGGGATATCTAACGGAATTAATATAGGCTCCTCCCTTTTTGAATCTGTATGTGTTTCCTCCAAATATCCCTCTACCTCAAATTTAGATTATTTTAGTGTGCCATTTTTCTCACTGGTGAATATCTTCTTTACAAATTGAAATGAATCTTTATAAAGTTAGTTCTCGCACACTCATTCTTTTTGTAGTGTTTCTTAGGTGCTCAGCTCTGAGCAATGTTGCAAGCTTATCTTTTATTACCCTTTGTAACAGTTTGACTCCCTCCTGACTTTATTCTGTTTTTCTCCATTGCTTCCTCAACTGCCTCCTTTCTCTAACTAAGCGTTCAATCTCCTGCTGCCGTCTAGACTTTCCAGGAATAGTTTGTACTTTTTCCTTCCTTTTTTCAATTCCAAACCTCTCGCTTCCATATGCGTAAATGATGTCCCCAAATTTATCCAGCTTCTTTTCAACTGTTCCATTTAACCTTTCCAAAGTAAAACAGAGATCCATATTTACTGTGTCTCACACAGTTTTCTCACAAGCTCTTGGCCATTTAACTCCAGACTGGTGCCCATTGATGTTCTTTTCTCTCTTACACTGGTTCGTCTGACCGGGTTCGCATAGATCATTAGGTTCATCACTAGTTGTATCACATCTATGACAGGGATATGTCATCTTCTTGCTCCGCTCTCGCAGACTCTAGGTGTATTTTTCTCTTTAACAATATTAGCTTGGAAACAATTTTCTAAATAAACTTTCAAGTGTGTTTTTTAAATAGTGAGCCTGGCGTCCATGTGTGGAGAGAGGCTGCTTCATGCTATTTCTTGATTTTTAGATGCCCCTCTGCGAGCATACCTCCGTCCTGACCTGAACTCCCCCTGCTCCTCAGCCTTCCTATCACAGGCAGTGTCAGTGTAGCACATATAGCTTTCCTCACTATATAGGTTCAAAAACCTATTCATAAGGTTCATTACAGTATGTAAGGAATTATTGTTTGATTCTGTGGATTAATTGAAGTATGCACAACACTTTTGTTAAAGCAACCGACTTCAAAGAAATTAGCTTGAAGCCATGGCTCCCAGCAAGTTTAACAAGAAGCCAAAGTTGTGAATGCAGGGTTTTCTGTCTGTCTTACTGTCTGTCTGCCTATCTGGCCATAGATAAAGAAATGTTTGTGTTTATGTTTTTTAAGTTCTTTCTGTATTTCTAAATTCAGCACTTTTGAGTGTTGTTATCCATTGCATTGTGGTGTTATTTTGTTAATTCTGAATATGTTACTAATTGAGTTATTGGTTGTTGCTCTTTTCCCTCAAGGGAAAGTATAGATTGCAGTACTGCCAACAATCTGCTGTCATTTGTTTTGCTTTCTCTTTCTCTGAAGTGTATCTCGCTCACCCTGTGGGTAGAGGCCCCAGCAGTCTCTTCCTGACCCTAGATTACACAGTCTGTGTGTTTGGGAACATTGGCCCCCTCTCCCTGCCCAGCTTCATCAGGTTCTTCCCCTGTTCAATAACCGGTGTCGGCCTGGAGAATATGTTTTGAATAGCCCCTCGTCTGTGCACGTTAGTGTCTGTGGCCTCTGCCCACTCTGTGGGGGTCACAACCTCTCCTTCATGAGGGAGAGTGCAGGCTGCTGCCGGGGTGCTAAGCCTCACCTCACCAGGAGGCTGTCAGGAGGCAGTATCACTCTGTCACCTCAGGGTCTAGCCCACAACACAAGGCAAAAGGGAAAAACTTACTTCTCATCACAAAAAAAAACAATTGGTCCAGAATTGCAGAGATTCCTGTCAGTATTGAATTGTAGAATTGGTGATTGTTTTTAACCCTTTCCTGCCCTAATAGAATGACCACATACAGACATGAATATGACCACTTTGTGTTTTAATGTTTGTAGTTTGGCAACCTTACGAAGAATCATATTTATATGCAAATGTTATATTCAATATAACCACAAATAGCAAATACAATTTTTTAGAAGGCTATAGAAAAACGTCTATAAATGGTGACAAAGCAGTAAACCTAACTATATTGGGCTACTGCAATAAACGTGACCACCACTTTAAAGCAAACAAACAAACCAACAAATAAATAAATGCATTTCATTTTTGGCATATAGCATAATGTGCTGTATATTACCTGACTTTCAATAATGTTGCATTTTGAAGAGAAAATCATATTTATATACACAAGTTATAGTGTTAATGTGATGAAGTGCCCGCCCCTGTGTGTATTTTCTGTTATGTTGTGTGTTAATGTTGGTGTATAGTCATTGGTACACGGGATATAAACAGGTCTGTGTAACACGAGAGTTTAAAATGTATATTTCTATTTAGGCACAAGGATTGCACAGCACTTCACGTGCAAGTTAAAAGTAATAATATGTGAGTATAGGGAATTGCACTTTTATTAATTCACATGCAGTTGTACCGAGACTCCAATTGAATGATGGATTAACAATCGAGTCTTTGTACAGCTGCATAAAAACAACATGTTTTCACCCACTCGGGGTGGGGTGTTCGGTGAGTGGAGAACGGGAGAGAGAGGAGGATAAAGAGTTAGATATTTCATTTGCTATTACGTGCTGGTGGGACCAGCACGATACTTGTTTATTTAAAACTCACCTTGTTTGTTAGTGTGTCGATCTGCTCACCGTATTTTTGTTTAGTATTAGTCCGTTTTTGTTTGTCTCTTTTATTTTGGCGTAGAGTGCCGTGTCCTGTGTTTCTGTTTGTTTAAACTGTTTATTTGTCAATAAACCAGCGCCAGCAGGCGTCATCATCATTTCATTTCATCCCTCCTGTCTGTTGTGTTCATTCCTTCCTGGTTCTGACGCCGCCCACTTCGGCAGTCTTTGTGACAGTTAAATATAACAATGAACAGCAAATCAACAATAACAAAGAATATTTTTAAATAAAAGTCTATAGAAAAACAAATATATAGTGATCATAAAGCAGTAATTGTAAAGATAATTGGTTGATGCTATAAATGTGGCAACCACTTTAAGCACGCAAACAAGCAAACAAACAAACAAATAAATACATACATAAATAAATAAATATATTAAAGTGATGTAATGTGGTTTATGTGATATAAAGTACAAGCTTCCTCTAGATCTTGTCCTCTTCCCTTTCAAAATACGCGCTGGTAGGGCTTCCTGTGTGTGAGTTTTAGAAGTCCATCATCAAAATTGGCATGTAGGGTTACAGCATATTTTATTCCTAGTGTCTAGCCTTATTCAATTTGATTGTCCAACAGCTTATTGCCATGATACATTCCGGAAAAGAGATTGCGTCATTGGTGCACAAGCTCCTTTATAAGTGGGTGTCTGAATTAAATGAAATGTATGACTTTGACAATCTACTGTCAACACTGCGTAACAGTAAATAACTGTAATTGCATTAGTTATTGATGGTTCCCCTTAATGTCTCAACATTAAGATTTGCATGCAGTCTTCCATTTATTTGGGCAAATACAGTATAGCTCAAGGTTTGTTTATGTTGGACCTTTACCTGGCTTGGGTCCAGATGAGCTCACTCCTCTCACTAATGTGCAGGACTGGAATGCTAGGTAAAGAACTACCATTATAACCGGCGGGACATCCATTCTGATAAATATATTCTTAAGCCCAGCATACAGTGGCTCTCAAAAGTATTCACCCCCCTTTGACTTTTCCACATTTTATAGTGTTACAACATGGAATCAAAATGGATTTAATTAGGAGTTTTTGCCACTGATCAACACAAAAAAATCCACAATGTCAAATTGAAAAATAAAATCTACAAATTGTTTTAAATTAATTACAAATTTAAAATGGAAAATAATTGATTGCATAAGTATTCATCCCCTTGAGTCAATATTTGGTAGAGGCACCTTTGGCAGCAATTACAGCCATTAATCTATTTGGATAAGTCTCTACCAGCTTTGCACATCTGGACACTGCAATTTTTGCCCATTTTCTTCGCAAAATTGCTCAAGCTCCGTCAAGTTGGATGAGGACATTTGGCGAAGAGCAATTTTTAACTCTTTCCACATATTCTCAATTGGATTGAGGTCTGGGCTTTGACTGGGCCACTCCAGGACATTTAACTTTTTGTTTTTAAGCCACTCCAGTGAGGCCTTGGCTGTATGTTTGGGATAATTGCCCTGCTGGAATATGAATCTTCTCTCAAGTCCCAGGTCTCTTGCAGACTTCAGCAGATTTTCCATCAGGATTTCTCTGTACTTTGCTGCATCCATTTTGCCCTCTATCTTCACAAGATTTCCAGGCCTTGACACAGAGAAGCATCCCCATAGCATGATGCTGCCACCACCATGCTTCACGGTAGGGATGGTGTTCTCAGGATGATGTGCGGTGTTTGTCTTGCACCAAACATAACGCTTAGCGTTGAGGCCAAAAAGCTCTATTTTGGTCTCATCAGACCACAGAATCTTCTTCTACTTGGTCTCAGAGTCTCCCACATGCCTTCTGGCAAACTCTAGCTGAGATTTGATGTGAGTTTTTTTCAACAATCGCTTTCTTTTTGCCACTCTGCCATAAAGGCCAGATTTGTGAAGCACCCGGGCTATTGTTGTCATATGCACAGTGCCTCCCAGCTCAGCCGTGGAAGACTGTAACTCCTTTAGAGTTGCCATAGGCCTCTTTCTGGTCTCCCTGACTAGTGCCCTTCTAGCCCAGATACTCACTTTTTGAGGACGGCGTGTTCTAGACAGATTCACGGTTGTGCCATATTCTCTCCATTTCTTAATAATGGACTTTACTGTGCTCCTGGGGATATTCAATGCCTTGGAAATGTTCTAATATCCTACCCCTGATTGGTGCTTTTGAAGAACCTTATTCTGGATTTGCTTTGAATGTTACTTCATCTTCATAATGTAGTTTTTGTTAGGAAATGTACTAACCAACTGTGGGACCTCCTGGAGACAGGTATATTTAACCTGAAATCAGGTGAAACACCTTAATTGCACACAGGTGGACTCCATTCAACTAATTAAGTGACTTCTAAAGACAGTTGGTTGCACCAGGGCTTATTTAGGTGTGTCATAACAAAGGGGGTGAATACTTATGCAATCAATTATTTTCTGTTTTGTATTTGTAATTAATTTAGAACAATTTGTAGATTTTATTTTTCAATTTGACATTATGGACTTTTTTGTGTTGCTCAGTGTCAGAAACTTCTAATTAATTCCATTTTGATTCCATGTTGTAACACAATAAAATGTGGAAAAGTCCAAGGGGGCTGAATACTTTTGAGCGCCACTGTACTTGAGGAAACATGTTTCCAGACAAAATGTTTCCTTGTGTATGTTTCTCAGAGTAGACCACAGTTCTACTTTGAGAAAAATTTTGCCTTTAGCCAATCAGGAGAGACTGTGAGCATGAGTAATTGATCAAATGACTATACAAGATGGTGACTTTGGTTTGGAGCCTGCTAAAATCAATCATTTTATTGATGTGTACACTGATGAATTGTAGCTCCTCAAAAGTGTCTGCATCCATGCAAACAAACTTAACCTCAATTAAAATACATGGTATGCTCCTCTCTCTTCATGATTTGGGATCATCTCCCTTGTCCACACACACACATATCTATATGGCAGGGTGGGAGGCGCTGCGGGACGCATAACAACACACATTTGCCTAAAATACAAAATAAAAAAAAACTCCCTTTCTATAATGCATATATATTGAAGCAAAAATTTTACTTTCCGTAAATTAACCATGCATAAAGCACCATGTAATCAACGCTATATTTTTTACAAAAAATGAAAAAGGTAACAATCACACTCATGGATCATTTTAATTAGCAGTTTTTAAACTATAAATAGCCTGGCTAAACAGTGGTCAGGAGTTCATTTTGAAGTGACAGACAAGCAAACCAAGTGCAAGAAGGAGAGTGGGTTGGGAGAGGATAAGAGGGAATGGGCTCACCCCTGGTTACGGCTGCCGGAGCGGGGCTGAAGCGAAGCTGAATTGTCTCGTCTCCCAGAGAAATCTCCTCTTGCAGCAAAAAAGTAAATACATTTGGAAAGTGTTATAAAAGTTTGTTTTATAACACTTCCAAATGTACTTTTGTGTTATAAAGTGCCAGCGCAGCTTTTCTTTAGTTCAGATAGTGTATCAAAAGGGAAAGGCAGAAACGGAAGTTAGACTGAGAAGATGTTAGAAATATTGCATGAGTCACTAGTATAGGGAACTGGGGAACATGCTGTAGGAGTAGCACTGTGCTTAGCACTGGCTTAGACACCTGATGATAAGAATTTTTGCTGGTCGCTTGAAATTTATATTAATGAGATTTGACTGCATGTGAGAGTAATATGATTCCAGCAAGAAAGAAATGAGAAAAAAAAAAAAAAAACCTGTGTAGAAAATAAAGGTCTATGCACCAGATACTGTAAAGGCACATGGACAAGGTGTTTTATTTATGTATGACCGATCATTGGGTGTGACAAGTGGGATCTGTAACTCCCAATGACTCCTGGGGAGTGGAGATGCTTAAACCAGCCTGAAGTGAACTGAAAACACAAATAAAATAAATAACAATTATAAAATAATTAGAACAAGAAAATAATGACCCTTGGATAACCTTTGTTTGGGTGGATTTCCCAGTCTTTTTAATGCCATTAGTTTGTAGCATAAGCTTTTTAAAATAAGATTAACAATAAAAAGTACAATCTTTTCAAGAAAAAGGTTAAGGCACAGGGAAGAAAAAAACAAACAAAAAAACTGTCTAGATTCTTCCGGTTGATGGATGCAAAATAATTATTCATTAGACCGGAGCGCCTTCTCCAATTAGGTATGTAGAGAGCCAACTAACGCAAAGGACTTTTGAGCACAATATACATTCCTTAAAAAAAAAAAGGCGACTTAATTTGAATACAACCTTATTAGTTTAATGACCAAAGCCAGTGATCAACCTTCATCAACATTAATGCCACTATTGTGTGTTTCGTTGTTAGCTCAAGGCTTCATTTCTTACCCTCAACCCATATTCAAAAGCATCACTTTTTCCCTTTGTTATACATGCAACGTGACATTAGAACACTAATGTATGTAGAAAAGGAGAGAGAGACTGGGGCATAGAGAAATGTTAGCATAGTTAATGATGTTAGTATGTGGCACTTTGAACCACAAAAACATTTTTATTTTGAAGGCATAGATTGCTTCAAGGTATTTTCCCTTGTCCTAATAGGTAGCTAAACTACTTAGATTTTTTTTTTATTAATTTTAGCAGTTCTCATGTTATTACTTTTATGTTTTAAATAGATTTTGGTTTAAATTGATTGTTTTCTATATGATTTTAGTTGAAGAAATAAGGATTTTTTTTTTTAACTGACATTTTAAACTTAAGTAATATTGCAAAGGGCAAGCTAATCGGCAACATGTATTTTTAGAGTGCACGTTTACAGTAAAAGAATGAAACACACCCCAGCGTACACTCATTTTATTAATATTATTTGTATCATATGGTTTGTTTTCTGCTTCATGTTGCCCAAAGCCTGCTTGCTGTTTTTAATGTATTTCATTTTCCAATTGGCTTTGCTTAAAGAGAGTGGAATTGAAAACAAATAAAGCGCCCTTATGTTGATATGCTGTCAGTATGCTTTGAGACACAGGGGCAAGAGATAGAAAGTAGATAGTAATGGAAATACAGAAACTAACAATCTGTGATCACAGAACATATTCTTAATCCTGTGGTGGAAAACAACCATTCAGCGCAGAGCTGTCTCAGTTCCAGTGCACCACAGCCTGTGTTACTAAAAGTTAAAAGTTACTTTTAAAAAGTTATCTGTTTACAGTTACAAGATACTTCAATATAATATAACTAGTTACAGTAATGTATTTAATTGAACAAAAACTGTTACAGTTACAAATAGTTATGTACAGTTTCCTTTTTACAGATATATTCTTTCCGGTTTGGTCAGGCTGCTCAACTATTGAGAGAAGCTCCATCTATTGAACCCACTTGTTCCCTCCTCTGATAGCATTGTCTGGCAAGATGATATGAAAAGTGTGTTCATGTGGCAGTCTAACTTGCACTTTTGAAGCGCTTTCTGCTATCCACATTATGCATTAAAAGTAGTCCTTTTTTAAATGTAGTAACTAAGTAACTACTGTACACTCTTTTTTCACATACCTGTCTGAAAAATGAACCAGATTAGAGTTACAAGTTACTGAAAAATTGAATCAGATCATAGTAACACATGATCAAAAAGATATAATGCTGCAGTTAAGAGTGGAGAACACAAACTGCCCTAAGAGACACACTTTACACAACTTACATATCTAACAAAACTGAGGTGACTTAAGAACCCTGATATTAATTACAATAGTGCAATCCAGTGGCATAACAAAGGCTGAGTATTAATGCTGTCAGTTCTAAAAAAGGAGGCCATGTTTTATTCGTCTTCGCCATCCCTCCCCTTAAAATGAATGGAATCACCTGTACTATGAAGGGAATGGACAAATGTGGGTGAAACTGACATCATAAAATATGCAGGCTAAAGAAAGGTGTGCTCATTGTTTTAAACTGTATTTTTTCACAATCCCAACTGCAGCATTCATATTGAATAGATGATTGTATATTAGAGTATACGTTTTGTTTATGTACCCTTACACACGTTTACCACAGAAATTGGTAATTTTACATTCCCCATGGTTATACTGTGCACTTACCATAGTTTACCATGCTTTATCATGTTTTATATATGCTTTACCATACCTCTCTAGGCCTTTTCAATGCTCTGTCTGTCCCTACATCTACTTGTAATCGGACAAGCTCAGATACACTCTATGGCCTCCTCTTGTTCATACATTTTTCTATGTTCTTAACTTTAGTCAAAATATAGCATAAGTGTTATTAAATTACCAACACCAGATAAATTTAAAATCAAGTAAACAAATGTGTCTAATACTTTCATCAGAGAGTTTTTCAGCATTCCCGGGAAATATAACTTCGGTCAGACAGCAGAACAGTAAGCTAAACTTTTTTTTTCAGTACTGTATAAGATAAAATAAACTTAAAGAAACTATTCAATGGTGTATTCGTTAGTTATCATCCTGTAAATATTGGTATTAACATTATTAAGTCAAACTTTACTGCGAGTATCAGATTGTAGGAATATATTTATATCTGTTGTAGGCTTTTGTCTGCCTTTTCTCTGTTGAAAGTGAGTTTCAAGGATACTTCTAGTTCAATAATGACTGCATGTTAAGAGTATTACAAATGTAACATGTCAGCTTGAGCCTGTCATTACTGGGGCATGTTTGCTAAGGTTTGCTCAGGATTTCCTCACAGTAAATGACCCTCAGTAAAGAAGCCAAGCTGTTTTTCCAGTTCTCTTATAACGGGCAGACCAAACCCAGGGCCTAGCTTGGGCACTGGGTTGTAATCAGAGTTTTGATAACAGTATTTTGCCTGGAAAACAGACATCCATTCCCTTGTAATAATATAGTGGTACCCACACTGTATAATAAAAAAAGATAAATTAGTATTCATCGTTGACAATTCATGGATTCATTTATCACTCCTGTTTCTTCATTTCTTTAATGTGCCCTTAAGGATGCCTGTGGCCTAGCAAGCCACCACTGCTGATTTATTTATTTTTTTTTCACACAGGCCTCGTGTCAGTGCCGGGGGCTGAGTTCACAGATTTGAGTGACTGTGGACCTAATGCCGCTCGCCTTGTTTTCAGTGCTTGTTCCTCCACATTTGCCACATTGGCTGCACAATTTCCAGAAACACTAATTATTCCCAAGCTCATTATGCCCCAACCCGGCACTTCTTTTAATTAGAACAGACACTGGGTTTATTTACGAGCTACCCTGGAGTGAGGAAACCAGTAAAAAACCAGTACACCAGTCACGTCCAACTGGATGACTGCCAGCGCTTGCGTTTGGAATCCTGACTGATTGTATCTGTGGACTGGGTCACCATGGAGACCAGGGAGAGCAACCTTTTTGATTAAAACATCTATCTTGAAGCAATCAGAGAAATAGGAGACACCTGGGATATGTAAAACACACTTGTGTGTAAATGAGAGGTCACTCACAGGACTGACATGTGTCCTATAATATATAAAAGTATCTCTCTGTTGCAAATCAGTTTTGGTCAGAATGAGACAGGTGGGCCTGTTTCTAAAGTTTCAAAACTAGCCCATAAATCATACATTCTTATAATGTTATCCCTTGACTCCCATATACGTTTGTACATGCATATTATTAGGTATATATATATTTGGCAAGTATGGACTGGAGAGAAGGGCTATAGTGGTAAATTATTGACCTGAGGCAAGACTGTTGTTACTGAAGCCACAAATGTTTGGAGCATCTTTCTTTTGTAGTATGTCTTAGAATTTACTTTCTGTTAAGTCACAGAATCTGTGTTCAGCCATTTTCTCTTGTTGTGAGAAGTAGAGATGAAAGATGTTCTTTTGAAAATGGACGGGACTGACAGTGATGTGAACCAATCAAATGATGGAGAATATTGCTCGGTGGTGTAAGGATGTCAGGGCAATAGATTAATCTACATTTGCTCCTATGATGAGGTTTTAACCAATTACAGTCCAGAATTTCCAACCACTGATTGTAAGTACACTGGTTTGTAAGTTTTGGTTTAAACAGGTAGATCATTGGTTTGTGAATCAGTAATGCTACCTTTTTTTGTAAAACACTATTGCACAAATATGTAAATTCTATGTGATTGCATGTATGTGCATGTTTAAACCTCAGTAATACTAGTTTGCATTTTAACAGTACTGGTTTATGGGGGGATTTGCATGTGAATTACTGTATTTGCATGCATATAACATAGTGTTGTATGCCAACTGCATTAATTAGTCTGAGCTCAACAACCACTGCCATGGACTCCCTTCTGAGAAGCTGAGATGTTATTTTGCTACTACAGTATGTATTAAGTTTATTCAGATTTCCAGCTAAAAAACAAACAAACTGAAACTTTCAATACCCCATCATTCAAAATGAACACAGTGGAAAATACAGAATGGAAGAACTGTTTAACAGAGAATACAACACATTGTATAAGCTACAAAGCCAACCTTGCCTAGAACTGAATTATTTCCCATATACATTACTGTATGTCTTGTAAACAATGTAAGATGCATAACAAGATTAAAGAAGGTTTTACCAGGTTTAAACATTATAATACATCTCAAAATACTTTGATAAAAACAATGTTAGATATTATTATTATTAGTATTATTATTATAAACTCATATACATATTATGAGAGGCTATAGAAATACAATGTGATGAGAAGTGTTTTTAAGAAACTTTACACTAGTAATGTATCAGTGTAATAAACTGTTATTCCACAAAAACTTAATACATTCAATGACAGATGTTTCAACTAGAAGTCTTTTTCAATGTCATTGAATGCATTATGTCTCTATTAGCATTTCTAAATCCAGCACTACTTAGTCGTTAAAGTAAAGGATATGGCTATTACTCACACAAAACACATTCACTAGATGCAATGCCTGAAGTCTTTGTTAAATACTTTGCACAACATTGATACCAAAGGGTTTAAATGAAGTAATAAGTGATTGTATGTTGTTTAGTGTTTTCCACTGGGAGTGTATTGAAGGTCATCACACAGAGCAATTACACTTGGCAGGTGGAGTCAAGCACAATATGAACCACACCATACCAGAGTGGAGCCACCATGGGCCAGTCTCTGTAGTCTATCTCACACCTTTAAGGGTTATTGCTAAATATGGTCTCCATTTGTCTCAAGAACAGGTTCCACTGTCGAATTATATGAAAACCCAAGAATGCAGGATTTGCTCAGGACCGGCAACGCTCGTCAGATGGCATCTTTTTAATCGCTTAGGAATTGCAAGGTTGCAATGTGGCCAATTGACTATATAATCAGAGTGGTCACTGTA
Source organism: Polyodon spathula (assembly GCF_017654505.1). NCBI lineage: Eukaryota > Metazoa > Chordata > Actinopteri > Acipenseriformes > Polyodontidae > Polyodon > Polyodon spathula. The sequence continues at coordinate 20,342,260 of NC_054555.1, read as the reverse complement.
GACAATTGTTTTTTGTATACATTTAGTCCTTATCATATTTTCTCTTGCACTCTTTGTTAGTTTGATAGAGCAAAGATGAATCAATACAGTAGTTTGTTGCATATCTGACTGCGGTGGGACCAGAGTAAGGGTGGATATGTAAAAATTCAGATAAATGAATCCTGTTTTAAATACCATTATACACAGCTTTAGCAATTACTATATTCACACAATTACTGTTTTGAAATTCAGCTTTTATTAGGGAGCTCCCCTAAATCCCTTGTTTAGAAAGATACATGGTTTTAATGCTTGTGACAGGGTAGCAGGGTAGCAAACTGTGACGGGAGCTACAATCTCTGAACTAATCTTCTCTGTTCACTAATAAACGAATTCTGACTTCTCGCCCGTCTGTTGACGGTTTCAACTTGCCTACTCACTCTTTGGTATCCAACCCTTATTCTGGGTCTTCCACACTCACACTCACACTCACACTCACACTCACTCACACACAGGCGAATTTCAGCTTCTTTAGCCCAGTTGGCTTTGGCTTTGTAGCAACCCTGAGGTGAATAATTGGAACATTTATACCGGAAATCCTGCTGGAACACACCTACCTGCTGATTAGATTCCACACCTGGTAATCACACACAGCAGACAGGATCTTCCAGGAGCGTCAGGTACTTCATTAATTCATTACAATAAATACACACGATTTACAATATACATTTACACAAAAAAACATCTTCATGTGCTGTATAAACTTTAATTAGTGTCGGGTAATTTACACAGCAGCAAAATTGATAGGTTTACACGTGGGTGACGTTGCTGAAGAGCTTGATCATGGTGAATAAACGGTCAGGGCAGATATGTGGCGGTGGATACGCAATGGATTACAGCAAGTAGTTTTACAAAATTCCAAGCAGTTTTAAAATATAGTGCACAAACAGCAAAGTGTTACAAAACAGCATGTTCACAAACAGAGCACCAGGCATGATCAAACACTTTTTTTTAATGGTGACTACCTATTCAACTATTAAATTCTATCAAATTAATAGTTGTTCTATCCATAGTATAATTTCCCAGTGCTTGTGTATGTGCTGTGTAGTGCATATGCCGTGTAGTGCATGTGCTATGTACTGGTGTGTTCGGCCTGTGTTCTGGTCCTCTGAATTCCGTTGGTGGAGCAGGCTCCTGCTGTGATTAAGGGAAGAGGCCCAGTGACTGTAGAGCCTCAATCTCTGTTCAAGGCCCTCTCTTCCTGGGGATTTGTCAGTAGGATTTAGTACACAGTAAGGGGGCTTGTAGTGGCAGTAAAACACTGTCACACCACACCAAGACAAGAATGTAGTTTGTTTGTAGAACAGGATGTATATCTCAGAAATATATTAACCAATGACAAGTTCCTGTGTCTTCTTTGCAAGCGTTAAAAAATATAGTTTTTAAGAGGGGGAAAATAAACAAGAAAAATATACAGAAGAACTGTATTTTTATAACTAGTTTTCATCCATACAAACACTTAAAATTTGAAATTGCAAGATAAAACTAGGAAACTGTGACATTTATCGATAACTTATGTTGTATGTGAAAAACTGTATGTAACTTAGTCCTCGTTTAATTTACAGAGCAGGTACAGTCTACATGCCTTAAGCCTGCCCAGGACTGTAAGAAATATCATGTTATACTTTCTACCTCAGTCTGAAAGGACAACGGTCCATAAGATTTGGCCACAAGTGACAGCCAAAAATGTAATATTTACAATAAAAGATGTGTCACCTTTGATGGAACAACCATTGGGGTGTATTTGCAGAAATAAATGTGTCTATTGCCACATTCTTATTTTAAATTGCACAACTGGTCTTACATAGGATGGAACAAATACAAATGTAACAATAAACAAGTTCAGCAAATACACCCTATGCTAGTTCCATTAAGGTGAAACAACTTTTGTAGTAAATATTTCATTTTTGATCTTTATAGATCCTTTCAAACAAACAAGAAGAATATAATTTGTTAAATGTTGAAGAGACTTAGTGTAGAAGCAAAGACAGAAAGACAGTCAGATAGCCCTGATGTCTCTTTTTAAATTTCCAAGGTGGTTCAAATGTGATCCTTCAGATCAGCAGAACCATTAGCTGTGTGCATAAACAAATCAAACAACCTGAGGCAACAATAAAGAGGTCTCTCTCCCTTTTTCCGTTTAGCCTGCAGTCAGGAAGGTTATGAATTACAGAATTCACAGAAGAGAAGGGTAAACACACATAAAACACACTAATTAAAGCCTTCATGGCAAGCAGGAAGATGTATAATTCTGACATTTAGTCAAGGGAGATTTAGGGAGACGAGCAAAAAATCTAGTGCTTGGGTTGAGCCAGGCCCGAGGCTGACTGACAAACAGGAGCATAGTTACCAGGGCACCGCAGAAAGGTCATTTATATGAAAAGGCTAATGTGTCATTGCTTTTGTTCTTGTACTCACAAGCATACATTAGCCTAGCCTCTCCACATGCTTCAAAATAAAAGTTTTTCTAGAAAGATGTTCTTATGGTGTTCCAGCTGTCCTGCTAAAAAAACAGGAGGGTTCTTTAATGCTTCAAATTTAAATGCTATGTAGGGTGACTGACAGAATATGCAGAGTGTTCATTTTTTACAGACCATTTTACAGAAGGTTTCTTGCACATTGCAAAGAATTTATGAATAAGCAATGTGTTATACAACCTGTTCTGGCATGCAATCAGAAACCAGTTTTCTAACAGAGTATTGGACAAGTATAATCAGCATTATAAAATGTTAGAAGGAGCAATCTCAGTGGCTAACAAGAGTTCCTACCTGTGTATATGTGTCCCCATATCAGAACAACTTGGAACTTTTAGAATCACTCTTCTTGATTCATGTGACAAGCAATTCACGTTGAGAGGGGTGGAGTAGGACTGGGGTGTAATTTTATAAATGTTTCAAATATGGTCCAAAATCTGCATGCCTTGGCTGTTGCACAATACCCCTAGATGTGCAATCATCAGACCATATTTGAACACCCTATTGTGTGTAATTGCTTTTAAAATCGATGCAGTGCATTACTCAAAAGCTAAAAAAAATGTCTAGGTCCTTCAAATACACAGAAAACATGCATGTGTGTGTATATGTCACAAAGACGACTGGAGTGGGTGACATCAGACCAGAAACAGGAACCAGAAAATAAACAACAGCGAGGTGGAGTTGGTACCGCTCAGCACTTAATATTTTAAACAAGAAGAAAATAAAAGATTGCAAAGACAAACAAAACACAGGACATGGCACTCGTAGCCAAAACAAAAAGACAAACAAAACGGACTACACAGACAAAACACGGTGAGCTTCTATTATTATCTATTACAATTACCTCTGTCTCCAACCCTGTTCTCCACTCACCGAACACGCAACCCCGAGTGAGTGAAAACATGCTGCTTTTATGTAGCTGTACTGAGACTCGATTGCTAATCAGTCATTCAATTGGAGTCGCAGTACAACTACATGTGAATTAATAAAAGTGCAATTCCCTGTACTCATATATTTTACTTGCATATGAAGTGCTGTGCAATTCTCGTATCTAAATACAAAATATACATTTTAAACACTTGTGCTCGCAACCTATATTTATATCCTGTGTATTTTATACATAAACACCAACATTAAACACACTACATACAACAGAAAACACTTATAAACATAAAGGGGCGGGACACTCAGCCACAGTATATTATTAAACATTCATATATAATATATGAAGTAAGAAAACCTATTATTAAAAAGCAAAAAGGAAAACTGTGTAGACTCTTTATGAAAGATTTGTTAACAGAGAATGAAATGTGGCTGTGAAGCGCATTATTTGCTTCACATGCTTTACATAGTTCCATTGGTTCAATTTAATAATTATGGACATGGATGGAACAAATATATAGTCTAAATCTATTTGAATTGCTTATTTCCATGTCCCCATTCTAGTGTATGCTGATTTGTTGTCATTCTGAGTGGTTCTGGATATATTTTTATTTTCACTAAATCTGCCTTTAACTGGCTTTAAGCTACTCTGAGCTTGTCTGTAGAATCCTACATGCCGGGACAGAACAGCCTTCCTAATTCCATTCATGTGTGACCTTTCAACTCTTCAGGCCCACTTACTCTACATTGTTATAGACAGAGATAGCAGGTGGGTCCAGCAGGTCAAATTGTCACATGCTAGGAATGGAACGAGGAAAGGTGTTCAGTCCCAATGCATTCTACAGACAAGCTCAAAGTAAGGGCAAAGCCAGGTCGATACTGGAGCAACCGAGCCCAGAATCATTGACACCATACTATAGTATGGGATTGTTAAAAAATAAAAAAAATAAAAAAATAAAAAAACTAAAAAGACATCCTTTGCTCTTTAATAGAGTGGACTGACAGGTCTATATTATTCAAATTCATTCAATCCATAAATGACTAAGTTGGATGGACAGTAGGTGAATTACAATGTTTCAACAATTTTTTAAATCATTACTCTTGTTTTATTCTTCTCTGAAACATCTTCCTTTGCACTTGCTTCAAAATGGTTTATTTTACTGAGGCAGAAACACTGGCTTTGTTTATTAAAATGGAACATTAATAACAAAAGCTTCTTCCCCTTGGTGTTTTATATGGAACGCAATACTAATCAAAGTGGATCTGAAATTGTTAGAGGGTGGAGGGCAGGGATCAGAGTAGACCTTGCTCGATAGTGTCTTCAGTGGTTGGTTGGTCGGTTCAGGCCGGTTGAAATAAAAGTGCTGAGGTCTTTGCATTGAAATTGCTGACGATTAACATCCCTAGCCACTGCAATGAATTGACTGCTAGATCCCCAGCACATTGTTCCCTAGATAGTACTGTATTACATTTTCTGACTCTCAGATCCCCCAGTACATACTGGAATTTTCTGGTTTGCAGATCTCGAGTGCTCGGATTAATATACTGCAAGTTGCATTTGCTAACTTTGAATTCACTTTTCTGTCTTAAAACAGTGAACCATATTGAATTTGCTGGCCCAAAATAGGAAGAAATAGCACTTGATTTAACCAGATTTCCTTACTTTTAAGTGCACTATTATTGCTAATTGAACATCAACACCTACTGGTACCCTACCAGTCATTGAGATATCTTCGGCCCTCAAGTCTTAGTTTGCTCTTTGAGTCTAGGAGCAGGAGGTGTACGCAAGGCTATTGGGCTTTTAGCTGCTATGCTATTAGGGATTGTGACAGTTTTTAAATCTTGACCTTTTTTTTTTTAATAAATCGAATATTTAGAAAGTGCTTTGGGACAGTCATGGTCATTAAAGGCACTATACTAGTCAAATGTTGTACGCACATTTTTCATTTAATGTATTTGCCTTTGTTTCCAACATTTTATCCAAACCTGGTGTGTTCTATGCAGCAGGACTAAGTTTGTACCTTACTCAATACAAAGTTAATATTATATGACTGTGAGACGTTAGTAACAGAGGACTGACCAGGTTTCACTAGAATCATTGTAAGTCCCTTGGTCTACCTATATCACCTCCATGGTTTAAGATACAGAGAAGGATGGATTGATGAACAGATGGACAAAAAAGCATATCTTTAGTATACAGCACCTTGCTTTGCGTGGCTACAGATAAAACCTCAAAGGGACAGTCTTTCTGTTAAGGGTGAGCAGATACTAAGATTGTCTAAATAATTTCCTTGAACATGTTTTAAGTCTGCAGATATTCATTTAACAAGAATGAATCCGTTACAATGTGTAAAATACGAAACACTACATTATGCTTTTCCAATCGATGATAAAAAGACAAGGCCTTCTGGCAGAGAGAATTTATAAAAATAATGTATCTAATAGACTGTCAGAATGTAATCTAACAAAACCATTCAAGGTCTTATAATCTTCAATTATAAGAAAAATGACACGTTTTGTATTTAAAACAAAGATGCTCCTTTTGCTTGCAGTTAGTTATTTTACAGGAGTATTCTGTGTACTTTTTCTCAATGTCTGTCAGATCTCAAACAGCATACCAGTGAGTGGTTGATAACGTCTGTGGTAAGTCATTTATATAACTGCTTTCATCATATCATTTATCCACATGTGCTCCTCTGGATTTATTCTTTCAGCACAGGGCTTTTTTTTTGCTTTGTGTCATAATTTTAAAAAGGAGTTGCCTGTCGCGATTTATTAGGTTTTGCTGTCCACAGACTACTTTCAGTCTTTCAAACAATCATGAATCTGTGATGTTGAAAAACAACAAAACATCCCTTGATCTTATACCTGGGCAATAAAGTATATCAATTAGGCTAATATTTATGTATTTAAAAGATGCTTTAATTGGTAACTTTTAAAATGTATGACTCAAGGTCCCCAGTAACACATTAACCTAAATCCTCAAAACCAACAAAAATCATTATTAATCCTGTTTTTACCCCAAATTGGTAAAGGTACAGCCCAGTGGCATGTCAAGGAAGTGCGAGTTCATAGCTGTGCAAAGTGGCTGATCTTCAATGGGGATTCCAAATGGAGCATTGCATTGGCTCTGGGGCCAGATTGTTTTTGCTCACCGCACTACAGCGGCTCTTACTGGTCAGGCCCTCTGGGAGCGCAGGCGGATGCCAGCATTGCCTTTGTCCACTAGGAGCTGGTTGCTCGCTGACATTTCTTGTAGAGCTCCTGGGTGTGAGGAAGCTTGGTAATGGAATGGGAGGATGCCCATTGATATTTAGTTCTCCTGAGCTTCTGTGGGGATTGCACTGAGGGAACATAATTAGCCATTCTTAATTGGCCACACTAAATGTATAAGTCAGACGGAGTCAGAAATCAGGGGCATAATATATCTATTTGTGTAAAAAAAAAAAAAAAGCACTAAATAGCATGTTTCAAGATATGGTTGAATAACAATTGAAAAAAAGATAATAAAAATGTCCCTACATTCCCCAGAGCTCCAGTAGCCGTCTTCAGAGTGATAATGGAATTTGTTGGTACATTACCCATTTGGCTAGCACATTTGGTGGCTCTGCGTCATTTCTAATAAGCCATCACTGCTCATCGGTGTGTCCTGCGCAGGAAGAAAGTGCTAAGCTGTTATGAGCGCTGTCCATGCTTGTGACAAGCAGTCCAGAATCTGGCATGACATTGTCAGACCTATTCATTAGTAGCAGCAGAGTGACAGCAGACTGTGCTGACAATGTGCACAGAGGGAGAGAATACCTCTGGACTGGGCTTGTGGTGGACCTGATACATGTCACCTAAATAATCTACAATGTTCAGGCTAGGAAAAAGAAGGGACTTGATTGAAGTCTTTAAAATCATAAATGATATTGATAAAGTTAACTGAAGACACTTCGTCAATTTTAGCATAGAGAGAAGATGAGTAAAAGTAAGTTTGCAACAGAAAGGAGGAAGCACTTTTTTACACAGAGAGTTATAAATGCATGGAATAGCCTACCATGTGACGTACTAGGATCTAAAACAGTGGGCTCATTAAACAAAAAGATTTTTTGTTTTTAAATGCGTCCCCCCCAGTAGGGGAGAATGGTGTGCTAACAGGAGATGAGCCTTGATGGGCCGAATGGCCTTTTCTCATTGCGAAACTTTTCTTATGTTCTTGTTTTATGTTCTCTCACCCTTGTGTCATTCATGTTACCTGGTTTCCGATTCTTTCTTGTTTCTGTTTTTTGTCACATCATTGAAGCAACGTTCTTAGTCAGAAGCCTTGTTAAAGACAATTTCAAGTTGCTTAGCTCATTATCACTCATAGCATTTTTGCATTTTCAATATGAAAGGTTAGAGTAAGAGACTAACTTGATTTTTAGCTCAGTCTTCAACACAAGTGAACGCTTCTCTGCTCACAGCTACATTTGAGTTACTGTAATTGAGGCTCTTAACATGATGTTTTGAGTGTGGTGGAGGTTTGACTATTTTACAATAAAGGGTACATTATTACAAACCATCCATTTTGTTTTTTGAGATTCAGTGTTAGATAAATATAATACAATTATGTAATTTCTCTTTTCCCTAAGTATTATAAAAACACCAGATTCAATCCATCTCATTAACAGCTGCAATTAACTCAACAAGCATATCACAATGCAATTGTCTGCAGGGAAGCTTGCAGTGTTGAAGATGGGAACAACAATTGAGTTAGTTTCTAACCTTTCCAGATGGTTTCACAGACCTTGATTAGCACTAATCTTGGACTAACCATACCAGACATCAGTGCTTGTATCATTCCACCTCAGAACTGTCACTGATGTCATTTGAAAAGAGAAATCCTGTGAAGGTTGACACTTTCTTACTCAAATGGCTGGCTGCAATGTTTTAAAGCCTGCCCTGGGACCACACAGCATGACATTAGCCATGAAAGTGCTGAAGTGAATGAAGCAACAGTATGCAATGGAAGAATCAAAGCCTATGATGTCATTTCACAACGTCTACTGCAGTGGTACTCAACTCTGGCCCTCAAGATCCAAGCCAGTCCAGGTTTTTACTCCAAGCAGGTTGCAATGTAGTTAATTTAAGCTGCTAAGAGACAATGAAGTAATTTAGGACCTGGTTGGAATAAAGACCAGGACTGGAATAAATCTTGAGAGTTGAGTACCACTGCAGTAGACGTTGCTGAGATTTTATTGTGGATGAAAGGGCTAAACCAGCGTAAGTGTGCAGTAAGAAATCACCAGGTCTTGTTTCTTTAGGCTAAGAAACACAGTTGTACTCTTTCACCCACTAAACATAACCAGCAACCTCAAGTCAGTAGATGCTGGTGTGATCCAGGCTTTTCTCACTACCGACAACTACAGATCCATTATCGGACTGATACGGTTGACAGCACCAGCAACCTGTCTTGTATTTTAATGATGCAATCCAGTTCATTCATGTTGAATGGAATAAAATGAGTTCCGTGACTGTTTACATAAAAATTATTATGGAAACTGAAGTTGAAATTGAGACAACTAAAAAGGTAAGCCAGGACCACACCTTTGAGGATGATTTGAAGAGCGATTTGAATAAGCAACTGGACTGTATATGACAAGCTATTATTGGTAACATGTTTGTATTTCATCAGATTTGTAATTAACCTTGTTATAGTGCCAACCTCGCTATATGGTCAGTTTGGATCCTGTCCTGTACTCTGTGATATAATGAGATAGCACTGTTACACGAATGACACGAGTAAGAGAATAGTATGCTTTTTAAACCTTTTCCATTCAATGCTTAACACAAGAACCACTTTGGTTATACTCATACCTTGTGACGGTTACATTTTAAACAACATCAATATTAAAATAAAGACAAACTATCGGATACAACCCAAAAGCACATTATATTAAACATCTGCACAGCAGAAACGCCAGATTTACATGAACAATTAAACATAAAAGGGTTTATTAACTTGCCACATATAAAGTACTACTTCAAAAAATGAAAAACTATAATAAAAAAACATTTCAAAAGAAAGTATTCTGTAAAGAGGTGCAAACAGGTATATGTACAAACAAAACTGTAAAAACAAAATCACTGCTTTGGTGGTTCTAAGTGGGCAGGATTATAACTTCCTTATTTTTGTGATCCTCCTTTTCAAACACTGTCAGGGTATTTAATACATGCACTTAGGAAAACTCACAAATGGACAACTGCATAACTTTCAGACACGCAGAGTAATTTTAATTTGAAAACCTCATACCATCAAAATGACTGCTATGGCATTTCTAGTCCTAAAGGTGCAACAACCAAGGCCTTAGAAAAATATTTTTATTGCAATGTCTGACACTTATCAATGTCATTCATTTTACATTTATATTAATCTACTTTTCTTTCTATAAAAAACAGAAGTTACAGAGCAATAAGTCAACAAAATGAATGCAATTTAATAAAGAGTGTGCTTCATGTTTGGAATAAAACATAGTTCATTTACTTGATCTTTCTAATACCATTAAACAAGTTTACATTAAAACTATACTGTTTTGGGGAAACTAAGTAGGATTCCATTACCTTTGACCGACTCCTCCCATGAACTGTGTCCAGTATATAGTTCATTGAACACGTCAGCTGAGCAGAGTGCATTTTAATGAGGGCAGGTAGATCTTGCTTGGGGACAGTAGGTAGGATTTCCTGCCTCCGAGTAGGGCTCCTGATTCCTCAAACCATTATGGATTGGTATCTGCTTTATAGAGCAAAATACAGCATACAAAACACAAATAGATACATACATTAATAAATAATTAATTAAGAGGGGGGAAAAAGCATGAGGAAGAAATGGAGCAGCAACCAGAGCGAGGCACGGAAAGCATTTTTGAAGCAGAATCTCTTTCTGTGAGTGTTTGCAGAGCTACAAGCCCCATTCCCTCTGTCCCTCTAGACTGCAGATTCACAGTTCACTGGGAGCAGACATGGCATCTAATCAAACTGCATCAGCCCATTGCAAATATGACGGTCACCCAAGAGACGGCAGCTTGGAACTAAAAAACATTATTATAATTACGTCTAATGTGATTTTTTCTGTGCTTTCCCTTTTTGCTTGTTATTTTATACTCAGGGGGTTATTGTTAAAACTCGGTAAGTGGATTTTAAGTAAAAGTAGTCACTTTCATCCATTTCAAAAGTTAAAGTTTGCTTAAACTTTTTTTTAATTTTTTTTTTTTTTTTTTTTTTTTTACAAATAAATAAACAAAGCCTTTTATATACAGTACTCCTGATTCTGATACTCTTAATAGTGCAAAAAGTATCATCAGACTTAAAAATCTTCAGAATTGAACAAGAACTCTAAAACAGACAGATAGACAGTAGGACAATCAGACAGACAGCTTCCACATACCTTAAGATTATAACGTGTGCTAAATAACACTATTTGTAAGTTTTGAGCTATACATATGATGAAAAATTTGATGACTGTGACGTGTACACAATAGTATAAGCATTACCAAGTGTAATGTCAATTTAATAAGCAGTTATTCAGATATACGGAACAATGCACGTGTGACCTACAGAAGGATGAAGCCTCTACATAATGTTTTGATTATATCAACCTTAATATTTGATTTTTTTTAAAGATGACCAATGCTTAACAACTGGTGAATGTTATTAAGCCTGGGAAAATATGTTACAACACTTGTAAGGGATTGATAAATCAGTCTCTTTGCATTTGAAATGGTCGATAGCCTTCACTTTTCCAGAGGAGCTAAACAATAATGAGAATGAATTCCTCTTCTTTGCAAAACAGGACATCTGCTTTGCGCTGACCGCAGGAGCATTTCCAAACCGCTGCAGGATTTACACCCCCCCCCCCCCTCCCACAACATACATCACACACACACAGCAGTGCCACGAGACCATGCGCTGTAAGTGACAATCTGGGGCCCCTGCAGCCATGTTTGCGAGGAGATGTAGTTTTACTGTCGCTCTCAGCTCCGGCTCTGAGAGCTTTAGAAGGCTGCTGTGCCTTTTCTCACAGGATATAGAGTTTTTCCCTTTAGCCTAACTCTACAGTACTAACAATCCTGATTGCTCTTTTTAAGTCTGTCTTTAGTTTTCCTTAAATGTGTAGGCCCAATCAGTAAGCATTTGCAACAGTGGAGAAAAAACAGGAAATAATCCTCTATTGCACACAATATGTTAGTCAGATACATCTCCCACCAAGACACGCCACTGCAGTGACCTCACACCACCAGCAAATGCTTTAACATCTATGCAAAAGATCTGGGCTCATCAGCATTTGTGGTTATGCAGCTATGGCCAAAAGTTTTGCTTCACCCAGAATTTTATTTAACTTTCATTTATTTAAATCAAGTAATCAAAGAAATTACAAAATGATATCGCAAAACTCTATTGGAAGCTATAATAGTTGTACAGTGTTCAAATTTATCAAATGTTGTCTGTTTTCATTAATTATATGGAAAACTACAAAGCAATATGCAACTCAATATGTTAATGTAACATTATTCAACGGGTTTCATTCGACTTTATGAAGCAATAGTAGTTAACTCTATAGGGTGATGCAAAACTTTTATCCTTCTCTGTATGTAACTAACTTCTTGTGGAGACACACAGGCTATGTTAGCCCTCTATCAAAGTAAAACCTTTTCTGATCTAGTTTACTAACTGTTAGCAAAGTTTACTCACTCAGGCCACTTGGCTTAACTGTTGTTATTTATAAAATTTGCATTGTCTTTTGTTTTATTTAATGGAAAAACACACCTAAAACAGCATCAGCTTTTAATGTTGTTATGACGCAGAACAATATAAGCCAGCACAGATTGTAACAATACACAATGAGCTGGATTTTATCCAGTGCAGTTTTCTTGTTTTTTTTTTTTTTTTTTTCTAAACTGAAAACTAGAACTAGTGATCAGGCCCTTTAGTGCATTTAAAACCTAATAAATCCTGTAACTGCTGCCTTTAGTTTTGAACCCTTGCATTCTGTGAATGTCTATAGTTTATATTAAAACTGGATTTGAATTTGTAATATGATCTGAAGACCATAATGGCAAATTCTGCATGTATTTTTGACTGGATCATATCCCCATATCTAAAATAGCCCATAAACTGATGATTGAATGTAGAATTAACTTATTTTAATTGCTATGCTTTAAAATTTAAGATGGGTGTTGTTCTTTAGTAGTAGTATTTCATTTAGTTTATTTATATATTTCAGATACAACTCAATATAATTTAAAGTGGCTGCTACTCCCTAATATCTAATAAATTCCTATGTCCTCAATATCAGACAAATTGCAAGCATAAGATTTTTGTGGTGATGGGTCAATCATAACACGTAAAAGTGTGATTATCAAAAGTCTTGGTCCTTCGGGGTCTCCTCTGGTAAAGGCAGGGGAGGAAATTGCAGGCTGTGTGAAGCTACCAATCTTCACTTGGAATTCCAGGCAGCATTGGCTCTGGTAATCCTGAGGGTTAAGAAGGCAAAATCGTTACCAATCTACTGTTGACTCTACTGGCCAGTAACTTGGTGAGCTCAAAGCGCACATGCAGGGCTGGCTTTCAGCATCCAGTAGTCTGATATTGCTACTTCATCCAATATATTACAAGGAATAATCAAAACAAATGATGAATCTACTTAAATATTAAACTGTAGTGCTGTGTATGACTGCTCTTTCTAAGGGGGCACCTTCATGCCACAGTGGCCGTTCTGATGTGAGAATCTCTTCTTAAGCTGACAGAGGAACCCGCTCCCAATAAACCAGTCACCCTGAGCGCAATCAGGCCTTGCAATTAACAGTAGCTGGAAGCCAAGATGCATTGTTTACTTCTCTGTGCCATTCATTTGACATTTAGTAGCACATGATTTCTGCTGACATACCCAGGAGGAAAGGTCCTTGAGTGCGAGTATGTAGCCCAATCCCAGATCAAGGACTCCCAGGTAGTGTCTACAGCATGTTTATTGGTGAACCAGGATACATGCCTTGAGTTCTGACTTTCAACAAGGTCCTGGGTGATCTTGACGGTTTCCAGTGCAAAAGAAGCATATACCAAAGCAGAAAAATGTAAAACTAGGACTTATTATTCAAAGCACTATTTTTTTGTGAAATGACTATACAGCGGTTTGACATACTATCAATATGCTACAATGTCTGGTTACTTCCTCTAAGTGTATGGTAACCACCTATTGAAACAGAGTAATGATATTTATTATTCACTACTGTTAATTATAGTGATATTTGTTGATACTTTGTCCAATGTAGTTAGCTTCTCGGTTTCATAGAAATGAATCTTTTTTTTCTCTGTTAGCCATTGGTTTTAGAAAGATGTCAATTCCGTTAATTACAGTCGTATCGAATATTAGTCTTTCAAAATCAGAAAGAAAATAACTGAAAAATGCATGTGCCATTAATTATCACTTTAGATTTGCTGTTCAAGTCTTACTTGAGACCAGCTTCAAGTCCAACAAGGTTAAATCTTTGATATTGCAACTGTTTCTCAAGCCAGACTTACCCTAGTCCAACTTAACACAAAAGTCTGACTTGTAAGTTCAGCTTGAAGTCAGACTTCAAGACCGACTTTATTGCAACCAGCTCATGTTCCTTGTGTCATTTTTTACTTATTTTTATGAACATGTCTTTTGTAATTTTAATATCTTCTCTGTGATTGTCTACATGAATAGTGGGTCACTTAACGGTGGTGGAAGATTATCAAGAGTTTATCAGTTGCTAGATCTAGGGTCAAGAGGTCAAAGGTTATATAGAGGTCAAAAATTGGTTGTTGGGTGACCGCCAGCCTTTAATCGGCAGTCACCCAATGCTTAAATAGTACAACTATTCGGTCCTTCCAATCAGGAATGTTTATGTCTGTTGCCCATGGTTCACTCATGTCATTTTGTTTTATATAGGAAGTTTGATGTTTTACTCCTTTCTGTAATTTACTCCTATAGTTCTGAATAGTCAAAAATTCCTGCCACTGTTTTAAAAACAAGAATGAAACAACCTCAGTGCACTTAAAGAGTAACTAGCGAGGTTCTGAAAAATATAGCGTTACCCATTCCCATGTGTTGCTACAACTGTTTATATAAGGTAACTGTCATTTTTCTTTTTATTGTTCTTCCTGACAACTTTTTAAACTAATAAATTTAAATTTTGTTTAAAAGCTCTTTTCAAAATGTCCGCACTAATGCACTGGGGTTTGAGATCTGTCCTCTAAATCGCTGCAAGAGCAAAAACAAAAACAAAACAAAAAAACATTAAAAAGAAGCTTCAGCTTTTCTGTTCTGTACCACATCATGGACATTTTGAAAATAGCTTTAAAATAGACTTTAAAGTTCTAAGTGTAAAAAGTTGCCAGTATGTTAACAATTAAAACAAAAAATATTAGGTACGATATTTAAACATTTGTAGCAACATCTATGACACGTAACGTTATATTTTTCAGAACCCTGCTACTTACTCTTTAAGAGGTGCTAAACTAGGAAGTTATTTGTCTTTGTAAAATTTGACAGCCATTTTTAATTAAAAAATATGTTATGTTAGTTTTTCCTTTTTTTTTTTTTTTTTTTTTTACAAGGTGGACTAAACTGCTTTGAGCATAGGTCCTGAAGTGTCACAAAACATAAACTTGCATTAGATATATATCCATTAATAAAGTGAATGTGGGGAAGAAACAAAATCGTTTACAATTAAAAAAATGTTAAACTACTATTTCATCTCCATTTTCATCTGATAAAGCAATAAGTGAGAATTAGTGTTGGTGTAATTTGTATTTGGAAATGGGTTTATTGTGTCTTTTTGAAGTTGATAAAACTATTGTTTACAGGATGGGCGCTCAATCGAGACTTGAGGCCTGCTAGGCTTGGTTGAGGGGAAGGGCAGCAAGTGATTGGCTATGCTGGTCCTCAATCAGCAGGTGGGCAGGTCTTGACTGAGTCTCCGTCAGCATTAAAACATCTGATGGAGATGGCTCGGGGCGATTGCAACGTTGTGCAAGCGATGAGTGTGGCGCATATTCAGGAGGAAAGCATCGGCGCTGCAGGAATGACAGCTATGCAACCCTGAAACTACAAGCAGAGCTTGTGAAGGAAATGCCCAGCTAAGGTCGTATGAAGCAGCAGGAGTCATTGTATGAATACTGGCTCATAAGTAGGTTAGTTTAGGGGATGGTGATCCCATGTAATGTATATTGAGGGTTACATAGTGCAGCCGGTTCCTGGAGCGGGACGCCTCATTTACAAGGCTAGCGCTTGCCCCGTGTGGCACCATTTATTTGTAGTTTTTGTACTGCGTTTTATTTTTGTACAGTTTGCTGTATGTGTCCTGTATGCATTATCATGTCTGGTAACATCACACGACCACCTTTATTTACTTTCTGTTTTTGTGAATAAATCTTGTGCGCCTGTTTGGAATTTCAATTCCACCTCCCATGTCTCTCTGTATTGCTTAAGAAGTGGTTACCCACACACGTGGCATGAGCACCGTGTCACAGGGACAAACTCAATATGTTGTATACGATTAGCTGTTCCAACAAATCCACAGCAAAACCATGCTTTCCCTGAGCACTGCCCACAACAGCACCAAAATTAAAACAACAGGAGACCTCTAACCACTGGCTCCTTGGGGGACTACATAACAGCTTGCAAGCATCTTTCCAGCAGCCACCGACAAAGTACTGAGTGGGCCTGCCGACCTGCCAGAGCCTGCTCAATAATAAATGATACAAGGATAAACAAGCAGGGCAGGAGAAATTAAGATCAATGAATTATTTAAACGTGTGGCGCATGCTGACTGTAGATACTGTCAGTTTCCAGATAAGATGGTAGCTTTTCGGATTTGACGCACTGTTGTTTGTTTGTTTGTTTTCTCTCTTTTGCAGATTAAACCTAATGGACTTCCTTTGTTTTATTCTCCTGTTCTCTTTTGATACTTGTGGGACTAGCACAATTTATGTTGTCTTTTACTCAGGAAATCAGCACTATCAATTAACCAGAAACCGAAAAACAAAACAAAACAAAAAGTTTGGACACAAATCATCTCCTCAGTTGTTGCAGACCACGGGGTTGTGAATTGATTTCTAAACACACACTCTCAGTCTGTAGTTTTGTAATAACTGTAGCTAAGAGAGACACTCTGTAGCATGATAGTGTCAGGAATGAGACTCATTGGCTACGAACTGTAGTTACAGTACGTGTGTGCACGTTTATTAAACACAAACAAAACAGGAGCAAATAAACAAGACACAGTGGCCAAAATAAAAGGTTCTAACAAAATAATGAACACTCCCGCTCAAGCCAGGCCTTTGACTTCACTAAACAGTTATCAAAACATAATAAGCATAGGCACACTAAAACACCAACTCCCAAACAACCAATTCCTACACCAACTCCCAAACAAACGATTACTCCTCCCTTATATAGCATGTGGCTGGAGTCTAATTAACCATCAATCATTTAATTAAGGCTCCAACCACATTCCTACACATATTCTGGCAGGGAGGATTTTAACCCCCGCCCTGTCAATTCTATAGTTACACCACACACACACACACTATTTAAAGCAGCAGGGCTTCTGCCCTGCCACACACTGATACACACATGTCTCTGAAATGTTCTAACAAGTGACAATGTACAGACTGTGGACTGCATCTGGATCAGTGTAAGCAAAAAAAAAAAAAAAAAAAAAAAAAAAAAAAAGTATAATTGTTGTGGGCTGTTATTATTAGTTGGGTACTTGTAGTTAAGTGTTTACAGTAACAATGCACACATGTTGCAAGATTACTTGTGTGACTAAATTTCATGAGTTACTTTTATGTCTTGTCATCAAACATTAGTGACAAGATCCTTTTTTTTTCATTGTGACATACGCACTGCAAATACATTCTATTGGAAGTAAATGCTTTACTTCGATTACAATTTTTCAATAGCAGAATTTCAAAAACAAAACGGTCTGAAGAATGCACTTTTCTACAACCAGGCCATCTGTCTGTAAATGGTAACTCATTTTGTTTGGAATACAATGAAGAGCAGTGGTTTTAATCCTGGTTTAAAGGTATTGTAGCCTCAACAAATAATTCCATACATCTCATTTGTCATATAGGTGTCCAATGTGCAGTTTTGAAGTGTGGGATCTAGTTCTACACTATGTTAAAGAAATAAACATGGTATCTGGTATTAATTGATGTTAAAGAAACCCTTTTCGTAAGCCATGCTTTGAGGTAATGATGCGCTTCCTTGGTCTCAATCTCTTTAATGACTTTCCTTGCAGTAACCAATCAGCTGCTCCTCTATTCATTGACATGATTTCAGCCAGTAAGATGCTTTGAACCAGAAGACACTTCTGAAGTCAAATGACCTAGGAAATGCAAGTGTAATAGAATTCCTAAGGGATGGAAACCTTGATCTTTCTTTGATCTAATATAGTATCAGCTCTTATTTAAAATTGATAATGTGTATATTGCTATAATATGTGTTTCTTTCAAAACTGCACACACTTATCTAATTATTATTTTTCTTATTAATGAGCCCGTAATTGTCCTAGATTACTCGCTGCTTATTTAATTGTTACATCAACTTGAATCTTGTTGGGGGAAAAATGTGTTGCATGTGTTTTACTTCACTTAACTATTTCACAAACAAGCTAAAATAAGGTGTAAGTACTATTTGCCCCACGTCAAGAGGGAGCTTAGAGCTCACTAAACGTTGTTTAAATTAACTTTAGTTCTATTTGTTCAGAGCAGTGCAAATAGATACTGCTGTTAAATATATATTAGTAAATATATATCAACAAAGAAATATGTATGTCTCGACACATTCCCTCTATGATCCAACAGCTCCGACAGAGGTTGCTGGTGACCCATGTAAGTTCTGCATCTCTGGTCCAGGAAAAACAGATGTTGGTGGCACTAATGGTTTAGCTGTGTTCGGAGCGCTCCCAACCTCTATGGGAATTGTTTGAGACACCCATCAACTCAAATTTAAAATCATAATATCTTTTTTTGGTATCATCTATACACTGTGGAACAGTTGAAACAGCATTTACGTTATCTGGGGAGTGGGTGAAAGCATATCGAAGACAACACTGACCGGACAGGGCACTAAAACAGTGTGAAACGTCTCAAAGTGTATCACATGATTGCGCAGCCTCAATATTTTAAAAATCATTATTATTATTATTATATGAGTATATGAGTTCATACTTCTTTAATCGTGTAATATAATTAAGCATTTCTCATTGAGTTAGTGCCCTGTCTAGACAGGTTTGTCCTTGTCCAGAACATTTTAATGTATGACAAAAATATGAAAACTCATAATAATAATGTATTTTAATAAGTACACTACAGTGGATGAATAATTGTGTGGTATGTTTTTTAATTAATTTCAAATTGTTTAGTTCCATTGTTACATTTTTTCCTTTCTGTCAGCTATTATTACAATATCCTCTTCTAAAGCTGTTCTTTCTCTGCTTTTAGATATAAGTTGGGTGTAGTCTGAGTTGCGATTCATTTCCTGTTTTGATTCATTTCCACAGCTTTGCAATGTTAGCGAAATCACACACAACTATTTAGAATTTCACAGACTTTGAATATATGCAAGATAGTCACAATGCAAACAGAGTTGCATAAAAGTTGCATATATTTGCCAGTTTTTTGCATATCTGACCCTAGTTTTTGATGCTTGAGTTCTTAAGATTAAACACAATGTCAAAGGGCCACTTGCCATTAGTCTTGTGCATGATAACTGTAGTTAATAGTATGGACAGTCTAGTCAATTGAGAAAGACAACCACACACTAATCATGTCCTGTAAACAGAAAGTGGTCATTCCATGCCAACTCAACCAGGAAAGGAGCATTTTGTTGCCCGACCGTCTCAGATTTTGTGAGAAAAATTCACCTGGCGGTTTTTGGACTCAGCTGAGTTCAGAAATGCTAATCATTTTTTTTTTTTTATTTCCCCTTCGAGCTGTGACCTGGCAAAGGTCAACCTAACATGAAAAAGTGACCCTTATCAGAACAATCACCCTGGACTCAACTTAGACGCTGCCATCATGTGTAGCACCTTGTTCAATTCGTAATGAACAGGGCTTTCGAGAAAAAAAATACCAAGAGCACCTAACTCACATTTGCAAGTTGGCAGACCAGGGGTAAGTGATGAGTTTTACTTGAACTTCAACCTAACCCTTTACCCTGTAGGGGATGCTGGTCCTAAAATGTTGAAACTTAGTGACAACTCTTGCAAATTGTCCCACTGGTCAAAAAAGTGACAGGGTGTGCTTCCAGTGACACTAGCTTGGAGCTGAAGGGTTATGAACTTGCGTGTGGAACTTAGATTTCTTTGTTACAGTGACACACTGCAAAAAAAAATAAATTGCATTTGCATTTATTAACTCAGTGGGCCCGAAAACACCCAAGTGAATTTTTATAGCAAAATCTGAGACAGTCGGGCAACGGCTCTGGTTCAGTTGGTATGGAATGACCCAAGGACAACTTTTACATGGAAAATCTGCCTTGTCCATTTAGTACACAGAAGAAAACTCACAATCCAAGCTCTTGGCTGTTATAATCCTAATGGAAGCCATTTGATACACTTAGTTTTTTAGCTGTTCTCTGCTCTATTTTATCTGTGTTCTGTCAGCACAACGACCAGGAGAAGAAAGATGCATTAAAAGCACTCATAAACAAAAGGGGGTGATTTGTCATCAAGACTCCCATTTTTCTGCTGATTGTGTGCCCTCAGGGCTGCGATGTTAACTGTGTGAATATGTATGTTGTAAGGTGTTTTCCTATTCTTAATGTGCGCTGTCTCGACAGAAACAAACAAGACGGTTATAGCTGCATTAAGAGCATATGGATTTTGGATGCGTTTCGGTGCCATAAATGTCATTAAAGACTCTTTACTATCAAATCATTTTAATGTACACAATGGGTATTGAGTCCACTTTACTAGGAAGTCCATGAACTAGCAAGCCTTTATCCTCTTGTTGGAGGATAGTGGATAATCTAAACTAAATTAGAAAAAGGAAGGCTGGACTGGACTCCAAGCAGTACACTGTCCGTTATTGCTCTGAACAGTTGGTACCCAAATCAAGTATTTCTTTTCAATCTTCTAATCATTATTGCATTCAATGTAAGACGATTACAGAAGGAGCCACCCCAAAACACCAGTGCAGATGCGTCCTTTCAAAATGGTCATCCTGATAAGATTAAAAAAACAATGCCAAATATTTCTGAGATATCCATCAAAAATACCCATCACGAATGATCCCGATGTTATAGGAAACCGACTTAACTCTATCAGCTCTGAACAGCATCCAACCATGGTGAATTCAACACACAAAAGCACTTTATTTTAGCTTTGTGAGTGTGCTTATTTATACACATATATACTGAATAAAAATATAAATGCAACATGCAACAATTTCAAAGATTTTACTGAGTTATATAAGGAAATCAGTCAATTGAAATAAATTCATTAGGCCCTAATCTATGGATTTCATATGACTGGGAATACAGATATGCATCAGTTGGTCACAGATACCTTTAAAAAAAAAAAAAAAAAAAGGTAGGGACGTGGATCAGAAAACCAGTCAGTATCTGGTGTGACCACCATTTGCCTCATGCAGCACGACACATCTCCTTCGCATAGAGTTGATCAGGCTGTTGATTGTGGCCTGTGGAATGTTGTCCCACTCCTCTTCAATGGCTGTGCGAAGTTGCTGGATATTGGCAGGAACTGGAACATGCTGTCATACACGTCGATCCAGAGCATCCCAAACATGCTCAATGGGTGACATGTCTGTTGAGTATACAGGCCATAGAAGAACTGGGACATTTTCAGCTTCCAGGAATTGTGTAGAAATCCTTGCGATATGGGGCAAGGCAAGCATTATCATGCTGAAACATGTGGTGATAGCTGCGGATGAATGGCACAACAATGGGCCTCAGGATCTCATCACGGTATCTCTGTGCATTCAAATTGCCATCGATAAAATTAAATTGTGTTCGTTGTCCATAGCTTATGTCTGCCCATACCATAACCCCACCGCCATCACGGGGCACTCTGTTTACAACATTTACATCAGCAAACTGCTCGCCCACACGACGCCATACACCCTGTCTGCTAGCCACCCGGTACAGCTGAAACCAGGAAATGGATGTGAAGGTCCTGGGCTGGCGTGGTTACACGTGGTCTGCAGTTGTGAGGCTGGTTGTACATACTACCAAATCCTCTAAAACGACGTTGGAGGCGGCTTATGGTAGAGAAATGAACATTCAATTCTCTGGCAACAGCTCTGGTGGACATTCCTGCAGTCAGCATGCCAATTGCACGCTCCCTCAAAAATTGAGACATCTGTAACACTGCGTTGTGTGACAAAACTGCACATTTTAGAGTAGCCTTTTATTGTCCCCAGCACAAGGTGCACCTGTGTAATGATCATGCTGTTTAATCAGCTTCTTGATATGCCACACCTGTCAGGTGGATGGCTTATCTTGGCAAAGGAGAAATGCTCACTAACAGGGATGTAAACAAGTTTTTACACAAAGTTTGAGAGGAATATGCTTTTGTGTGTATGGAAAATTTCTGGGCTCTTTTATTTCAGCTCATGAAACATAGGACCAACGCTTCACATGTTGCGTTTATATTTTTGTTCAGTGTAGTTCACTTTGATAGAAAAGTATTGTCTCTGAAGGGAATAGGCAAAGACTGAGTGTAGTACTTTCTCCAGAAGGACACTAGTGTAGATCAACCCAAAGGGCCAACCGTTTTCTACTATACCTATAATATCTAGTCTATAATGAACTGAATTGAATAGAGAGGCAAGGGCTAAATGTGAACTGCTAACCTCACTGTTCAAAGACAAATGTCTTACCAATAAACTAGAGAGCAAGCTCTGCAGTCCAAGATAATGCGTCTTATGTTGATATCCAAAGATGTAGAGGTGAAAAAAAAAAAAAAAGCCAGAGCTATATTAAAATCAATAATGGTACATTATACATATGTAACCTTTGCTAAATGTTATGTTTAATTATTAAATTAAATACCAATTTAGTCAAAATAAACATATTGACTAATATTAACTAGAAACTAGCAGTCTCTCTCTCTCTCCATATATATATATATATACACACATACACACACACTACTGGTCAAAAGTTTTAGAACACCTCCATTTTTCCAGTTTTTATTGAAATTTGCTCAGTTTAATGTCTAAATGTACTCTGCAATTAAAGCATAGAACAAATAAACAATTGGAGATAAAAAAGAAATCATGGAATCATTTTGTTTAACAAAATGTAATCTAAAATTTTGGCTCATCAAAGTAGCCACTTTTTACAGATATAACAGAACTTGCACTTGTAGGTTGCTTTGCTTTCACCCTTCTGTCCAATTCATCCCCAACCAAAATGCTGTAGTAGCCGTTTTGGTTCAGGTGCCACTCACTCTGTGCAAGTCGCCGAGGATCCAGCAAAAGAGCCCCAGACCAACAAGCTTCCTCCTCCACTTTTGACAGTTGGTGTCACACACCGAGGAACCATCCTTTCGCCTACTTGACGGCATACAAAAACCCTGTGTGATGAACCGAATATCTCAAATTTTAATTCATCGGTCCATAAGACCTTCTTCCAGTCTTCAGTAATCCACTGGTGGTGCTTCAAGGCCCAGGCAAGCCTCTTTTTCTTATTTTGCCATCTTAGCAATGGCTTTCTTATTGCCACTCGACCTGTCAAACCTGCAGCTCGCAGTCTTCTCTTCACAGTTGAAACTGAGACTTGCTTACTTCGACCAGTGTTAAGCTGTGCTTGAAGCTGTTGTCCTGTGAGCCGCCTATCACGCAAACTGTTGACTCTCAGAAACTTGTCTTCTGATTCTGTTGTGGCTTTGGGTCTGCCAGACCTCTTCCTGTCAGAGTTTCCTCCAGTTTCCAAGTGCCTTTTGATGGTGTAGGAAACTTTACTCACTGGCACCTTGGCTTTCTTTGCAATTTCTCTAAAGGAAAGACCTACACTTTTAAGGCTTATAATGGTCTGTTTGTCTTCCTTTGTTAATTGCCTTTTTCTCACCATTATGATAGCAATATACTACTTCCTGCAGTACAATACTGTCCAAATAATGCTTAAGAGGGTGTAGTAACACAGTCTGTTACAACACTGCTTTTATACAGACAGAGGGTTTGTAAGTAATCAACAAAAGTTGGAACATCTATAGGAATTGTACTTTCAAGGCTTAATTTACTTCCATTGCTGCAGAACAGCTGTAATTTGTTAACCCATTACTTGTTCCCTAAAAAGGCCTTTTTGTATAACTCTGAAATGTACATTATTTTTTCAGTTTTTGGTAACCTAAACTTTTTTTTTAACCTTTGGCAGTTTACTGCTTAGCTTTGTACCATTTCAGGTTATTTACTGGACTTGAACTGCTTAAATTTCAATAAAACCTTTGACCGGTAGTGTATATATATATATACAGTACTGTGGAAAAGTTTTAGGCAGGTGTGAAAAAATGCTGTAAAGTAAGAATTCTTTCAAAAATAGACATGTTAATAGATCATATTTATCAATTAACTAAATGCAAAGTGAGTGAACAGAAGAAAAATCTACATCAAATCAATATTTGGTGTGACCACTCTTTGCCTTTAAAACAGCATCAATTCTTCTAGGTACACTTGCACACAGTTTTTGAAGGAACTCAGCAGGTAGGTTGGCCCAAACATCTTGGAGAACTAACCACAGTTCTTCTGTGGATTTAGGCAGCCTCAGTTTCTTTTCTCTACGTAATCCCAGACAGACTCGATGATGTTAAGATCAAGGCTCTATGGGGGCCATACCATCATTTCCAGGACTCATTGTTCTTCTTTACGCTGAAGATAGTTCTTAATGACTTTCAGAGTATGTTTGGGGTCGTTGTCATGCTGCAGAATAAATTGGAGGCCAATCAGATGCCTCCCTGATGGTATTGCATGATGGATAAGTATCTGCCTGTACTTCTCAGCATTGAAAGGACCATTAATTCTGACCAAATCCCCAATTCCATTTGCAGAAATGCAGCCCCAAACTTGCAAAGAACATCCACCATGCTTCATTGTTGCCTGCAGACACTCATTTGTGTACCACTCTCCAGCCCTTCAGCGAACAAACTGCCTTCTGCTACAGCCAAATATTTAAAATTTTGACTCATCTGTCCAAAGCACCTGCTGCCATTTTTCTGCACCCCAGTTCCTGTGTTTTTGTGCATAGTTGAGTCACTTGGCCTTGTTTCCACATCGTATGTATGGCTTTTTGGCTGCAAATCTTCCATGAAGACCACTTCTGACCAGACTTCTCCGGACAGTAGATGGGTGTACCAGGGTCCCACTGTTTTCTGCCAATTCTGAGCTGATGGCACTGCTGGACATCTTCCGATTGCGAAGGGAAGTAAGCATGATGTGTCTTTCATCTGCTGCAGTAAGTTTCCTTGGCCGACCAATGCATCCACGGTCCTCAATGTTGCCCGTTTCTTTGTGCTTCTTCAAAAGAGCTTGGATAGCACATCTGGAAACCCCTGTCTGCCTGGGCGAGACCTTGTTGATGCAGTATAACTACCTTGTGTCTTGTTGCTGTGCTCGTCTTGCCATGGTGTATGACCTTTGACAGTAAGCAGTCTTCAGCAACCTCACCTTGTTAGCTGAGTTTGACTGTTCCTCACCCAGTTTTATTCTTCCTACACAGCTGTTACTGTTTCAGTTAATGATTGTGTTTCAACCTACATATTGAATTGATGATCATTAGCACCTGTTTGTTGTAATTGTTTAATCATACACCTGACTATATGCCTACAAAATCCCTGACTTCGTGCAAGTGTACCTAGAAGAATTGATGCTGTTTTGAAAGCAAAGAGTGGTCACACCAAATATGGATTTGATTTAGATTTTTCTTCTGTTCACTCACTTTGCATTTTGTTAATTGATAAATATAATCTATTAACATGTCTATTTTTGAAAGCATTCTTACTTTACAGCATTTTTTCACACCTGCCTAAAACTTTTGCACAGTACTGTGTGTGTGTGTGTGTGTATATATATATATATATATATATATATATATATATATACACACACACACACACACACACACACACACACACTCAAACACATTGATAAATAAATCAGTTTCTTGAAATATAATACTTTTACCATTGTTTTGGCTTTTATAAAATAAATCAAGAAGTTATTTATAATCCAGCATGTGTACAAAAATAAAATGGTAGTTTTCTTTTTTTAAATGTATAGTGCATAATTCTTTTACCGCTTATTTTCTCTGCAATTTATAATGTCCAATTATGTTCCTTCACCACAGCAATTCTTCACACAGCTCAGGAGAATTGAAGGTCCAGTGGGCATCCTCTGATTCTCCGATCAAGCCAATTTTCTCTTTTACACCCAGGGACCAGAGACCAGATGTCAGTGAGCTACCAGCCATACAAGTGTTTGCCCAAACTCACCATGCGCTTGTCCAGCAGGGTCCGCTGTAGTGCGATGAGCAGAAACACGCCCTGCCTCACTACCCTGCGGGAGGACCAGAGCCAATGCCACTCTCCCTCCGAAATCCATAGAGGAGATTGGCAAATTCACACAGCCAGGATATGAACCTGCACTCTGAGCATTTCAGTGTACAGTCAGACATCGGCTGAGCTGCCAGGTGTGCAGCTGGGGGAGACGTACTACAAGGTACTTGAAAGAAAGCAAATAAAGAAAGAGCCATCTTACCTGATGATCTTCCTGTCCACCTTGATATTCCTTGATATCACTATAGATATGAATAGTTGCAGCAGAAACCCCAAACAGTGTTCATTAAAATGGAACACTGGAACTATATGCAGAAAGCTTTGCAAATCACAGGATTTACTTCATTTGGTGTTGTGCTGATTTTCACACAAAAATGTTCACTTAAAGTTTGTTTCTTGAAAAAAATGAATGAGGAAAGCAACAAATAAATGCAACTAGGAAAGTGTCTAATTTCATGAGAGTTGTACTTTTGACTTTTCTCAGAAATGCCTCACTAAACGTGTCTTCACCTTTTCAATGACCAAGGCCTCCTTTG
This sequence comes from Polyodon spathula, assembly GCF_017654505.1. NCBI lineage: Eukaryota > Metazoa > Chordata > Actinopteri > Acipenseriformes > Polyodontidae > Polyodon > Polyodon spathula. Next base: position 20,315,770 of record NC_054555.1, on the reverse strand, counting down.
TCTTATTGCCAGTTGAAATCCTGTATTCGCACAGACAGCATTGCTCTGAGGGATAACAAGCATAGCTAGAACAACTCTTACTAGGCTGCTGTACCTCAGATGGCCATTTCCTCTTTTGAGATTAGACAGCAAACTCCACTGTTTGTCTACTTTGTCAGTCACACTCACAGGAAGATCACCAACTTGCTAGAATAAAAATTGGTGAATATCATCAAGTGATACTCCTGTCTCATTCAGGAGAAAATTGAACTTCTTTGTGAACTACTTAACTGAATTTGAAAGAAACAGACTCTCTTAGTGATACATTAGCAATCTGTGCATGCATAAAGACTTCCTCCTTAAATGTCAATTTCTTCAACTTACTGTACAGCTACTGTGTGACCAAAAGTTTTGCATCACCTAGAATTTTAGGATTGAGACATCATTTAAAAAAAAGAACTATATGAATATGTGACAAAGACAGAATGATTCTTGGTGATAAATCTCCCTCCTGACCTGTGAGGGCTCAGTGTAAATGGAACAGAGCGCCCGGGACTGGATGGCCACACAATATATTCCCAGGGTTAGACAGAAGTTGGCCACCTAGAAAGGGGGCCGAGCTACAGTACACTAAATCATTGACCCGGAAGGGAAACGATGCGACAGCTGCTGATTGGAGGAGCGGTTGCAATCATTAACCAAGGGGGTGTGATTGATGGTATATAAGGGGACGTAGTGAGGTGATCTGTTCCTTTGTTATGGTTAACACTGAACCGGAAGGAGAGCGTAAAATATTTTTTGTTTTGTTTTGTTTGTCTAAAATCTACTTGTTTGTTATTATTAGATGGCTAGCACAAACCGGATCTGTCTCTACAGGCCAGCACAAACCCTGACACCGCACCTTGATCATGATAAATTGTATGTATTTGCACCATGAGCACTACAGCACTCCTGACTTGTGACCATGTTTTGTGTATTAGTGTGTGTTTAAAAATTATTTCAGGACAGAACCCGTGGATTTAATGGAGCAATACGCCTCACTGTGTATTGCCTATTCTCTTTATCTGTTGTCATCAGACTTTCGATTATAAATAAACCAGTACTTTGTTGTTTGTCCTTGACTTGAGCACTGCATCACCTCTACACATACACACTGCAAACCACTTGTATAAAAGTTTACCAGGTTTCCCAAGGTTATAATCTGCATTTATCATTGTTTACTATTTTTTAAATATGATTTCCCATCCCTCTGGGTTTTACAATGCTTACCTGTCCTTTACCGTGCGCTCACCATGCTTTATTATAGTTTGCTATGCTTTTATAATGGGAAACTTTTAGAATGGTAACCTTGGAGAATTTGTTATGCTGACCAGGTTGTAATAAATATATCAAGATAGTCATTTTAAATCAGCAATATTGTTTGTAAATGAGCCTTAGTGAGAGTGTCTCTCTGCCCCCTCCACTGCCCCTGAATAAGTCACTAATGCAGCTCCACCCGGTCTGTTAAACTGCATTGATCCTCCAGGCTGCAGAGAGGTGGAAAGCAGCTGCCTCTCACTGTTTATTTGACTGTCGATTTTTATCGTTTCCTGAATCAATAGCCTGCATAAACATTAAAGCAAAGTTTGCTGGAGCTAATGCTTCATTGAGTTTTATAAATGATTGGCCACCCTCCCCTTTCCAGGCTCTAAAGCGACTCTAACTGTTTTGGCTCCAGAAAGGCCTCGTTAAGAAAATGATTGATGTATGGAATTGGTGTGTCCGGTACAGGAAATGTGGTAGAATTGGTCTTTTGAGTTCACTCTTCTGTTTGTGGGAGAGGACTAAAAGAGAACGTAGAAAAATATGTACTTTATTTCAGTTTTTAGTTTTTTTATTGTTTAGGTTATAAAGACTATTTGATCAATAATTGGCTATTTTCTTTTAAGTTTACAAAGCTGTGGTGATATTTATGAGATATTTCAGGTTTATTTCTGAACTGAACAGTGTCTATTACCCAAAGGGTTTTTCATATTTATAAGATGGGAATTTTACCTACAAGGCCAGAAATAATATGAAAGTTGTTTCACCTACTGCTTCTTATTTTGTCCGTGTTTCTCAAATCCTATGTAGGCCTACTTGTGCTTGTGACAGGGTAGAGCCACGGCCCAGGCTGGCTACAGCAGGAAATAGACCCAGAGACAGAAAGCTGCATAACAATATTCACCCCAAACTCCTCCACAAGACAAAAGATTTTCCCTTCCTTATGCCTAATTGGGGAATGGCCACACCTGTGATTGCTGGCAGGAATTGCTGGCCATCCTTATCTGTTTGGGAAGGTTTTAAAGGCTTGTCAAAGCGTTTAAATATTATAATCCTATGTATTTTTCATTTCCTGTTTCTCATTGTGATTGGCCAGCTCATATTTTTTCCTATTTAAAATGAGGTCTGTGGAATGCACAAAAAACAAAAGACACAAGTCCCAAGTTCAGATAATAGGGTGAAATGTTTTTGGAGAAATAAATTCAACCTTGTTCTTGGTCCTTGAGGTTCTGTAGTCCCAGAAACTTCCAGTAATGCACAGCATTCCTAAACATTGTCTGAATTTGCTTGTATGTCTAACTAAGCTGCTGTGACCCTTCCTGTCCTAACAGCGTACAAGCTCCCCTTTGGCACTCTATTTGCCCTTTGCTTTAGGGAGTATTGATCTCTTGTCCAGCTTTAACCCTGCTCCCCCCATTCGGGCATTAACATTAATCAGAGGAGGTTAAAACGTTGGCGGGGCAAGCCGTTAACATGAAATTGCAACCTCTTTGCTGGACCATGTCACGACTGCTTCTTTCAATTTTTCATTGCAGAGAGACTGAGGAACCTGATTTACAGATGGGGCTGCTGACCAGTTCAAGAGTTCAGGCCCAATCCATCAGCTAGTGCAGTGACGTTCGATGCAGCTTGACACAAAGCTGTTGGTTTATTCACCTACAGGAGCTGTGTCAGCCTTTCACATTTCTGTACTTGTATTCTCTCTTGTAAAGGAACGTGAATTTGATGGCCAACAGTGAAAGATTTACTATAGAAGTTGTTGAACCTTTAACAGACCTGTCGTAGGGTACATTTCCAAAAATTTAGGCCAAAAAATGAAAAGTACATATACCACAAACATTTAAAAAAACTGTTTGACACAGTTAATAAATTAATTACCAGACATATAGTTAAAAAGTAAACAATAGTCATGGCAACTGTTTTGCAGAACAAGACGAGAAAGAAATATAAAAATTAAGTAATAAGTAATAACCTTATATTACCTTTTTCTGAAGAAACAAATAACAAGTAATAACTTACTTTTTCTCAGTAAAGTGCCCAGCTCTGGGGATAGGTGACAAAGTGGGCAAATTCCCCACCCTCTTGCATCTTTCACTTTTGGAGGCCAGCTCAGATTACAAATAAAGCCAGCTCAGGTTACAAATAAAATATTTGGCAGTCTCAACTCAAACCTGTATAATCTATGCACCACAGCAATTGTAAACATAATATATGGATAAATAAACCCACACAAAAGTAAGAACATTTTAAGGAAGTGACATTTGTGCTTTCATTTGGTTTAATATCATTTTTAGTTCACGGTGTGCACCCCTGTGTATAACATTAATTCTTCATCTCCCTTGTATAACACAAACCTTTTTACACTACCCTATTATACTGTAATCCAAGAATATTGTCAAAGCTGAATAGCACACACACATATTATCCATTTGTAATAGGTTTTATATTCAGAAAGTTACAATACAAAGAACCAAATCCATTCACATATATTCATCCTAGAACAAAGAAGAATTAGGGAGGACTTGATTGAAGTCCTTAACATCTAAAAAGGAGTTAAGAAAAGTTATCCCTAACCAACACTTTAAGCGCAGCACAGAAACCGGGACTACAGGACACAGTTAGACATTAAGTGGAGAAAGACTTAGGACAGAGGGTAGGAGACTGAGACACTTATATAGAGAGTGATGAGGGTATTGCACAGATTACCTAGTCATGTTGTTGATTCTGAATCACTAGGATTCTTTAAGAGCCATTCAAAAATGTTCTGAGATCAATCAACTTCTAGCTTAGATGGGCCCAATAGCCCCCTCTCATTCATATGTTCTTATGTACATTGTGACATCTACAGCAGTTGTGTACTCTAACATCGAGGTAACCAGCATATTCATAGCCCTGTGTTTTCTTTACGATGTTTCTTTAAGATGTTAAAAGTTACAAATCTAGTCATTACTGGAGATTGTGCAGTAAAGTAGAGAAGGAAAGGTTATCTACAAAATGGTCGCAAACTTAAGCACCCCCTTAGTCTGGGCTGTGACATTGATTCATTGAGTACTTTGTGTGCACATTAGAAGTAATGCTGTCACTCTGCTAAAGGATTTTGTGATTTTAGGATTTTATAATATATATATATATATATATATATATATATATATATATATATATATATATATATATAAAACCTGTTTGTGACCTTCCATCACTTTATAGGTATCATTGTACAGTTTTGAACGAATGTGATATCACAAACGTATGTGTATCTGTGGCAGAGTGTCCCGTCCCTTTGTTTATTATTTATTTATTTTCCCAAACAAAACAAAACAAAACACTCCTCTTGACAAAAAAAAAAAAAAAAAAAAAAAAAACTGCAGTATGCCTGGGCTGATGTTTGGAGGCACTGTATGTCACTTCTGGACACCGACTGTGAACAGGATGGCTGCAGGGGTGACGTCAGACCAGAAACACAGACTCAATTCCGTGAATGGCAGGACAAAACTGAAACACTACCGCGTTCAGCGTGTTTATTACAAATAATTAAAACAAAAGGTTTAAACATGACAAAGCACCAAACAAAAGGGCACTAGGGCCAAAACAAAACAGAACACGAAACACTAAACAAGTATATTCGAAATATAGCAATTGTTCTCTATTGATTTAGACTCACGTCTCTTTTCTCGCCTCTGACACACTCCTCCCCATGCAGCCCAAGCTGCAGCTTCTTATAGTGGTGGCCGAGAGATTAACTGGCTAACAATTATCTTACTATCCCTTGGTCACATTCTGTATGAGCTAAATAAGGATGAGTGCCTGTCAGCTACTCAAACAGTTAGCAGCTGATCAGTCACGCATCCTCACAGGGTTTTTAAAATATATAGACAAAACAATAACATGTTGGACGGCCAAACAATAAATAAAAAATAAAAAAAATTAGCTTTTACCGTTTATATATATCTATATCTATCTATCTATCTATCTATATATATATATATATATATATATATATATATATAATATATATATATATATATATATATAATCATCATAAATAAATAATAAACAAAGCGGTGGGACACTCCGCCACAGTATCTTAAAACATCTGGTCCTGCACTAGTTTATAGAATGGTAGCTTGCCTTGCTTTCCAGCAGATCTGTTACTGCTTCACTTTCGTGGTCGTTCAGGGTCAAGCATCTTACTGGCTCCAAAGCAGGGGAAGCAGCTGGTTGGTTACTGACAGGAAAGAAGTCCCTGAAGTGGTGGTGGGGACAATTATTCCCTAAAGATGACCATGAAAGTGCAAGACCACCTGAAATCAAGGTCTGCAGACAACGAGTTCTGTAACCTAACCCAGTACCAGATGTTTTAAAATGAATATTTTCTTAAACATGGATTTCTATCAAAACTTCACATTTGAAAACCTATAAATTGCATGGTGAGAACAATTTAGGGAATTACTTTGTTACAAACACTTTAATATTGGAAGGAGGAGATGTTTTATTGACAGGTTTCACACTGCAGATGGAAATGCAGATTCGGTTCAGTGGACTCCTGACCTAGCTTTGCCTGATGTAAGCTTCTTTATGAAATTACATGGTATCACATCAGGACAAAGCCCTCCTTGATTGAAACTAACCAGATTCCACTCGCTGGGCTCGAACAGCGTAAATTCATTTAAATATCATGATACAGAAATATATATAATCTTTTATTCAGCATTGTTTATCTGCACATTCAACAATGCTCCTGTGGATCTGTGTCTTTAATATCAAACATTGTCTAAACATTTGCTTTCCTTGTTTGTGCAATTTAAAGGTCATGTGCAGTCACCAAATGAGTTAAGAGTGATTTTAAATGATTGCTGATCGTAATTGGAAAGCTTTGCAACCGCTATCACAAAATTATTTTTGGTAGAGCTAGTGTAGAAAGGTCAAGCCAAGTTGTTTTAAAGGAGTGATAACACTATGTAACACAATTTTTGTTCCTGGGTAGTAAGTGTTATTTCCTAATTGCTTATACCTCAAAAGTATAGAAAATGGCTATTATTCACCACAGACTTTGCTTTTGTGACCAGGACAGTGATATTTCAAAATATCGCTATTTCCAATGGGAAAACAGGCAAATGTGTGTCTTTTCGTTCACATTAATTCAGTAAAAAACAACATATGAATCCAAATTAACATGTATTTATACTAAAGTAATACAAAAATGACTACAAAAGATTTAGAAGTGAGTAGTTTTTCGAGATTTACGATTATACTGTAAATACATTATAATCACAGACAAAAGCTATCAGCCTTTCTAAAATCTGTGAATGAACTACCAAAACAATTTAATGAAAAGGGCCTTTCCTTTACGTTTTCTGAAGAGGGCCTATTACTTCAGATTTCACAAGTCCTATGAACATGTATCACTTATTATGGTAGCTACAAAAAATGCTCACCTTGCAGCCTCTGGTCATATTCTTTTCCAGACTGGCAAAGTTTGCTGTTTTATGTGCAAGTAAAAGAAAAAAAAAAAACCTCAAATTGGCCCTGTAATTAAGTTATAGTTCCCCGTGATAGATACAGGCACGGTAGAGAGACACTTTGCCAGCGTCGGGATGGCTGAATTATCGGATGGAAAGCGCTCTCATTTATAGCTTTCACCTAAATTACTGCATTAAGTTTATTAGCAGTTAGAACTCTGCAAGCACTTTAAATTAAGTTTGTTGAGCCTCTCCCCTCCCCAATAAGACACAATGATTCGCTGTGCTCGCCCAGTCCCTCTATGCTGTGTCTAACTGACTTACAGTTTTATACATCCCATCAATCAGGACAGTTCTTCTTCCTCCGGTCCCAGGAGGAAGTCATTTGAGACGTTTTCATCAATAAGCAGTTGGAAAGACTTATATTTTTCTAGTGCATCCCCCTTACCGCCAGCCCCTATCTGTCACCTACCTCTCAATAACCTAATAGTTCTAATGTGTGAAAATTGATTTCTAGGGATCCCCCACCCCCTCCCTTTCTCCTCTAAATGATTTACACCCTAGTTGCTATTGATGAGCTCCAATTGATTTTTTTTTTTTTCTGGTTAATAAAATATTTAGTGCGTGTAGGTTTTTGGTTTTGGATCAGGCGAGAGGGTTTGATGTCTTTGGCAGCTGCTGGTAGTGCCAGAGATTCAAGTCACAGAGGTAGACAAAGATGTGTTGCTGCTGCGATGGAGCGGACGAGACAGCTCTTTCAAATAGGATCATAATTCTTCCCTCTAAGTAGAAAAGGGAGCAGTTTAATCATTGCTTAGCTGTTAGTGATTAGGTTAAGTATCTCAGTATCACTGCAGCCAGATCGGAGCAGTGTCTTACTTCCAGGATCTATTAAGTATTGCAAGATCAGTGAAATACCATTGGAGGCAGACCTATGATTAGCAAAGGTAATGGGGATTGCTTTTGATAGAGCTTGCATATGGCAGCTATTGACGTGCAGAAATAATCACTAAATTGCCCATGATATTGTTTAACTGTTATCAAACGTTTCCATATGCCAAAAAAAGGAGAGGTCCATTGATTGTATGTTGATCAGTTGATTGACAAGCAGCCTGAGGTCTTTGACCTCTGTTTTTTGTTTGCACCAAGCAAAGTTCAGGAGTGTTCAAAGGTCATCTAACCTGTGAAATAAGTTCTGCTTGTTGTTTTGAAGCAGATTGACAAGGGCTAGTAGAAGCTTGTATTTCCACTACCTGTTCTGAACCTACAGTACTATCAACCTAAATACAGATGTCTTCAGTTCACTAGCTTGGCAATACCATCCACAAGATTGAAAACAAACTACAACAAATCTTGTTTCAGCAAGCATAATCTGCTTGTATAGCACATTTACATTTAGAGAGAGCAATGATAAGGTAGCACTTTATAATATGGTCCAATAATTAACCCTTTATAGATGACAAATACATAGTATATAAACTATGAACAAACAGGTTATAAATATTTATAAAGCACCTTATTAGCACCATTATTAATGCTTTATCAGGTCAGCTAATAAATACTGTATTAATCATTTATTAATTATTAATAGATGCTTGTGGCAAAGTACTCGTCCCTGTGTATATTTTGTGTTATATGTTGTGTTTTAATGTTGGTGTTTAGTCATTGGTACATGGGATATAAACGGGTCTGTGTAACACGAGTGTTTAAAATGTATATTTGTATTTAGGCCTAGGGAATTGCACTTTACTAATTCACATGCTGTTGTACCGCGACTCCAATTGAATGATTGACTAGCAGTCGAGTCACGGTACAGCTGCATAAAAGCAACATGTTTTCACATACTCGGGGTTGTGTGTTCGGTGAGTGGAGAATGGGATTGGAGACGGAGGTAAAGAGAATAAAACTAATAATCATATGTAAAGTAAAAGAAGCTCACCGTGTTTTGTTTAGTCCGTTTTGTTTGTCTATTTATTTTGGCGAATGTGCTGTGTCCTGTATTTGTATTTTTACAACCGTTTTTTTTCTGTCTGTTCTGTTTATTTATTAAATGCTGAGCAAAAGCATTCGCTCAGCTCCACCAAACTTCACCTCTCTGTTGCTTATTTCCTGGCTCTGGTCTGATGCCACCCCCTCTGGCCGTCTTTGAATTTTCCACCCGCAGTATCCCTGGTCTGACACTTGGAGATTATAATCAGAAGTGATAGCCTGGCTACTGGCAACATTGCCGCCCATCAACCCCTTGAAGTCCCTGTTCTTGGCCCAGGACTTTGAGTGAAACTTTTGGGATTTTAAGGGGGGAGGTGGCCATTGAGGCCACGTGTGCTTTGCACAAGGGGGGTATATGTGCCAAAGTGCCCGCCCCTGTGTATATTTTGTGTTATATGTTGTGTTTTAATGTTGGTGATTAGTCATTGGTACATGGGATATAAACAGGTCTGTGTAACACAAGTGTTTAAATTGTATATTTGTATTTAGGCACGAGGATTGCACAGCACTTCACATGCAAGTAAAATGTATGTGAGTACGGGGAATTGCACTTTATTAATTCACGTGCAGTTGTACCGCGCCTCCAATTGAATGACTGATTAGCAGTCAAGTCACGGTACAGCTGCATAAAAGCAACATGTTTTCACATACTCAGGGTTGTGTGTTCGGTGAGTGGAGAACGAGATTGGAGACGGCGGTAAAGAGAATAAAACTAATAATAACTTAAAGTAAAACTGTTTTGTTCAGTCTGTTTTGTTCGTCTATTTATTTTGGCAAATGTGCTGTGTCCTGTTTTTGTATTGTTACAACAGTTTATTTTCTGTCTGTTCTGTTTATTTATTAAGTACTGAGGCGAAAGCATTCACTCAGCTCCACCAAACTCCACCTCTGGTGCTTAATTCCTGGCTCTGGTCTGACGCCACCCCCTCCGGCCGTCTTTGCGACAATGCTACATAAATATGAAAAAGCAAGTGTGACAGAAAGACAATGATTCTTGGTGGTAAATCTCCCTCCCGACCTGTGAGGGTGCTAAGTAATGGGAACAGAGTACTCAGGACTACTTGGCCTGACACTTCGTTCCAAGAGTTAAAAGGAAGTCAGTCATGTAGAAAAGAGATGGAGCTTCGGTACACTAACTCATTGACCTGGAAGGGAAATGATGTGGTAGTCGCGGACTGGAGGAGCGGCTGCAATTGTTTACTAAGAGGTCATGAGTGACGGTATACATAGGGGTCGAAGTGATGTATCTGTACCTTTGTTCGTTTTAAAGCTTTTGAAATGTAAGGATGTGAGAGACCTGTGAGAAATAAAAAATTTTTTGAGTATTTTGCTTTGTTTGTCTGTAATTGTCTTGTGTTGTATATTACTATGGCTAAACATGTTTCCGGAGCTGTCACCAGAGGCCAGCACAAACCCAGAACAGCACAGCACTGTATCTCAATAAACAGTGTGTTTGCACCACTAGCACTAATTCACACCCTAACAGACTCGTGTATGTGTTTCGTGTTTTCTGTGGGTGTATAACAAAAACAGGACTATTATTTGCGGGGCAAACATGGGTATTATAATTTAAGCAATACACACTGCTGTATTACTTAAAATCATTACTGTTTACTGTTTGTTTTGCCATCAGGCACTGGACACAAAATAAAGATAACTAAACAAACGTTGCACCTGGATTATAATTGTCTGTCTGTTCATTGATCACCTGCACCTGCACACTATCACCCACTTTGCCACGGCAAGCTATACATATCTATAAAGCCATGTGACAGAGATCGAATGACGATTGATGTTAGATCTCCTTCCCGACCAGTGAAGGCACTAGAAAGAAGGAACAGAGTAACCTTAAACAAATGGCAAGACAATTTATTCCGAAGGGTAGGTGGAAGTCGGCCATTTAGGAAAGAGGCAGAGCTACGGCACCCAAGCTCACTGACCCGGACGGTAAACGACGTGGCATCTGAGGATTGGAGGAGAGGATGCACTCATTAACCTAAGGGTCATGGGCAAGGGTATAAATAGGGGGGCGTGGCTTTGTGATCTGTTGCTTTTGCATATGGTTAAGCCAAATAACCAAGAAGGAGCCCGACTTGTTTATACGAAAAACCGTGAGTGTTCTGTTTGTCTGTGTATTAACACTGTTTGTCTTGTGTGTCGTTTCTCACCAAGAATACCGAGCACGATCCAGAGCTGCAGCCGCAGGCCAGCATAAAACCCGGATATGCACCACGAGCACTAAAATCACGCACTGTCGGAATTGTGTCTGTGTTTTGTATTTTGTGTGGGTGAAAGGACTGGACTTTGGGTTATGGGTCAAACCCGTGGAATTACAATCAGAAGTGATACACGCCGCTGTACCACTTCCAACATTATTATTATTTGCAGGTTTGCTATAAGGCTCTGGACATTGAATTAATTTAATAAACACCCTTGCACCTGTACATCATCGTCTGTGTCATTTATCCACTCTGCACTGCACCTGCATGTATTCACCACTTTGCCACACGTGGTTGTCAGAAGTAGGATGGACTATGCAGCACTGTCGGCACTGCTGGAGCAGCTGGATAGCAGGCGGGAGGAGGAGGAGAGAAGGAGAGAGGAGATGTACACCGCGCTGATCGAGAGGGTAGGGCTGGCGAATCCTCCCCCTGCATCAGCAGAACTAAAAATGACGGCGCCAAAGGCAAGGACGCACAAAATGACGGGGGAGGATGACCCTGAAGCTTACTTGGTGGCATTTGAGCGGTTGGCTACCATTGCGTACTGGACAAGCTAACTAGGACCCTTCCTGATTGGTGAAGCCCAGGCAGCATACCAGGCATTGGGCGATGACGACGCCGCCCAGTACGACCTAGTAAAGCTGGCCATTCTCCGCCGTCTGAATATCACAGAGGAAACTCACCGTGTGAGGTTTAGGGAGTATAAAAGGTCCCCGGATATATGCCCCAGGGTGGTTGCGCAGAAACTCTGTGACCACATGGTACACTGGTTCACCCCGGCACTAAAAACAAGCGCACAGATGGTTGAGGCCATTGTGATCGAGTAGTTTTGCCATGTGGTCGGCGCCGAGACCCAAGCATGGATACGGCGCCACAACCCCGACACCCTGGACCAGGCAGTAAAACTCACAGAGGACTTTGAAGACTCCCTGGTATCAGCCCAGACTGGGCTACTGACGACGCCAGGCCAACAGACTGTCCGAGCCCCACCTCCTCACTCTGCTCCACCAGCTTTATCACCAGGACCGGGACAACGACCTCCTAGAGCGCCGGCCCCAATGGGCAACCTTGCTTCCCCCCCATGGAGACCAAGGTTGGCCCCCAGCTGGGGTAGAGGTGCTGCCCCCGCCCCGTTGCCATACCAGCAGCGGGACAGATCATTAACCTCTGTGCCCTCCTTTCCCCCTACCTGTTTTAGGTGCCACCAGCCTGGTCATCAGGCCAGGTCATGCCCATTTGCGATGGAGTGCGACGTGGCCGTATGCAATCTGGCATCTGAAGCGGGTAAGCGAGAGAAAAATGGTCGGGAGGGGCCTTGTATTATTAATGTGGTTTTGGGCAATGTGAAAACCCATGCATTAGTGGACACAGGGTGTGGTCAGACCTTAATTAGAGCATCTCTCCTAGGAGGTGTGTTGTGGCAGCCACAAGGTCAGGTGGCGAACTCCTGTATCCATGGAGACACGACAACATACCCCACAGTTAAAGCATATTTATCGGTTGGTCCGATTAAACGTCACCTGGTAGTGGGGGTGGCGGAAAGGCTACCACATCCAGTCATTCTGGGTCGAGACTGGCTAAACTACAAAGATTTGCTGAAATTAATGGCAGTCCCGACCATACACGTAAAAGTGGCAGAAAAAGACGAAAAGGAAACGATTGGTAGTGTGTTTCCTTTTCAAACAGAAATGTTCTCTCCCCTATTCCGGCCGAGAAAAACAAGTAAAGAGAGAAGTCTGTGAAAATGGGAGGGAGCAATGATGAGACAAGGCTGGGGGCTGGTGGGAGCCTGCTATAATGGTGAAAAACGCCAGTCAAAGGGGGTCAGAAAGCAATGTGACCGAGAGGGCAAGGTTACTGGGCCATTAAGGGCAGATGCTACTCCCACCCCTCTCAATATACCGGACATGTGGTACTCGAATGTGGACATAGTGTGGGGCCAGAAAAACGACCCCTCACTAGTGCACATTTGGGGACAGGTCCGGTCTATTGAAGGTAAGGATGTTGAAGGCGCTGGGGCACTAATATTTCCACACTTCATTATCAAGGGGCAATTACTATATAGGGTAAACCTGGCCGCAGGCACAGGACAGCCTGTAACACAATTATTGGTTCCCTCGTTCTGCTGGCCGGAGGTCATGAGGCTGGCGCATGATATCCCTTTTGCGGGGCACCTCGGAGCCGACAAGACAAGGGAACGAATATTGGCTCGTTTTTTTGGCTTGGACTTTATAGAGATGTGTCGAAATATGTAGCCACATGCCCAGACTGCCAGCGAGTAGCGCCGGGTCGAGTGTGCCACGCCCCTTTGGTTCCACTGCCGATTATCACCCCCTTTGAACGCATCGCAATGGACATAGTCGGCCCTTTGCTACCTTCTGACTCTGGGTATATGCGTATATTAGTGGTGGTAGATTACGCAACACGATACCCGGAGGCAGTTCCATTGAGGTCCACTAGTACCGCGGCGATAGCCAAAGAACTAGTGCAGATTATGGCAAGAGTAGGGATCCCCAAGGAGATATTGACTGATCATGGAACTAATTTCTTGTCGAACACATTACAGCAGGTATATGAAATTCTAAAAATACGTCCCATCAGAACATCGGTTTTTCATCCACAGACAGGCGGTTTGGTGGAACGTTTTAATCAGACCTTGAAGGCGATGCTGAGAAGGTTTGTCAATCAAGAGCAAAAACATTGGGCATCACTGCTTCCCTACCTCCTTTTCGCAGAGAGAGAGGTGCAGCAGAGTTCGACAGGGTTCTCCCCCTTCGAACTCTTGTACGGCATTCTCGATCTGTTGAGAGAGGGATGGGAGGAGCACAAAGTCTTGTCTAAAAATGTAGTGCAGCATGTGCTCCTACTCAGAGATCGCCTAGATTTGGTCGGTTGTTTGGCCCATGATTTGAACCTTTCGACCTGGAGACAAGGTAATGCTGCTGCTTCCCTCAACAGAATCCAAACTATGTGCTAAATGGCAGGGGCCATACGAAGTCATTCAGGCTATAGGAAAAGTTAATTATGAAATTAGACAGCCCGATCGCAGAAATGAAAAAGAAATTTATCATATAAATTTATTAAAGACCTGGCAGGCAAGAGAGGTCTTATTTATAGCCCCAGGCAATGTAGAGGATGATTTGTACCCTGAGTTAGAAACCTCTAGCACAAAGAATATTTCAATGGGGGAACAATTACTTCCAGATCAGCAACGTGAGCTGCACATGTTAATTGAGGAATTTAGTCATGTTTTTTCAAACCTGCCTGGTAGAACTAACCTTGCTGAATATGACATTATCACTCCGCCAGGTGTCACGGTGAGAGAGAGACCATACTGGATCCCAGAAAGTCGATGAAATGGTGTTCGCAAAGAGGTATGGGACATGCTCAAACTTGGGGTGATTGAACCTTCCAGGAGCGAGTGGTGCCGTCCGATTGTCATAGTGAGCAAAAAAGATGGCACCAACCGTTTCTGTGTGGACTTTCGTAAGGTAAACGCCATTGTGAAGTTTGATGCGTATCCCATGCCACGGGTCGATGAACTTCTCGATAGACTGGGGAAGGCAGGGTTTATTTCCACCCTAGACCTGACGAAAGGATACTGGCAGATCCTGTTAACTCACAGATCCAGAGAGAAAACAGCATTTTTAACGCCAGAAGGTCTGTTCCATTTCACAACCATGCCATTTGGGCTTCATGGTGCGCCCGCTGCCTTTCAAAGACTTATGGACCAGGTTTTACATCCACATCGTGAATATGGGGCAGCATATATTGATGATGTAGTCATTTACAGCTCCACCTGGCGAGAGCATTTGGCTAGAATCACAGCCATCCTTAAGTCTCTCAGGGCAGCCCGGCTAACAGCCAATCTGTGGAAATGTGCATTTGCAAAAAAAGTGACACAATATTTGGGCTTTATAATGGGGATTGGGAAGGTGAAACCCGTTGTCAACAAGGTCCAGGCCTTGATGAACGCGGCAATCCCCAAAACCAAGGCTCAGGTGAGGTCTCTGTTGGGGTTGGCCGGTTATTACCGCCGCTTTATCCCAGAGTATGCCACAGTGGTCAATCCCTTAATTGACCTCACCAGAAAGAGCGCTCCAAATTTAATTAAGTGGTCAGTAGAATGTCAGGGGGCGTTTGATACTGTTAAGCAGAAACTATGCCAAGCCCCCGCTCTCATTACTCCAGACTTCACCAAGCGATTCTTCCTCCACACCGATGCGTCGGATGTGGGTTTGGGTGCGGTCCTGTCCCAAAGGGTAAACGGAGTAGAACATCCCATACTGTACATTAATAAAAAAATGCTCCCTCGGGAGTGCAACTACTCCCTCGGGAGCGCAACTACTCCGTCGTCGAAAAGGAGTGTTTGGCCATTAAATGGGCTACTCACTTCTTAAGATACTACCTGCTGGGGCACTCATTTGATCTCGTCACTGACCACGCCCCACTCACGTGGTTAAGCACAATGAAGGACAGCAATGCCCGAATAACTCTGTCGTATCTGGCATTTCAGCCCTTCATGTACCACGGATGTATTTGTTAACCTAGGGGTCATAAATAGGGGGGCGTGGCTTTGTGATCTGTTGCTTTTTGCATATGGTTAAGCCAAATAACCAAGAAGGAGCCCGACTTGTTTATACGAAAAACCGTGAGTGTTCTGTTTGTCTGTGTATTAACACTGTTTGTCTTATGTGTCGTTTCTCACCAAGAATACCGAGCACGATCCAGAGCTGCAGCCGCAGGCCAGTGTAAAACCCGGATATCACCACTCACCGTTTCTACTACATTCTTTTGCATCACGAGCACTAAAATCACGCACTGTCGGAATTGTGTCTGTGTTTTGTGTTTTGTGTGGGAGAAAGGACTGGACTTTGGGTTATGGGTCAAACCCGTGGGATTATATCAGAAGTGATACAGGCCGCTGTACCACTTCCAACATTATTATTATTTGCAGGTTTGCTATAAGGCTCTGGACATTGAATTAATGTAATAAACACCCTTGCACCTGTACATCATCGTCTGTGTCATTTATCCACTCTGCACTGCACTCACCTGCTCGTATTCACCACTTTGCTACAAGCCATTTATAAATGAGGCTATTAAGGACAAAGTAGGGAGCTGAGATTATTCAAGCGCATTATAAATGTCATTATTAATGCGTTATAAGGTCTGCTAATAAACACTTTATGAACCCTCATTTATAAATGGCTTTATAGATATGTATAGCTTGCTCTTTCATATTTATGTACAGTGGCATCTGTTAATCATTAAATGGTTAATTAAGTGTTTTAGTGGACCTTAAAGAATTAATAATGGAGCTAATAAGGTGCTTATAAATACGTATAACATCTATAAAGGGTTAATAAAGTGTATATTATTGGATGTTATTATAAAGTGCTACCAATGAAAACATGCTAAAGACCTTCTTTAGTATAAACTGAGTGCATATCCTCTTATAAATTTTACTATGGAAAAAGCATAACAAAGTGTATAAAGCACAGTAAAGCATAAGTAAAGACTGTAAAGTATGGTTATGCATATTCACAAACATGTCAAATCACAGTGAAGCATGGTAAAATCATTGGAACAGAGAGTATTTGGAGATTGACTAGCTGTCTGTCTAAGGGTCTGTATGTTAAACAAATTTCAATGTGTCTAGAGAATCCCTTGTCCAATTCTAATGAAGCTTGTAAAACGAATGGTACAATTGATTTACAGTGTCCGAATCTTGGGGTACAGTATCTCACTTACATGTTTGCTTGTGCATTGTGTTGCTGCCTCTAATTTTACATTCACAGCAGTGGAGAGGGATCTGTGTCATTGAGATGCTTGCTAGTCATGTACTCTGTAGAATGAAACCAGATATCTGACTGAATATCATATCCTTGCAGGGTATTCATCTAACAGTCCTCTTTACAGCCATGTTGAGCATGTGTAGAGCAGATGATAAAACTTAACCAGCAGCAGTGCAGCTTTATTGAAAATCCTTTTTTCTACACAAGGATCAGATCTCTCATATTCCCGGGCAGCAAGCTCTCTGTACATCTCTTCAGACCAGTAAAGCCCCGATTTTACTTTGAAGGTACTTGGGTAACACTTTAAACTAATGGCTGTACATGCCTATTAATTTCAAAGCATCAGCTGTTATTCCTGCAGTGTTGTACTTCAATTCATTATGAATTTACGGCGCTTTTTAAAAATTATCTTCAGGACTAAAAAAATCTTTACCAAATAACAAAAAAACAAGTTTATTCAGATGTTACTCCTATGCAATGCTAGGAAGCTCTGTTAAATCATACGAATTTGCGACATTTATATTACAGTGTTACCAGTAATAGCTTGGCGTCTTTGATGTATTTTATGGACAGTTACGGCAAAGTTCCCACCCCTTTGTGTATTTTGTGTTGTATGTTGTGTGTTAATGTTTGTGTATAGTCATTCGTACACAGGACATAAACGGGTCTGTGTAACACGAGTATTTAAAATGTACATTTGTATTTAGGCAAGAAGATTGCACAGTACTTCACGTGCAAGTAAAAAGTAATATGTGAGCACTGGGAATTGCACTTTATTAATTCATGAGCAGTTGTACCGCGACTCCAATTGAATGATTGATTAGCAATTGAGTCTTGGTACAGCTGCATAAAAGCAACATGTTTTCACATAATCGGGGTTGTGTGTTCGGTGAGTGGAGAACGGGATTGGAGACAGAGGTAATTGTAATAATAATAGTTAAAATAGAAGCTCACCGTGTCTGACTTTTTGTTTTGGCTACAAGTGCCGTGTCTTGTTTGTCTTACAACCTTTTATTTTCTGTCTGTCTGTTCATTATTAAATGCTCAGCTTCACCAAACTCCACCTCCTTTGTTTATTTCCTGGTTCCTGGTCTGCCGTCACCCACTGCAGCTGTCTTTGTGACAACAATTCCAAACTGTTTCCTTAAACTCAAAATAGGAATCAGTAACACACATGTAACAAACCTAAACAAGACAAATGTTCAAGGAATTGTACATTGGTTTGGATCCAGACAAACAATCCTATTATACAAGAATAGAGGAAATCAAATTGTGTGCTTTTTCCGAGTGGGTCTTTGTACCAATAACACAAATCAATATTGTGGCGTCAGAGGAATTGACTAATATAAAGCCGTCTTTCCTTCATTCTGCAAAATGACGGGTCCCTCAAGCTCTCTAAAACACGTTGAAACGGTTACCCATTCACCGATTAAAATGGATATATTTAAACTAATGGAACAGTATTCTTTCATTTACCCATTAGATGAGTGGTGAGTTCATGCCATGTTGCTGGGCTATTACATAACCGAGTTGAATAAAAGACGAAGATTACAGCAGCATCAAGACCACGCTTAAGATAATTGATTTATAATGTATGAGCACTGTCAGCAAGAAGCAGGAAATAAGATCCACAATGAGCAATTACTTTGAAACAGGAATGCTAGCACTGATTTCCTGCGGATAAATATGAAAAAAAAAAAGAAGTTCCTACTGAAACAATCTAATGGGTTATTTCTACTGGGCTGCTGTTAATCTGTATATTCTTGTTGCTAAACACAACTAAGTTGTGTTGAATTCCAGCTAACTTCCTTTGTACGAGCTGCATGTAACAGTGTGCTCACTCAATGGAACTGATGCCAGCAGCCTTCCTGAGGGAGTCGGACCAGCTAGTGTCCGCTTTGGACAACAAGAGAAAAGGCGACTTATGAAATAGATTGATTTAAGATACTGTTGTAGTCAGGGCCTTCCAGCCAAGAAGACCCGGGAGGAGTCAGGGGATAACTGTTTTTGCAATTTTACATACAGCTATAGTCAAAAGTTTTGCATCATCCATCACCCTATAGAATTAACTAATTTTGCTTTATAAAGTCAAATGAAACTTGTTGAATAATGTTTCGTTAACATATTGAATTACATACCTCTTTGTAGTTTTCCATATACTTAATGAAAAACTGACAAATTGAAAAAATGTGACATTTCAAAATCTACCATGAAATACTGCACTATTATTATGGCTTCCAGTAGACTTCCAATATCATTTTGTAGTTTAATTACACTATGTTAACCAAAACTAAATTATGTTCATATAGTTTTTTTTTTTTTTTTTTTTTTTTTTTTATGTCTCAATCCTAAAACTTTTGGCTATGAAATTTTTTGGCCAGAGCTGTATGTACTGCATTAACACAGATAATACAGCCTGGTTAACAAAAAAAAAAAAAAAAAAACACAACTTATTACAAACAACAATACTGTGTTTGTATTACACAATTGTATTGAGCAATATTTAGCAGTGGTCCTCAAAGTAATTTGGGCACGGGCATAAATTGGACGGACAGACAGACAGTCAGACAAATCAAGCTGGCCGTAATCTGGGTTCGTGCCCCTTTAAAAATGTGACCTAGAAATAAACACTTTGTTTATGAAGCGCTTAGGCACACTAATTCAAACTAGAAATAAAACAAACACAAAAACAACCAAACAAAACCCTAGCTCCCTAGCACTAACTAACATTGGCAGGTCCCTGACTAACACGCAGGACAGCTACGCTGTTTACCTGCCAAACAACACACTTTACAAAAAGTTTTAAAAGAAACGTAGGTTTTACCTCTAGTTGCACAAACAATCAAGCTCTTCACTTTACAACCACACTACTGAACAAACTGGCTGCACTCTTTAAATACCCTGCACCTGGTTCTAATTTATAATTACCTCCAGGTGCAGGGAATAATTAACAATTAAAGAATATTACAATTAAACAAACTAATTAAACAAAACTTACATTTGCGCTTGTTTTTTAGGAAGAGAAGAATCTGACCTCCCCCTGCCACCTTACTAATATATATATATATATATATATATATATATATATATATATATATATATATATATATATATATATATAGTAAGAGTTTTAGTTGGGTTATTCTTGGCTCACTCTGATAAGACCAAGTCTCAGGCAGTAATTGTGCATGCTGCGCTTATTCGTTAAATAATTTACATAAAATACACAATGCAAATATTTGTAAATAGCATGTTTACACAGATAACCATGAATAAAAATGTAGATAGCGTCTCGCTTTGCTTCAATTTGACAAATTTGTCAACACTACTCTGTTTTAAAGATCGCTCATCTGCAGTACAATTATTAAACGAAAGTGGATTCGTAACTAAATATACTACAGTGTTCCCCTTGTCTGGTGAAATAAAAAAAATAGAGATAGAAAATTAAATTCTAAATACTGAAATGTATTATTTCTCAATAGCAGTTGGCGAAATTCAGTGCTTACCCGGCATATTAACTCTGCTCAATGATTGGACAGCTGTCAGATCTTTTACTTTCCCATTGGATACTCACTTGCCTTCAATTTTCATGCAGAATACCGGGAACGGCCTCTGCTTGTTTATGATTGGACAGCTGCGTAAAACTTGACAGATATTTGACTCTCCTATTGGTTAAACTTACAGTCGGTACCTGCACCTGAAACAGACATAGTTTATGTCCCACCAAGCTAGCTTATGATTGGGCTACCGCAGAGCCAATGCAGATATTCAATTGGTCGATCGTATCGCAAAAGCCATTCAGAAAAAATAAAATAAAATAAATAAATGTCGCGAACGTACAAGCACAGCATAAGCGAGCAGTGCTGTCAACAGTTTGCTGTGGCGCTTTTGTTGGAAAAAGTGTTTAAAGCTTTCTTTCTTTTCCCACACTACAACCCACCAGAGAAGTGTTCATGACCCATAACACTATGTAACACAATTTTTGTTCCTGGGTAGTAAGTGTTATTTCCTAATTGCTTATGCCTCAAAAGTATAGAAAATGGCTATTATTCCCCACAAACTTTGCTTTTGTGACCAGGGCAGTGATATTTCAAAATATCACTATTTCCAATGGGAAAACGGGCAAATGTGTGTCTTTTTGTTCACATAAAGTCAGAAAAAAACAACATATGAATCCAAATTAACATGTATTTATACTAAAGTAATACAAAAATGACTATAAAAGATTTAGAATTGAGTAGTTTTTCGAGATTTACGATTATACTGTACATACATTTCCAAACGGGATTAAAATGATCTCTGTCTGCTTCTTTCATGCACTGCATCACTCCTGTACCTGTTGCCGCTCAGCCACTTCGTCACACCTATATAGAATAAAATCTAAATAGCTCATTACTTTAAAAAGGTATGACGCTCTTTCTTTATATGTGAAAAAATCTGCATATGGTTAACTGCAAATAATTTTAAAAGAAAAGATTCACACAAAACAGCTGATATGAAAGCAATCTACAAATAAAATCTACTCCATGTTTAGCTAATAATCTGCATTTGAATGACCTTTAAATGATATAATATACTAAATCAAATTGATATTTCAAACAAAATGTGAAGCAAATTATTCTACATTGTGATTTATTGTATCAGTGCTTGTATTTCTTGTCAAACTGGTTACAGTCTTGCAGAGCTCGGCATGTGACTAGTCTGCACAGAACACTTTTTTGGTACACCAGGAAATTAGAGGTATAAACCACAGTTTAATATAAACAAAGCTTACAGTAAGAATACTGGAATGGTTAGATGCTAGGGGATTATTTTAATGTTCAAACTGCCAGAAAATGTGAAATGTACACAAAACAAAGGAAAGCACAACATGAGTAAACTTTCATACCTATCAATATTTACTTTAAAGGACCAAGTGATTCAGCATCAACAACATGATTAGTAACCCATTCCATACCATGTGTCTTCCAATGTATACAGTATAATGTGACCCTGTAGCAAACACAAAATGAAATGTTGTTATCTGAGGGTGTATGGTAAACATAGTATGCTACAGATGGTGCCAAAGTATGGTACATATAATCTATGGGCAATACAGGGTTATACATGAACTGCATGTCCTCACAGCTCATATATGAGGCTAGTTTGCAGCCTGGCTCCTGAATGTTGACGCTAATGACTAGACAACTCTGCCTCCTTATCTTTCTTTACACAGAGACTGAAACCGGGATAGCTGATCAATTGGCTTCACCCCATTAATGAAAGAAGCTCGATTATACTTTTACAATTTAAAATATTTACTTACAACACACAACGTTAATTATGGATGATGTAAAGATGCCCAGGAAATTAAAGGAAATCATTACTGTGGATGTTGATTTTCATATCATAATGGAGTTTATTTATCTGTTCCTTGTTTCTTTATGTCTATGTCCTATGAGCCTGGAGATACAATATCCAAGTGGTATAAGCACCCTCTTCTCAGAGTTCTCCAACCTGTTTAGTTAAAAGTCATACCAGTGAGTATTTTAAAAAGACATACATTAACATAGCATTAATTTACTGTGGTCACAATATTTAAACCTGGTGATGTGTGTGTTAGAATCACTGGGGGTGAGTGAAGGGATCTGAGGCTTATGGTGGACTCATCATTAAAAGTATCGCACCAATGTGATGAGGCGATAAAAAAGGCAACTAGAATGTTAGACTATATTGCAAAAAGTGTAGAATACAAGTCTAGGGGGGTTACGCTACCTAGAACTCTGTGTCCAATTTGGTCATCACAAAAAATATTACCCTCAAGAACGTACAGAAAAGGGAGAATAGGCTCTATAATACAATACACCACAATCCATTGCTGAGGGAATCCTGTAATGTTAATTTCACTAATAACAAATATAAAGTTCAAATGTACACATTTTTACGTCATTGTGATATATACACCTGCTCTTTCCTTGAAATAGACTGACGAGGTGCATCCAGGTGAAAGCTATGATCCCTTACTGATGTAACCTGTTAAATCCACTTCAATCAGTGTTGATGAAGGGGAGACAGGTATAAGAAAAGATTTTTAAGCCTTGATACAATTGATACATGGATTGTGTATGTGTGCCATTCAATGGGCAAGACAAAATAATATTGCCTTTAAATGGGGTATGATAGTATGTGCCAGGTGAGCCGGTGTGAGTGTGTCAAGAACTGCAAAACTGCTGGGTTTTTCACACTCAGCAGTTTCCCATGTGTATCAAGGATGGTTCGTCACCCAAAAGGCATCCAGCCAATGGCAGGCCAGTGGTCGAAAACTGCTCATTGATGAAAGAGGTCAAAGTAGGCTGACATGAATTGTGCAGAGCAACAGACGCGGTGCAGTTAGTCAACTGACAGTCCAGTACAACATTGGTGCTGAAAGACCCATAAAAGAATACACAATTCATTGTACCTAACAGAGTTCCACTTCTTTCAGCAAAACACAAGAAACTGCGGTTGCAGTGCGCTGAGGAATGAAAACACTGGACACCGGAGGATTGGAAAAACATTGCCCGGTTTGATTAATCCCTGTTCCTGCTGGTTCACGCAGATGGGAGGACTAGGGTATGGAGAAAACCACATGAGTACATGCATCCATCATGCCGCGTGTCAACATTGCAGGCTAGTGGTGGTGGTGTGATAACGTGGGGTGTGTTTTCATGGCAAACATTGGGCCCCTTGATAAAAGTGGAACAACGTTTGAATGCCACAGGATATCTGAACATCATTGCCAATCTGGTGCATCCCTTCATGGCAGCAGTATATCTATCTGCTAATGGATTTTTTCAGCAGGATAATGAACTATGCCACAAGGCTAGGATTGTCCAGGAATGGTTCCACGAACATGACAGTGAATTCAGCTTACTGCAGTGGCCTGCTCAGTCACCAGATCTCAATCCAATTGAGCATCTGTGGGATGAGATGGAACAAGCTATTTGGAGTAGAGATCCACTCTCAGCCAACTTGACACAATTGTGGGATGCATTGGAGTCAACATGGGCCAGCATCCCTGTGGAAAGATTTCGACACCTTGTAGAGTCTGTGCCCCGACCAATTGAGGCTGTTCTGAGGGCAAAAGGGGGTGCAACTCAATCTTAGGAATGTGTTCCTAATGTTTTGTACACTCAGTGTGTGTGTGTGTATGTGTGTATATATATATATATATATATATATATATATATATATATATATATATATATTGCAATTGCCAAGAGATATAAAGTGACCAAGAAGAAGACCTCCAGGAAGATGGTAAGATGAAATTAGGAAAAATGCCGGAGCAATGTGGATGAGGAATGCAGCAGACAGGATTTCGTGGAAGAATCCTGGGGAGGCCTTCATCCAGCAGTGCATTGAAAAAGGCTGAAGATCAATCAATCAATCAATCAATCAATCAATCAATCAATCAATCTTTCATTTATATAGCACCTTTCATAGTGGACCACCATCACAAACTGCTTTACAAGATGCAGTAACAAGAAAATCCATAATATTTTAAATACAGAGAAATGCATAATACATGGAATAGTACATTAAATACAGTCGGAAGTGCATAACACATGAGAGTAGCATAAAACATGAAATAGTAGCAGCAACACAACAGCTAATAGCAGCTATCAGCAGGCTTAAAGAGCATGGAAAACAAAAGAGAACAGGTGGGTCTTGAGAATTGATTTAAAGCGAGGGTCAGCAGGTTGAGGAGGTACTTGGGACCTGTGTGATGAAGGTCATTGTAGGTGAGCAAGAGAGTTTTGAAAATAATCCTGAACTTTACATTAGCCAGTGCAGCTGGGCAAGACAGGGGGTGGTGTTTTCAAGTTTTTTTACATCTGTTAAGGATCCTGGCAACAATATTCTGGATAAGCTGCAGTCGGTTTTTGGTGCGTGCCGGGAGACCACCATATATAGAGTTGCAGTAGTGGAGTCAAAAGGAGACAAATGCATGACGAGGTATCTCCACAACTGGGAGGGAGAGGTAGGGACAGACTTTGGAGATGTTTCAGTAATGGTAGAAGGCAGATTTTGTCATGGAGGAGATGTGGGCATCAAAGGAGAGGTTGCTGTCAAGAAGTACAGCAAGACTTCTTACTTCTTTCCAAGGTTCAAGAGAGGTTCAATAAGATGATGATAATGATGACACACACACATGATATATATATATATATATATATATATATATATATATATATATATATATATATATATATATATATCTTTTTAACAATGATATACTGATAGGGTTGCCAGCTGTTCGGTTTTGACCCAGACAGTCTGGGAACTGGCATCTGTGTTTGTGGCAGAAATGGACTAGCCTGGACACCCAAATGTCCAGGTTTAAGCAAAGCGCATAAGAAAGACCAACCTCCCTTAATATTTTCTTTGACATACATTAATTGCTTAAAGGATTTCCACTAACTTATTATAAATGTACTGTTCAGTAGTGATCTATACATTCTAATTTGGGACAACGAACATATCCATGTGATGTAAACAATCCAGTACAGTACTGAGCTGATGTGACTCGTGAGATTTTTTAGGACTAAGGATCCTTCATCCTGAACTTGAAAATCCAAGTGAATATGTGGTGACATGGGAAATTTCGCCCCCCACTCGAGTAACGTGACAATTCAGTTTTGCAATTAAGAGTCAACAGTGTAAAAACAAAAACATATTTTTGCAGTTTTTACTACTAATTAATTGTAATGTTTATATTTGTATTGCTTTTCTTATTTACAATCTCGGGATGCTTTACATTAGATTATCTGCGTGTGACTAAAGACATAACATTTTTAGTAAATACAAAAATACCTAAAATATGGTTTAATTACGATATATAATGGTAATTAAACCATACATATGTGTATGTGTAATATGTTTTACATATGGAACAAACATATATTTTTAATATATGATAGAAAAGTATCCTCCTCATATTGTTTATATATAGAAAATGGACCCTTTTTTATATATTTAAAATATATGGGACTGTGGCAAAGTGCCCGCCCCTGTGTGTATTTTGTGTTGTGTGTTAATGTTGGTGTATAGTCATTGGTACACGGGTCTGTGTAACACGAGTGTTTAAAATATATATTTGTATTTAGGCATGAGGATTGCACAGCACTTCACGTGCAAGTAAAACATAATAATATGCAAGCACGGGGAATTGCACTTTATTAATTCACGTGCAGTTGTACCGCAACTCCAATTGAATGATTGATTAGCAGTTGAGTCTCGGTACAGCTGCATAAAAGCTACATGTTTTCACCCACTCTGGGTTGGTGTTTGGTGAGTGGAGAATAGGATTGGAGACGGAGGTAATAAATAATAAAATAATAACGTAAAGTTAAAATATCTGCTCACTGTCTTTTGTGTAGTGTTAGTCCGTTTTGTTTGTCTCTTTTGTGTCCTGTGTTTTTGTGTTTGTTACAACCATTTATTTTCTGGCTGTCTGTTCATTTATTAAATGCTGAGCGAAACCATTCGCTCAGCTCCACCAAACTCTCTCTCTCTGTTTATTTTCTCTTTCTGGTCCGACATCACACACTGCAGCCGTCTTTGTGACAGGGACATATTTAAAATACATTCTAGTCTTTAATGCATTTATTTATTTTATTTGGATTACAGACTAATGAAAATATATGGTGCTCCATATATTTTCAACATATAAAATTACAGGCTAAAATATATTTTAAATATATCCCATATATTTTAAATATATTAAAAAGGGGCCATTTTCTGTATGTGAAATATAAGGATCATACTTTTCTACCGAATATTAAAAATATGTTCTTATGTTTTTTTCCATAAGGGGAGGTTAGTTATTTGTAACATGGAAAACCCTGAACTAAATTTGAATACATTTTGACTCAATTAGTCTCTTTTTACTGACACAACCGATAATGCTGTTGTTTTATAGTTTTTAATGTGTATGAGTAATATTTTTGTTAATATTTATTACAGAGGGGACTAAATATGCCATGACATAACAATTGTAAAATAATCCTGACCATCACAAACAGGTTTTTCAAGATCAGAAATCCAGTGACTGTCTGGAAAAAATTATTTGTGAAAAAAAAACAGGTAGACAGCATCGATTTACCATGATGTTACTGATCACCACAGCTACTCTTCCCAGGTAAGATTAACCTCAACCGTACCATGATATAGCTACCATTTTTCTGTGCTGTTACACTGTACATTATAATTCAGCTTAACGTTTTAGTATTTTATTTTTGATTACATTACGTTACTTTAAATTTATTTTGAGTCAATTTTGTTTCCTAATTAACAAAAGCTGTAAATTACAAAACAATGTCACTTGTTTTTACCTTCGTATCTTGTCTGAGCCTGTTTCTGTTTCGCTTTATTTGTATTTCAGAGACGTGACAAATTCTGTTAATTGCTCATCGCTGATCTTTATCGTTGTGCTTTTGTTATTTTCAGTTGTTTAACAGAGTTGTCCTGCCAGATTTTCTTTTCAACATAAAATACCCAGTGATTTAAATTGAAGCAAAGAAAAATAATATCTTAATCCCAGTCTTTAATTAGTTGTTTTCTCTTTATTAGTATCAAATATAGCTTAACAATTACTAATTAACATTTAAAGTGAGGTAGAGATTTGGAAAATAAAAAATGAAAAGTTCAAGCTCTAATTATAATGAACTAGTGAATTGTGCAGGAATGTATTACTTTACTGTATCCACGATGGCTTGCAAGTTCGATTGCTAGAAATAGCAACAACACAATATTGTGTATACTGCATGACAGTTGATTTGTACCATGATATGGTTGTATTGTGTTAACCTGTATTACAGTATACTGCAGTTTTGCTAGACCTAGGCAGACTGAGAAGTATGTCTGGGTTTGTTCTGTGGAAAAGGTGGCAGCTCTGTATACCGAGTTTTATGAAAACGGGATAAGCGGTTCTCCAGATATACAAAAAGTTCACCTCCACTGGCAGGCGCAGAGCAGCAGGAGCTGTCTCTGCCTCCACCACCTTCACTGGCAGGAGACTACATGCCTCCGCCACCTCCACCGGCAGGAGCAGAGCAGCAGGAGCTGTCTCTGCCTCCGCCACCTCCATTGGCAGGAGCAGAGCAGCAGGAGCTGCCTCTGCCTCCACCACCAGCAGAGGGTGAATGCCTGCTGGGTCCCTGTCCACCAGCAGAGGGTGAATACCTGCTGGGTCCCCGTCCACCAGCAGAGGGTGAATGCCTGCTGGTATCACTTTCCCCACCAGCAGAGAGTGAATGCCTGCTGGTATCACTTCCCCCACCAGCAGAGGGCGAATGCCTGCTGGTATCACTTCCCCCACCAGCAGAGGGTGAATGCCTGCTGGTATCACTTCCCCCACCAGCAGAGGGCGAATGCCTGCTGGTATCACTTCCCCCACCAGCAGAGGGTGAATGCCTGCTGGGTCCCTGTCCACCAGCAGAGGATGAATGCCTGCTGGTATCACTTTCCCCACCAGCAGAGGATGAATGCCTGCTGGTATCACTTCCCCCACCAGCAGAGGGTGAATGCCTACTGGTATCACTTCCCCCACCAGCAGAGGGTGAATGCCCGCTGGTATCACTTCCCCCACCATCACAAGGAGAGGAGCTGGAGCTGCCTCTTCCTCCATCGCCATCAGGGGGAGAGGAGCAGAAGCTGCTTCTCCCTGCACCAGAAGGACCAGGACTAGATGCTGGCGGTCCTCAGCAGTCCTTGTATAGGCTGCTGAGGGAAGCACGGGGAAGAACCGCCCGGCCGCAGTGGCCGAAAAGAGGGCCATCACCCGCACCCCAGCTTGTCCTGATTCCCTGCCTCGCTTCGCCCAAGGATGCCTGCCTCGCTTCGCCCAAGGATGCCTGCCACGCTTCTCCCAAGGATGCCTCCGCATCGCCTGGGGTTGCCCGCCGCTCCGCATCGCCTGGGGTTGCCAGCCACTCCGCATCGCCGGGGGCTGCCTGTTGCTCCGCATCGCAGCAGGAAGTACTATGGCCGGAACCCCACCAAGTGGAGCTGCCGGCCACAAAGAAGGGGGAGGAGGTCTGGAGACCATCAACCCCAGCAGCAGTTTCGCTGCCGGAGATCGTGGAGGAGGTCAGGAGACCTGCTCCCACTGCAAACGGGTCTGTAACACGAGTGTTTAAAATGTATATTTGTATTTAGGCACGGGATTGTACATCACTTCACCTACATTTAAAATAGTTAAAATGTGAGCACGAGGTTGCACATAATTAATTCACGTGCTGGGATTCAAGTGAATAATTAATTTGTAATTGAATCCCAGCACAACAGTATATATAGATGCACGTTTTCACATACTCGCGGTTGGGTGTTCGGTGAGCAGGGAACGGGAGAGAGAGGAGGATAAAGAGTTAGATATTTCAATTGCTATTACGTGCTGGTGGGACCAGCACGACACTTGTTTATTTAAAACTCACCTGTTGTTAGTGTGTCTAGCTGCTCACCGTTTTTGTTAAGTATTAGTCCGTTTTTGTTTGTCTGTTTTATTTTGGCTACCAGTGCCGTGTCCTGTTTCTGTTTGTTTGTTCAACCCTTTTATTTTGCAATAAACCGGCGCAAGCAAGCTCCATCATCATTTCATTTCATCCGTCCTGTTTTGTGTATTCATTTCCTGGTTCTGATGCCGCCCACTTCGGCCGTCTCTGTGACACGAAGATATCCATTACATTACATCAGAAATTCTTTCACTATTCCTAGTCCACGATTTCTCTGGTGGAAACTCTGATTTAATGTCTTTTGGAATAATAAATGAATCAACATAAAACACAAACATAGTTAATTATTGTTAAAGCACACAGAACTAACAAAATAATACCAGTAAATCCTCTACCATATATATTACCATTACTAATGGCATGAAACATATGCAGATCACAATATGATATGCGTCATGACATGTGTGATAGTCCTGCTGTTCTACTTGTATTTGTATAGTTTATAGTTATAGTTATAGTATAGTTTGTATAGTTTAATGAAGGACTATTTTGAGCAAAGCTAATTGAAAAGAGAGTTCCTACACACTACAGAACACACTTAGTCAATATTTGAGAGCCATTTGGTGAACTACAATGGGCTATGTTGTGCTTATATCAGAGTAGAAAAGATACAAAGCTCTATTAAAGCACTTAACAAAACCCCTTTCCAGCCCTGTGTTTAAACCAACCAAACAGTTAGCAAGCATCACAGTTTGTTTGACCTGGTTTTGACCCCAAGGTCATAAGTTACCCTGACATTGTGACCAGGCTTTCAATCACTCATTATAGAGGACTGATTTTCATTATTTCTTCAAATGTATCATTTATTATTGAGATCATTACAATAATTTAAGTGAATTTCTTGTCTAGGGAATATCTTGTCTTGTCTAATTACTAGGGAATGTGAAAACAGATCATTTGTAGTAATTTAAAAAAAATGTATTTATAAGGTTCTCTGTCTCTATCTCAAGGTGTGAGAACTTTGGGTACACTAAGTGTCTATAATTACTGTGCATTTACATAGTAGTTACTTAGTAAATACATGTGTACTTACACATAGCTACAATGTTAATATGCATAATTACTTAATGTACTTAACATGCAAATCTTTTTGCACACTATATCAGAAAAAAGTTAGAGTTAAGATTAGGGTTAGGTTTAGAGTTAGGGTTAGTGTTAGGATTGGGGTTATATTATGCAAAATGATTTACACATTGATGAACTTACCTGGATAATATGGGTAGCATAGACTACCATCCAAGAAGTAGAAAGATAGATGATTAAATGCACAACCATGTGAGCTCAAATACTGCTGCAAAATAGTGCTAGGGGTCACTGGAGTCCTGTTTACCTTGGCTAAATCAATACAGGTCAATAATATCAGCCTGGTCAATTGGGTCCACCACTCCCTGTAAACAGGGCAGAACGTCTCTGGAAATGAAATGTTGCTCTGCTTATCCAGACATTTGAAGAGGGCAGCAGTGTTGATCCCAGGGACACCTACTCAGATTGGAAATGACCATGTTTTAAAGTTAAGGTGTTAAATCTTCTTGTGTAATTGAAAGATCGCTTTGGAATCTGCAGATATTCCTGGCTGCAATCAGACCATGTGTAATGGGCAGTGTTGTGTGATGCACAGCCTGTGAAACGAGGTTAAAAGCAACATAGCCATGAATGCAGATGTTCTGTTGCACCCAGCCTCTGCCCTGTTTCTTATACAAGTTTCCTACTGTATAGTAAAAGCATAGCACAGTGTAATAAAGCAAGGTAAAAGCATGGTAACGCATAGGTAAACATTGTAAAATAGTGGAATAGTAATAACAAAACTAATAGGATGCAAGAAAATGGGCTTCAGTGCATTGGTTTGTACTTCTATCAAATCTTATCTTTAAGAAGTGTATAGCCACACAACATTTTTTATGTAATCTAAGACAACATTTTGGGATAGTGGAAAATATGAATCACAAATGATAGCTGCTTTAGTTTCAGTGCAGTCCTGGTACAGTACTGGTGTTGTTCAAACTGTTAGCAACTCCTCAGGCCTTGTGAACTGCACGAGCGGTGTGGTGAATAAAACAATGTTCAAACAGTTCTTTTCCCCAAAAATGTCTGTGTTTTTATTAACAGAACAAAAAGAACCACTCCTCTACCAGCAATGGTATCGGGGGGAACACGGCTGGTTTGCAGACCAAAACAGAAACAACACTCCACAATAATCCCCAATCCAAAGGTCCAGTGCGTGAAAGTGTGCTTATAATCCACAGGGTGGTGTCGTGTGGTGAGGGAAGTGCTCCGGTGATGCGGGCTGGCTCTGTGGCTGCAGCCGCTAGCTCTGTACTTCTCCTCTGCAACAAAAAAATAAACAACACGTAACAAAAGAAAATGCAATTCTCAGGCCGGTAGTTACGTTCTCAGTGTAAGGCTGCGTACTGACGTAGCTGCTTCCCCTTTGTACCCATACACTCCTCCATGCAAACAACCAGTAGCCATTGTTTCTCCAATAGAGGACCGTCCCGCAGCTGCTTGCAATGGAGTCATTCTGGGTACTTGCAACCATGCGCCCCTCCTAATATGGTTACCTTCCGGTTTCCACCTACCATCAAGGCAGTCCATCTAGGAGGCAGCGTACAACTGTCCTTATACGGCGTCCTTTCTGGTTGGGACGGAGATTTACAACATCAATTCTTTCTCTCTCTATCACAGGCCTACTACATGGTTATCTTTCCTAATGTATTTACTTTTTTTGTTGTAAGAGGAGCTGCCTTTCTCAGGGAGACGAGACGAGACGAGACGATTCAGCTTCGCTTCAGGCCCCCTCCGGCAGCCGAACCTGGGGTGAGCCCATTCCCTCTTCCCCTCACCCGACCCTCTCTTCTTCTTGCACTTGCTTTGTTTGTCTGTTGCTTTGAACTGAACTCCCAATCGCCATTTACCCAGGCTATTTATTATAAAATCTGCTAATTAAAATGATCCACGAGTGGGAATGTCACTTTATTTATTTATTAAATATAACGTTGCTTACATGGTGCTTTATGCATGGTTAATTCATAGAAAGTTACATTTTTGCTTTGCTACATGTGCATTATAGAGAGGGAGTTATTTTATTTTGTATTTTAGTCAGATGTGTGTTGTGACGTGTCCCACGGCACCCCACACCCCCTCCCCTGTTTATAACGCTCATATTGTGTTTCCCCCAAGACCCGTGTTATAGCGAGGGACCACTGCATTTAGCTCTTGGAATGTGTTCCCGTTACTTTTAGTGTGTGGGTCAATTACTGAGCAAATCATCTTACTATTTACAGTCCAATTAGTCTGGTAACATTGCACTGTAAGCAGTGATGTAATCACCATCCAACTTCCTACTGAATTTTACACTATTAATCAAAGTGCAAAAAAAGTATATTATTGTATTATATGTATTCTCCATTATAACCATTAATTATATTAATAAAAAGCAAGAATACATCTGCTTTTGACATTAGATATTTTCTCATCACAAAAGAAATACAAACAAAATAACTTTAGTTTAGCAATGTGCAAGGAAAGTTTGTGTTACTGGATAGCTAGCTATGTGATCAAAGAATATACTTGAGGCCCATAGAATAAAATAAAATCCATGGCCATAATCAATATATTGCTGCATAACTAGCTGTTAGAATAAAACAAATGGTACTGTATTGTAGCAACGCTATGGGTAAACCTGCTCTAGAAAGGTGTTATATAGCTCCAATTTCTTATAAATTATTTCTGAATATGGACGTCTTTGCTTACTGAACCAATTCACAGCTAATCGGGTTAAAGACTTCCCCCTGTAATATCTTCTATGGAAGTGTAAGCTTCATTGCTTTAACATATGCATTGCCTTTTTATAATCTTATCAACACAGCATTTCACAGGCAGCAAAAAAACAATAATGCAAACAATAATACAACTATATTGTTTTTTTCTGGTGTGGCTTTATCACCTTCAAATTAAACTGGGATCAAATCTGTGGCGCTTATGAGATTTACAAGAAAATACATAAATACAGGACTGTTAGTGCTGGCGTTTCAGCTGGTGAATGGGACACAATTTGCCAGTTGTATAATCCAACACCCTAAGCATTAGATCTAATCTGTCTGACATAATTATCATTATGTAAGAACACTACAAATGTTAGAAATGAATCTCATTTTGTGAATGCGAAAAACATGAGGTTTTCTTTAGGTCAGTACCACATGTAAATATATAAATATATGTGTACTTACAGAGTTAGTGTACAATACTTTTACACAATATAACCCTAACACTTTTCTGTTAGAATTATGTACTTACATATATTGTGCAAAAAGATTTACATATTAAATACATTGCAACTGTGCATAATAACATTGTAATCATGTGTAAGTACACATTGATTTACTAAGTAACTACTATGTAAATACCCAGTAATAAGAGACACTTTAAGTATTTCCAAATTTTTAACTATTGTCAAGACCACCAAACTAATTTCACTCCAGACGCATCAGGTGAATTGATCCATGAATACTCCGGACTTTGTATTTGTGTAACATAGAGGTTACTGTAGGAAGTGGGTTTTGTAACATATACAGTATGTTTAGAGACAATTTGGTCAGTGCATACAGAAGCTAGAGATGAGTGAATGAAGTGCACAGAAGATGGAGGTGTGCCCCCCCCCCCCCCATATAAATCCAATCAATGCAGATCAACTGATAAAACCCACTGATTAATTGTCCTGATGTACTTCCCTTGTATTAGACTGAACATAACAGATTTAGTGTTCAACCATAATTATGAAATCCATGGAGGTAATATAGTCTTGATTGGATTTGTTCTTTTAATACTTTGCTTATAGTAAACAAAGCTATCTAATGTAAGAGGATTTCCCTTAGTGCAGATGGACCCAGACTAGTTGTAATCCATTCAGCAGACAGAACTATGACAAAAGGCAGAAAGGTTTGATGTATTGTAGTTCTCGTGTTTTGTATTTAAATGTGTTGTGTAGTTTTATGTTGTTGCAAAAAACCCTGCAGCATTTACAAAGAAATGCATTGCCTATGCTATGTTGAGTTGCCTATGCCTGAGTTCTCTGACATCATTGGACATAAATCAGCTGGAGAATATATTCCTCAGCATTTATGTGTGCGCATTCACCAGGAGACAGACAATTTACCTGATATGGATTGCAGTGTGCCCAGATCACACTCCTTTCTGCAACAATACTGGTTTTCTGTTCCCACAATACACCACTCTTTTCAATCAGACCACCAGCATTGTTGCAGGAGGGAGCATGAACTGGGTACACTGCAATGTTTAGAAGAAAAAAATATCTTTCTCCTGGTGAACGTTTGAATAAAAGTTGAAAAAAAAAAATATTCCCTAGTTGATTTACCTGTGATGTGCGTAGTACAATATCAAAGCAATTATGATTATGTTGATAAATATACTGCTGCAATATGGACAGCACAGCAAAGGTAAAATAATATGTTTCTTACACGAAAGCGGGCTCTTTAACACTTTCAGCATGTAAAGATGACATTTTTATGGTTTATTCATTTTTTATTTGTTGAAACTTATTTTCAAATATTTGTGCATGCCTCATCCTTAAAGACTAATACAACATGCACATTTATAGAAGAAAACTGGGAAGGTTTGCAACATTCAGAATACATCTTTTACCTGCTGACTATTGCATTGTTATGCAAACACAGCTCTACAGCTATGGCTAAAAGCTTGCATCAACTAGAGTTTAAGGATTGAGACATATTTTTTAAAAAAACTATATATATATATATATATATATATATATATATATATATATATATACTATTATTTATATATTATATTATAAATATATATGATCTTTAAATTAAAGTACATTGTTTTTCTAAGATGTAACTCAGAGAATTCTACAAAATTTTTTCGAAAAATTAAAAAGTTAAAAAGTTTTTAAAAAACTATATTACATTTTGATGTTTCGAAACCATAACATTTCTCTAAATTTTTAGTTTAACGGCCTTCGAGGCAATCCAAGTTACAGCAAAAGGAAAGTTCACAGAAAATTCATGTGTTATCAAAAAACTACAAAGCGGTATGTAATTCAATATGTTAACGTAACAATAGTCAACAGGTTTCATTATATTTTATGAAGAAAAAATAATGCACATAGACAGATTTAATTATCAATTACATAAAGCACCACTCCTTGAAGGGCATAGAATATTTGTCTTCAAAAGCAACTTTTAAAACATATGTTTCAAGGACCTGAAAACACCAGAAACCAAAAAAACACAAATGACAAGTAATAATTTACATCTAAAGTGGCAGATCACAAGACGACTGGTTCTCTCATAAAGACACATTGGCTGATCTAGCCTCTGATACATATCACTGGCGGGCAACGCTTCTACATAGCCACTCCTGAACTCAGGTGAAAATATCTCAGCACAGACTTATAAAAAAAGAAAACAAGAAAAAAAAAAAAATAAATAAATAACAACTCTACTTTTACAACCAACCATTTTCAGACCTTGTATTACCATAAAAAACCTGCTGCCAAATTGTGTATTGTTTGTTTGATCGTTTGTTATTATATAAAAAGGGACAATACACATATAGTCAGGTTTATTGCCAGCAGTGTAAGGCCCTTAACAGCTCTAAAAAGTCAGCAAGAGAGCAAACTTAAATCTTAACCTAAACCCCCCTGCCTGCCATTCAGCCCTGGGCCTCTGTCAAGAACATATGGACAACTGTGCCTCTATGTCTTTTTATGGTTAATAAATTAGACAACTCAGTCACCTAGCTCCATTCACCTTTAATTCATTAATTTAGTATAGGATTCCTGAACATGGAAAGGGTCATTCCTTTTGTATATGATTGCATGTTAAATATACAGAGATACTCAAATCCCCAGCCTGGTCATCTTGTAAAGCATTTTGAAAAAAAAAAAGAATGAAAGATCAAGTCCAGTTGAACTCTCGGTTTTAAAAGCCCATTTCAGCTCATGCTTAACTAATTACTTTGATCCTGAACACTATATAAAAGCACTCCTTTAAACACCTAACCTTTCCTCTTATAACTTAACCTTGCCGCCTTGCTGGCCCCTCAAGCACTGTGTTTACGATTTTCCCTGCTGCTTTCACATGCTTCTCAAAATGCACAGCTAGGACTGTAAAATGGCAAAAGTACAAATAAAATATATTTTACAAGATGTCGTGAAAGGAAAAAAAAGTTCCTTGTAGCTGTTGCCCGACCTTTGACTCCCATACTGATTTTATGACTACCTAATCCCCCTTTAAAAAAGTCCCTAGCAGTGAGTGTGAAGCAATGAGGAGTGCAGGCCTGAGTTTGATCCTTTTTATGGAATGTTTAACCCTTAAGAGCTTTAAAAAAACATTTTCTTTTCATGTGTTTAATAACTTCCTTGCAAGTACATTGTTTTGCTTTCCAGACTTTTATTTCCACACTGGTGATTTTCTTGGACGAACAGTGAGTAAAAAAAGGTTTTAACCCTATTCGTAAATAACAAATAACACATTATTCTTTTGTATTATTTTGTATTGACTATTTTGTATTACTACCTGCCCCCAAAGTCAACTTTAACAATCAGCTGCAATGAAACATGTTGTGTAATTCCTACTTCCTGAGTACAACACATAGAGTTCATTCACAGTTACAACTAACAGAAACAGGCCTGTAATTTTTGTTCACAGACACTAACTGCATTGACAGGCATTCTGAACACTGAACACTGACTGCTGTTAAAAACAGCACCAGCTTCAAACCAAGGAAGCAAGTGATCCAGTCTGCAAATCTGTCAATGTTGTAGGTCTGTATGTCAGTTAAAACACAAGGCTTGCAAGGTTTGCAATTCTGAGAAGACCCCAACTAAAACTAGACAATTTGTAGACAATATAATAAAGTTGTCCTGTAAGGAAAAATTATTATTAGAGCCCAACTATTAGGATAATTTGATACCCACAGTGAAATGAATAGTTGAGATGAAAAACCCAATCTGTGCAAATTCTAGTTTTTTTAAAGCAAAGAATGTAGTTTTAAAACAACATCTTTTAGTTTTTGTATTTATTAATATGTTACGGTTCTTTGACTTTCTAGTTGTCTGCCATAGACATATATAATGTAGGCTAGATCAGCCAAAGTGTCTCTATATAGAAAGTGTCAGCACCATCTATTGCCAGAAACAATTTTCATCCAAGGTGTCAGATCTGTAGATGACGCTGGAACTTACTTCTATAAAGACACTGGCTCATCTAGCCTATGTTACATATGTCAACTATACAACAGGCAACTGAACAGCAGCTCCTGAACTCAGAACAAAATAAAAAGAACACAGTATTTGAGTAATTGCAATTGGAAGCACTCAAAATGATTGTAAACGTCCTATATAAGTTAAGGGCACAGTCAAATAAAAGATAGATATCACAAATGTACAGTTTAAATTTAAATTTGTTTCAGCACAGATCATATACTTTATCATCTTCCATGGGAGTATCCAGGAAGGAGATTAGACAACCAAAGACAAAAGAAAATGAATTAAAAAAAAACTTATGAACAAGAGGTCATTCGATCCATCAGTGCTCATGCCATATTATAACATCTGCTTGCTCATAAACAGTTTTCAGATGAATTTGCAGAACTCTATTTATTTATCCAGATTATCGTCCATGCATGTGGTATTTGTATTGCTGGAACACATGCTGCCTGTGTGGTGTGTTTAAATTAGCTTAGTTTACAATTAGCTTTTTTTTTTTTTTTTTTTTTTTTTTTTTTTAAGTCATCTTATCTAGAGAGTGACTTGTCTAGAGCTCAGGGTATGTTGCTAAATCATCAATCCTCAGAAGATTATCAACACAGCCAAAGGCATATACAGCAGGGTTTGAACCTAATGTATTTAAAAACTATTGAAATATAGCTTATTGAGAAGTCTCCTCTCATTTTCCCATTTATACTGGACAGATCACAAACACAGGACAGCAGAGGAGTCACATGTTTTAAAAGCACAGCGATTTCCACAATACAAAACAATTACTCAGGTATACAACTGACAAAGCAGCACATGCTTCAAGTGTAATAGCAGATTTACTATTAAGATGAGCTGCCAGTGACCTGAGGGAATGTTCTTATCCCTGTCAGGAATTCTGATGAAACTTGTTAAGGGTCCTTTTTTCTCACAGGTTATTGATAGTGTCAGAATATGGGGTAAATAGAGGTAGTCTTTCTGTCTATCGAAGAGCTCGTCAAATTGTAAAAGATAAAACCAAATTATATTTATGATCAACATAAAAACAGCTGATCACAGCTCTAATGTTGTGACATTAATGTCACTGCATGCTTGTTAAGATACCAAAATCATTACGATTTTAAGAATTGCTCAATGACAAATTAACACCAGCAGGATTTACATGTACGATCAGGTCATTAAAAAGCCACCATGTCTTGAACAGTTTCATGAATATCAAACTTTTTTTTTTTAATTATTATTTATTAAAACAGTCTTAACTCTTGTTAAATGGGGCCCTGTGTTTGAAATACTGAAATAGATTGACATGTATTGTTTCATTTAAAATGTCTCTTACACTGTACGGAACACCTGCCAACATACGCATATGCTTTTGTGTACATGGGCTGTCCCTTTTATGGCTGATTAAGTGTTATGCCAACAGCATCCTTGATATGTGACTGCATACTTGAGGGGAGAGGGTTAAATACACCTCCCACTGAAGTCTCATTCCCACAGGCTTCTGGGAATGAGACTGCCGAGTCCACGTAACGCTTTGAGACTTCTCTGTTTGAAACAGCATAGCTGTGGTTTTAGTGGGCACTAAAAATACAGTTAAACACGGTTTTAAACATTTCTAAGAGCATTTTTCTTTTGGGGTTGCTCTTTTAACCGTTCTCAGATTTCAGGAGGCCTTTTTCATTTAAGTTAACCTGAGCAAAGCTATTAAAGAGTAGACAACTCTTCCACATGGCCTTCCTTGTAAAAGTCAGATTTATTGTTTTAATTGAAAGGTGTGGTGCCTCTGTGCCTTGGGGCACTGTGATTGCTTTATGCTGTTTAAAATGATATCTATCCTGTGGGCTTCATTGCACTCTAAACTCAACAAGTCACACACACCACCGTTCACAAAAAAATGAAATGATAGATAAATGACTAGAATCGCCACTCAGGTGATGTTTAATCATACAGATTCTGTTTTTCTTTCCCTTAGCCATTTGGTGCACCAGCTGGGCAATAGATTTCTCTTTTGTTTTTCCTTTTGTTGTATATTGGGGTGCAACGGTGCCGTTTAATATGGTTCCAAAGAAAAATTCAGCTCAGCGCCTTTTCAGATCCAAGGAACTATGTAATTAAGGAACTAGACCATTATGTTATGCTAATAGTTTCAGCCAAATAGAACACTGATAGGAATGTATTTATTACACAGCAACAGCACAAACCCAAGCAGTAATACTGCCGTTCCTGTTGACATCTGTAACCGTAGACACAACTACAGGATCCCTGGTTCAATTCAAACACAGCACATCTCAGCTTCACTACTAAACTTCTATGTTATTCTTGTCTTCCAATGATAAGGCCAAACATTGCAGCACCTGGTCATGGCACCAAGTAATCAGTCCTTAGCCAATACCCACCTTACATCCTGTCAAAATGTGCCTTAATGTTGCAGGTGATGAACATAAAGGACATGAGGGATCCTCACCCACCAAAAGGTTTAGGTTCTGTGGTGATGGGAGAACATTTTATGTTGATCTGATGAGGAAACTGATCCTGCTCTGTTCCATTGTCCATAGCCGATCTTGTATTGTTCCATACCATACTCTCCCATCTCATCCATTCTCCCTAAGCCTACTGTACCCTAGAGAAGCAGCATCTCATGTACAAGGGGTAAAGGGGGACAGCAGCCACACATAATCCAGTTACATCTCTCATACTTAACAATACAAATCCATTGCCACTTTAGGTGTTTTAAATGCAAATAACTACTTTGCAGATAATTTTCTTCTTTCCATAGTATATTTGAGTTATATGATACCTGATGTTGACTGACTCCATTAACTTTCACAGTGTCATAATGCTGGACAGAAAAACATGCACCAGTTAAAACTTTGTCTATCACTCGTAATCCAATCAAATATAATTAAGTTGCAAATTATGGAGTCTGCATGCATGCACCATTTCTGTTGTTTCATTATTATTATTATTATTATTATTATTATTATTATTATTATTATTATTATTATTATATTAAGCCAACACAGCAATGGACCAAAATACTAAAACCTTTAGACTGCCAACAAAGTACTGAGATACCTAATCTTCCAGTCAAGTCACTAGGAGTGCTCCAATTCTAGATTTGCTTTGCTAATACTGATTACATTAAGGAAGGCTTGATTAAGACTTAACTTCCTCGAAAGGTCTATCAAAGGTCAACAACTTAAATTTACAGACTTTGACATTAAAGATTTAGTTTACAGATTAGCTCATCAAGCCTATGTGAGCAAACAAAATACCTTTTCCAATCCGAATGTACAGATTGACATCACTACACACCATTCCTCAATCCTGCTCAAGTGGCATCATTACATCAGGGGCAGGAAATGGATTTTCTTAGAAGCTGATTTAAAGGTGCTAGAGGGCTGACGGGCAGTTCCTGATGAGACATGCTGTTTGCCGCTGCAGTGCTTTTTGTTTTGAGTTTGTTCTAGCGGTGGCAATGTAAGCAAACCTATAAGTGCAGAAGTAGTTACTACCTGGAATTTTGTTATAGTGATCATTTTTGTATCCATTTTCTATTATTTTCAATTATTATTATTATTATTATTATTATTATTATTATTATTATTATTATTAT
Organism: Polyodon spathula; assembly: GCF_017654505.1. NCBI lineage: Eukaryota > Metazoa > Chordata > Actinopteri > Acipenseriformes > Polyodontidae > Polyodon > Polyodon spathula. The sequence continues at coordinate 20,274,633 of NC_054555.1, read as the reverse complement.
TATTATTATTATTATTATTATTATTGGCTGGGAACCCTTCGGTATTATTATTATTATTATTATTATTATTATTATTATTATTATTATTATTATTATTTCTGCCAAAACTTGCTCGAAAACTCACCAAATTCGATAGGTTGGGAGATGCTTATGGGAAGATGGAAAATGCTAATTAACATGTGTTGTAAGTCACATGGTTGGTCGGCATATTGGATTGAAAACAAACATTTTGCCTAAATGTAAACATTCATCTTTCAGAAACCACTTATTGCAGAGTGCTGAAAGTTTATATACTTGTTGATGGATAGTCCAAGATTAACTGGTGTTTGTAAGAAGCTGATAGGTTGTGTGATATGGCGGCCATGCTGCATGATGTCAAAATCGCTCAGTACGGACATCATAATCACAAAATACAAAGATCTTCTCCCACTAGTCCAATTGAACCAAACCCAATGGCACATTGTAGTGTGGTTGTCTTTAAAGGCTGTTAAAGGGAAGTTGTTACAATAAAAAACATGGCAGCCACGTTGGATGACATCATCAACCTACAAAACTGGCTTAAAAAAATGTTTTCTCTGAAACCGCTAGTCCGATTGAACCAAAAATTGGCACACATGATCTTAGTGTAGTTGTCTTCAAATGCTCTTCAAGGGAAGTTGTTACAATAAAAAACATGGTGCCCACGTTGGCTGATGTCGTCAACTTACAAAACTGGCTAATAACTCCTTGTAGAGTGCAGATAGGGCCATGGTATATAATAACACATATAATAACCCATGTATGCTCTATAAGAAATATGCCATTGCCTGTGACCTTTGACCTCTTGAGACAGAAAGATAATGAGTTCTGGTGATAAATCTCCCTCCTGATCTATGAGGGCACTAAAGAATGGGAGGAGAAGTATCTGGAAAGGCTGCCCTGACAGTTTGTTTCCGGGACCGGGAAGTCGGTCAGCTTGGAAAGAAGCAAGACTCTGTTGTAAGACTGTATTGACCTGAAAGGTAAACGAGGGGTAGCTGCAAGCAATGAGGCAGATGCAACCGTTTACCAAAATGTCATGTGGGCTTACATATAGGGGCCAGGGTAACGCTGATCTTTTCCTTCGTTTGGGTAAAGCTCGGTGGAGGGAAGGACTGAGAACGGCGCTCTTGTAAAAAAAGGAAGACTTGTTACATGTTTTGTGTTGTGTTTGTCTGTGTTGTAATTGTCCGTGTTTTTGCACCACCAGACAGTTAAAGCAAATATCCGGAGCTGTTGCCGAGGGTCAGCACTATCTGAATCATCACTGCACTACCGTCACGAAAATACCTGTGTTTGTACCCACCACCAGCAAGACTGCACTCACCCAGGACTGGTGACCGTGTATTCGTTTTTGTTCGGGACTGTGCCCTGTTTTGTTGTCCCCGTGCCTTACCCATTGTTGTGTATTACCGGGGATTTATTATTTTACAGTCACCAGACCTGGAATACAATAAAAGCACTTTTCACAGTATTACAATTGTCTGCCTGTCACTCCTGCACCTCATCACTGCTACACCTGTTCCCCCTTCACCAGTCACTTTGCCACACCTCTCCTTAAAGTGAAATGTACAACTGCCTTATAAGTCCTGAGAGAGTGCACATAGGGTCATGGTTACTATGTAAAAATGGCATTCTGCACAATTTGCTAAAGTGTTTGGTACTGGTAAGTTGCTGGCAACTCTAGTTATTATTATTATTATTATTATTATTATTATTATTATTATTATTATTATTATTATTATAATTTTATTGGTCAAGTTTTGCATTAGTCAGGCTGGTTTACTGCTAACCTTGGTCAAGAGGGACAGTGTTACATTGGCTCAGTTCAGTTATTTGCGATGAATTTTATTCTGGGGACAGATCTGCCAATCAATTGAATAACAGAGGGGCTTCAGCGAGTTACAGGAAAATAATTTCATCTAGGGTTTCTGTGACTTCATAAATTACAAGACCGAAGGTGGAGTAATTTAAAAACTGTCACAGAAACACGAGATGGAATTGTTTTCCTGTAACTCACTGAAGAGGCCCATCTAATATTTTGTATAATACATGGATACCCTTGTGATGCTAATATTAAAGAAGACGAGGTTGAGCAGTACAGTTCCCTTTTTTTAAATTTAGTGTTTCAGTGCTGTACAGATGTTCTATGTCATTAGCCGTTTCTCCAGTTCCTCTGAGACACGAATGCACCAGCTTTACATCTTTTTTTTTTTTTTTTTTTTTTTTTTTTTAACGTATTCTATTGATCATTAATGAACATTTCTGTACTGTGGGTGTTGTTGAGTGATTGAAAATGAGACATTTTGTGCTTGAATTGAAAGTGATGGTCTCGAGGACTGGAATGGGTCTGAGTTCAAGTATAATTTCCTCTAGAGGAATTATCACTTTTTGACGTCACTACTGTGGTATTATGCCCCTTTTTTTTTAGAATGGCTCAGGATGCAGATATAGCCTTCATACATGTATTATATATATACACATACAGGGCATATATCTGATGTACCGTCGACCGAGAAACTCGATATATATAACCACTATATATATATATATATATATATATATATATATATATATATATATATATATATATATATATATTATATATCTACCATATATCTAGAGAATATATAATTCTTGGTATTATCTCTTTATCTGAAGAAATTCATAAAGATTTAAATCGTACTAATTTAACAAAATCAAATACCTATATCCAAGTTGTTTTGTTGAAAATCAATTCGTTAAAAAACAACGACGTGGTACTGAAAAGAAGTGGTATGTTGGAATGTTTCTTGATATATATATATATATATATATTATATATATAATATATTAATATATATATATATAAACTATGTAAAAATACTCTTTCAAAATAAAGAATACATAACATCTGGCTGTTACAAGACCCAGAAGTGACCAATTTCAGACAGGGAGGAGCTTGAGTGGGCTTGAGAGGTTTCCCATGTGTGTCTGCCTTAGTTACTATTTAGTTACTATTGAGTGTTTATCACTGCAAATATAGAACCCTTATATCTGGGAAAACTTATGCATTTCAAATGTCCGTTCTTTCAAGTTAAGCTTGTGCCGGTATTCGAAGATGGCCACCAAACATTGTTTATGGGATATACGCCTGCCTATTGGTAGGTGTCACTGAGCTCTTACTATCAAAGCTGCAGATAGGCCCCTTTCCTTCAATGACCTCCTCGGTCCGTCCTTTCGAGGGAGTAAAATTGTCATGCAGGGAAGGATCTCTTTTCACTTGTGGTACGGTAAGACATTCTGTGTTGCATTGAGCCCTTTTTATTATTTAAAAAGCTTGCTGCTAGTTCTCCTGCACTTCGTGCTGAAAGCTGGCTGGCCGCTTTTCAAAGAATCAGTAGCTCCGAAATTGTAGCCTTTTTTCTATTTCTTATACTGTCTTCAGCATCTGCTCGCTATGTGTGTCAGGCTGCTTCTCTTTCTGTCTGTCGTCTGTGAGTCGACTGCCGGTAAGCAGTATTATTAAAAGAGTGAGTGTGTGTTTTTCAACCCCTTTTTTACTTGGGAGAGTGCTACTCCACCTGGGCTAGGCCTGCCTTGTCCCTATTGTCGAGTTAGTCCACCAGCTGCCTGTGGGCCACTGGTCGGGCCTTGTTGTTTCACCATGCTTGCGCAGAGGACTAGCTGCAGCATGGCAGCTTACAGCCGAACCAGCTGTGTACTCCTCACCGGGGCCTGCCCCCTTGTTGAGTTGAGATATACTTTAGGCTGCGTTGGTCTACCATCACGTGTGTTGGGCCTTACACTTGAGCAGACAGTGTGCTCTCTCCCATCTGTACTGCTTATTATTATTGCTGTATTATTGTATTGTGTTTTGCTGTATTGCTAAAGTCAATCGCCCGCTGTGGCCTTGGTCCTGTCCCCCTGTTGTACACTACGCACTGCCCAGGTGTGTGACCACTTTGTTAGGTTAGGCACCGTTGCATAGCTGCCTCCGGTGTTTTGTAAATACAGCGGTGCGCGCTCGGCCCGTGCTACATTGGTATCATGGTGCGCACGGTGCTCATTGACTCACAGTACCCAATACAAGCAGTGTGCCGACTCTGCACGGTACTCGTGCAAAGGGTGCACGCAGTACTCAGTGCACGTGGTACTCGGTGCAGGTGTGCACGCGGTGCTCGGTGCATTCGGTACTCGGTGTTGCATGGCACTCGGTGCACAAGGTGCGCAATGTATTCTGCGCACTACGATACTCGGTGCACGTGGTGCTCTAGGTACACGGTGCACATGGTGCGTTAGTAGCAATGGGCAGAGCTAGGTTTCATGCCTGTGAGGCCTGTGGTACAGGAAGACAGGCATACTATGTGTGCTCAGTGTTTAGGCTCTGAACACGCCTGTTCAGCCCTACAAGGCTCTTGCAGCATCTGCACGGCTTTTCAGTCCCGAGGGCTCACCAGTCGACTGGAGAGAGTCGCACGGGGGCATTCTACATCCCCCGTAGTGGGTCCTTCCCAGCCGTGCCTCTTGACGCCATCACAGAGCCCCTCAGGGGGGATCCCTTGTGCGCAGACGTCTATGTCCACCTGCAGCCGCTCCCCGTCGCCTAAAGCGAAATGGATGAAGAAGTCTCAGCAGGCGCGGGACACTATGGACATGAGAGCCCAGATTGGTCGGATCATGGAGCTTTTGGAGAAGCAGCAGGTCCCAGTGGCTCTGGCCACGGACCCGCGTGTGACTTCACTGATAGTCACTGTACTGCCCCCTGATCTCCCGTGAGAGAACAGGGCGAGGACGCGCTTTCCATCTTTTCCAGCGGAGATGGAGGTTTGATGCAGAGCCTATGTTTCCGACCGAAGTGGTCCTTAGTTCCGAGGTGTCCTCTGTTACTAGTACGCCACTGCTGTCAGGGTCAATGCCCGCGCTCATGGGACATGCAGCAGAGTACCTGCAGGTCCCCTGGGCAACAGCGGTAGATCCACATCGCTCCGTCTTTTGGCCGCATGACATGGCTCCTCAGCCCCAGCCCTTCCCTGACTTTATGGAGGAGGTATGCTGCTCTTGGCACTGTCCAGCCACAGCGCCTACTCAGTTGAGGCACGGTTCTTAACTGGCCTCGCTGGAGGGGGCGGAGAAGCTGGGCCTGGCGGGGTTTCCCCCTGTAGACTCCACCATCGAAACCTTGGTGAAGGTTCCACCGGTGAGAGGTCTGTCCAAGGATCCTATGTGCCTGAACCTGCAATGCAGGGTTATGGAGACACATGTCATAGGACTTACGTGACAGGGCCCAGAGTACCCGACTGGCAAACACATCCAGTATGCTGGCATTTTACCTGACACCCTGCTCCCAGAGCCAGTGGCCACAGAGTTGTGATTATTATCGCACACGTTGATCCAGATCTCCGGCTTGCAAGGGCAGGCCCTGGGCCACAGCCTGGCTGGCCTAGTGGTCGAGTGTGCAGACAGCTGTTGCTATCGCAGGCGCATTGCCTGATGTCGATAAGGCTGCACTTTTGGACGTGCTTATATGGCAAAGCCATACCAGCGTTTTTTTCGAGAATGCGAAACGTCTAGGCAGGTGGCCATGTTGCTCCCTCCCCCTGCTCTGGTGCAGGGTAGGTCAAGACGCTGGCACACACCTCCGAAGCGGACGGTCACCAGGATGGTGCCAGCCCCATAGCCCAGCTGGGTGACCTTAGGTGTCGCCTACAGGCCTCACCTCAGGCAAGGGACAGGGATCTCCCACAACGTGGAGGGTGCGCAAATATTGGCCAGTCCACGCAGCAGCACCCTAGAAGGCGGTTCTAGGGCAATCGCCCTAGGCAGCCGTCTCAGCCACCCCGCCTCAGACTCAGCCACCCCAGCAGGGCCCCGGACTCAGTTTACGGCACAACAACTGCACTACTTGTGCGCTTGCACCTCTGATGCGTGGGTGCTCGCAACCGTACAATATGGTTACGGACTTCAGACTCTCTTGGGACCCCTTTCCTTTTCGTAGTGTCACGACTATGTTCGTGACGGATCTCCTTCAGGCCTCGGTGCTCCAGACCAAAGTGGCAGCCTTGCTGGGCAAGTTCGCCATTTGTCTTGTAGACTCCACCTCTCATGGGGAGGAGTTCTACTCCAGATACTTTCTGGTGCCAAAGAAGGACGGTGATTTTCGCCCCATCCTGGACCTGTGGTTCATCAACCTGTTTTTGAAACAGAGGGTACCAAATGCTGACTCATCGTCACATACTCCAGTCTGTCTGACTGGTTTGTCTCGATGGACTTGCGGGACGTGTATTTTCACGTCCCCATTCGTCAAGAGCACAGTAAATATCTCTACTTCGGGCTTTCAAGGCAGTGTTTACGAGTTTTCCGTACTGCCATTTGGCCTCTCCCTGGCTTCTGGTACGTTCTCAAAGTGCATAGACACTATCCTCGCCCACTTGTGGCTGTAAGGGGTCAGAGTGATGAACTACCTAGACGACTGGTTGATCTGTTCCCAGTTGCGGGAGGGAGCAGTGGCCCACACGACACTTGTGAAGGAGCAACTGGTGAGGCTGGCCCTCACCATCAACGATGCCAAGAGTTGGCTGACGCCGATGCAGTGCACAACTTATGTGGGGTTCCGGCTGGACTCAACTATGATGTGCGCATACCTGTCAGATGACAGAGTAGCAGCTCTCCAGCACCACCTCTCCCTGTTTCGACAGGGATTAAGGGTGCCCCTTCTCTTGTGCCAGAAATTACTGGGTCTGATGGCTGCAGCAATATCATCTATCGGGCTGGGATCACCGTGCATGTGCCCGCTGCAAGCGTGGATAATTAATTTCATCTGCATCCCAAGTGCATCAGACACCTTTGGCTGACGGTGTGTCTTGTGTGCACGGTGGCCCTGCTCTAGTTGAGGACGACCTCTCACCTGTGCCAAGGGGTCTGAATGGGAGTAGTTTCCAACTGCAGAGTAGTGACAACAGATGCCTCCAACTCAGGTTGTGGCACAATCTGTGAAGGCAGAGAAGTCAATGGGTTCTGGTTGGGCTGCTAGACAGTTTTGCTTGCCCTCCAGCGCTTCCTACCCGTAGTGTGGAACAAGCATATGTTGATCTGCATGGACAACACATCAGTGGTGACATATGTCAACCACCAGGGTGGCCTTTGGTCCCTGGGGTTGCATCGCTTCTCCTTCAGGCTTTTGACTTGGGCCCAAAGGAACCTGCTGTCCCTTCGGGTGACACATGTCACGGGGGCGTGTCCGCAACTGTCGGAGTGGTGGCTCCACCTTTGGTGGTGGAGCGCATTTGGGAACAGTTTGGGAAGGCGCATATTGATCTCTTCGCCTCGTCGGAGATGACACATTGCCCCCTGCAGACCACCTCTTAGGCGGTCCACTCGATATTGACGCCCTAGCCCATGTATGGCCCTTTACGCGTTCCCGCCTCTGCCATTACTCCAGGCCTTTCTCAAAAAGGTCCAGTCAGAGAAGGCGTCAGTTCTCCTAGTGGCCCCCAGATGGCCCAGGAGAATCTGGTTCTTGACTCTGTGCCAGCTATGTGTCTGGCCCCTCAAAGGGACTGCTGGTCAGCCTTAGGGCTGTCTGATGCGGTTGTAGGTACCTTGCAGAATGCTAGGGCACATTCCACTGGGTCTCTGTATGCCTATAAGTGAAAGTATTTCCAAGATTGGTGCCATACTAACGGTCATTACCCAACCTCTTGTCCCATGCCTGTCATCTTGCAGTTTCTGCAAGATCTGCTTGAGGCAAGTACGTCACCTTCCACACTGAACATTTATCTAGCGGGTATTTCTGCTTGCCATGCCCCTGTTGACTCAGTGTGCCCGGGCGCGCATTTTCTGGCTACCCGGTTTCTCCAAGGCGCTCGGCAGTTGCACCCTCCTAGGAGGGCTACTCTCCCCGAATGGAGCCTTAAGGTTGTACTGGAGGTTCTCATGCAGGCCCTGTTTGAGCCTATATACACCATTGAGTTGAAGTATTTGTCTATGAAGACAGCCTTCCTCTTGGCTATCACCACCGCAGAGCGGGTTAGTGAGCTGCAGGCGCTGTCTGTGCGTAGCTTCTACATGCATATTTGGGATGATAGCAGCAGAGTGTCACTGAGTGCAAACCCTGCTTTCCTCCCCAAGGTGGTTACAGCCTTCCACATGAATCAGTCTGTGGAAATGGAGTCATTTCATCCACAACCGTTTACTTTGGAGGAGGATAAGAAGTTGAAAAGCCTCTGCATGGTTCGGGCATTGAGATGTTATGTGGATAGGATGAGAGCGCTGCGTCAATCTGACCAGCTCTCCGTCTGTCATGGAACACGGACCCTGGGACAGACCCTTTCGGAGCAGTGACTGTCGCATTGGATTGTGGACACAGTCTCGACTGTGCATGATGGTGCTGGCTTACCCCTGCCTAGAGGTGTGGCCTAGAGGTGGGGTCCTCTTTAGAGATGCTTCAATGGCTGAGATTTGTGATATGGCTAGCTGGGCGACTCCACATACTTTTTCCAGGTTCTATCGCCTTAACATGATAGATCCCTCATTGCCTTCAATGGGCACAAGGGTCCTTGAGGTTGCACGCTCGCACCGCTGACCTTTGGTCAGGCAGGGCTAAGGCGTCCCTCGTGTGCTGCCATTCTTCTCTCCTTCGCGACGGCTCTGGTATTAATTTTTCCATAAATTATGTTTGGTGGCCATCTTTGAATTGAAAGGGAACGCTAGTTTACCTACCGTAAACCTGGTTCCCTAAAAGAGAAGATGGCCACCAACCGTGAGGTCGCGTCGGTGGTCACCATGGTCTCGTCGCGAAAAGAGACAGACGCTTCCCTGTGTCATGATTATATTTCCTCGGTAGGCAGGATAGAGGAGGTCATCAAGGGAAGGAGGCCTATCTGCAGCTTTGATAGTAAGAGCTCAGTGACACCTACCAATAGGCAGGCGTATATCCCATAAACAATGTTTGGTGGCCATCTTCTCTTTCAGGGAACCAGGTTTACAGTAGGTAAACTAACGTTAGACATTGTTTATACAATATTAAAGTAAATCAATGTATTTTTGCAATTACTCAAATAATGATTTTAGGACTATGACTATGAGTTTAGGAGCTGCCCTTCAGTTTCAGTTGCCCATCACAAGCATATGTAATGCAGGCTGAATCAGCCAATATGCCCTTATCAAAGTTTTCTGTAAAAGCATAGCAAAGTATTAAAGCATAGAGAAAGCATGGTAAAGCAAATAAAGGTATGGTATATATTTGAGACCTATGTAATGATTGGATGTACAATACAGAGAACATTTATGGAACTATTTTGTTACCGACAATTACTTTAACCCCTTGCATGCCAGTGCCCTCCCAATAACAGAACAAATAGCATCCCTCAGACAATATGCCTCCCAGGCTAATCAATCTCACTCACCAATTCAACAGACACTTTACACATCTGTGTCGAAGGTTGTTTCCAGCCCAGATACCATTACTACTTCAAATATTAGAGTACAAAGCTGTGCTACAGAGTGCAGATGGCAGTATGACAAAGCACTGCCAAGTCTCACTGAATAGCAAAACACTTCTCACTGTGCCAGTTCTGTTTCATAAAAGGAAAACTGTTGCATCTCTTCAAACAAACCCCTTGCATGACCTTGTACACTAGCAGTGTATGCCTGTTCCCATTCTTTCTTTCTTTTTTTGCAGGCATGAAAACTAAAAACTTGCTTTAACCTAATGATATCATGTTTTAATATAATGTATGTTTGCTATACAATGTTTCAAAACTTCACATTCAAGATTAATGTAGCTAATGGAAGTACAAAACAGGTACAATTTACATAATTATTTTGTTAGCTACAATCACTTTAAGGATAAAGGTTACTCTGCCAAGGACGGTACACATAATACAGTGTTGCCCAGTGGGGAAAAAAAAACAACCCCTTATGGTTCTTGGTTGTAATCACATTTCATTTTGTTATGTTCTCCTTCACTGTGTATTCTCTTCTGTTTTGCGATGGGATATGAATGTGTGTTTGCACTCGGGACGAGCTTTATTATAGAGGGGTATGTTCTAGAGCAGGGTTGTACAACTAGTTCATACTGAAGGGCCACACGTTTCATAGGAAACAAGGACGCTGGTAGGTAAACCAGTTTTGGAAATGAGGGAAGAAAGGTGAGAGGAAAACCATCTTTTTGTTATAATGGCACATCTTGCGTTGATGAACAGGGATCAGAAGGGTTGGAGGGGTTGTGACAGGAAAGGTAGCGCGACCGAGAGAAAAAAGGGCACAGAGGAGATTTACGTTTACAGAGCTGCACAAATTGACCTTGGTGGAACTGCCTCATTTTGGAGATGTGCAGGAAGAGGAAATGAACCAGGTTCTAGATGGGGGTTGCAGGAACACAGAGAAGCATCCCTGACAGATGAGGAGAATTGAGGGGTGTAGAACAGGCAACAGTAGTCCTATATACCATGTTTTGACGGTGCCCAGGGAGAGGTGTAGATTCACTTTTGCCTGGACGAGGAATGACAGAATTAAGTCTTGGTTGAAGGGAGAAGGGGAGATCCAATTCTAATTATAGAAGGTGGTAAAGGTGGACCAGAGGGTGAAAGAAGCGAGGGTAGCAGCTGTGTAGTCTTGGGTGGAGGTGAAGAGATTGTGCAAGGATGAATTTAATTTAATATCAGTCGATGAATTGAGGTGTTGGCAGGGGGCGGGGGGTCAGCTGAAGGAACCTGCACTGGGACCGGGGAACTTTCAATAATGTTGCACCATAGAGAGAGAGAGAGCGCAGTACCACAGAAACAGAGGAGAAGCAAGGGTGAATGTTGGCATCTCAGCAGCAGGAGTGATGTGATGCGCAGGGATAGTTCCAGGCAAGTGATCCACATTTTTTCAAGAGGTACAATTAGTCACTGGAATTAATTGGTTTTGGAGATGCATGTTAGAGAAGAACCAATAGAAGCACATGGATCAAGTAAAACAGCAAGAGGTGGCTCAGGAGTTGCATGATGAGGGGGAAAGAAGACAGTCTTTTGTTAATGATCTTAACTTTAGCTTGATTGTCGCAGAAAAAGAGGACAGATTTCTACCGACAGGAAGGGGTCACAGGGAAGCTGTGACCTTGAAGCGGAGAGCTGAAGGGGGTAGGGAGAAGGAGGCATCACATCTTAATGTCCTTCTGCAGAGATGACGATGTGAGAGTTAGGTTTCTTACAGTAGAGGAGATCTCAATGAGATGGGAGATGTAGGGGAGAAGAGAGTTGTCCAGTAGATGCAGGAGGAAGGGAATACGATGATGGATGAGCAAAATACAGCACAGGGCTTCAGTGAGGGTGTCAAAAATGCTTGGGCTTATAAACTGTTCATATATGGGTAGATGTAAGAAAAATCTGTATTGCCGATAATATACTCCATTTCTAAAAAAATATACTTTATTTCTCTCACTACAAGCCCAGTATAACAGAGACACTATAGGATGGGTAAATACAGCCTTTATCTCATTTAAGAAACATTCAGTACTGCATTGGGTTGTGTGTGAAATGAGATTTGAATGCACACTCGAGGGGTGGGATGCTACATATATTCTCATTTATCACACACTACCCCATGCAGTATTTTTTTTATAATCAGTGGTGAGTAATTTCTTTCTTACCAGAGTTCTAAAGTTCTGTGTTGCTTTTTGTGAAGGGCTCACTCTGCTTAGTTTATGTCAGTGAGTTATTAGACAAAGAGTGAACCACATAAAGATGTATTTAAAATAGGAGCAACTTTGATAACTTGAACAAAATTTAAAATGAGGTTTTCATTATGTGAGGCAGTACTGAGTGCCAGTTCTGTTGTTTTTTTTTTTAACCATCTGGTTTCCGTGGCAACTTTTTTTTTTTGGCTGAAAAAAAGGTTAGGGAGCCTGTTCAAATTATGTGCTTTATATCTTTTATATAAAACTATTTTGAGATGTTCACCAGTTTGTTCCGAGGGTGTTTGTGTTTACAAACATTTCTGTGGACCTTTTTGTTAGAAGTGGCTTACCTTCAGTCAGAGTGTATTACAAAGCATCTTCGTATGTGGAGATTTCTCGGGTGGCCGATTTATAGATGTTTACACTGACTCCCTCATGGAAAATGCAGTTTGGCCCAAAGATTGAAAGCAGAGAGCCTGTTGTTGAGTTAGTTTTGATTTTAGAAACATGCGTTTGTCTTGGATTGACCTGATTCTCACTGGATGTGGAGGGCTCTGAAGGGGTTTCTTTATGAAGTACACCTAAAGAATATCAACTGGATTCTCATCCATTGAAACAGTTGCTCACCAGTAAATATATAATATATATATATATATATTATATATATATATATATATATATATATATATATATATATATATATATATATATTATCATATTAAAGCAAAAAAATGTAAAAATGTCTACTTTTATTACTGAGTCAGAAAACTAAAAATAGAGTAAACAGAACATGTTTAAGGTACTTTTCTATAAAGTAATGGTGTATGGTAATGATGATTTGTTTTTAAGTGTACCGGTAGTGAACTTGTGAGTAGGGTTACCAGATAGCAAGAGTAAAAAATCGGTACACTTTTAGTTGGTGAGGGGAGGAAAGAAAACTCGTGAACTACTGCACAACGCAAGCGACGCAAGCTATGTATCTTTCTTCTGTAGATACAATTTTTTTTATTCCTTCGCCTTCCTGTGTGCATTCCACTTAGGCAAAAACAAAAACTTAGAGAAATATAGTAAAAAAAAATAAAAAAATACTCCAAAGCGGTTAACTTTCTCTTTTACTGTTCAGATGACAACAATGTTTTAATCAGCCTATCAGTGCGTCTGTAATGGCTTTTCTCTGACCTGTACAGTACGTAGCAGGTGGGACAAAGTCAGTGCTGCATTGTTTTGATTTGGGTTGCTAGAATCTAGTCTTCAGCAGTAGACATAAAGTACCAAAAATGGATGACAAAGCAAAACAAGCAAAGTATATTTTGGCTGAGGATTGTGTCAAGACATTTGCAAAAGAAACTGTACATGCAGATGGAGGTAATTATTTTGCACATCTTGTAATGTGACTTAAAGAAAATATGATCAATCACTAGAACTTCAGAATCCATTAAATAAAAGGCTGATACAGAGGCTGCTAAACAGAACGTAAAACAAACAAGAGCTTTCGTAAAACAAACTGGAAAGTCAGTGCAGACAAAAAAAAGTATTCCTGTGTTGGTTGTACCCAATGTAAACACTACAGGTACAATCAAGCAAAGCTATCTCGGTTCAAACAACCTGTTTACTTTTCAAACACAGTTAGAATTTTAGACGCAAATAGCCACGTTTTCTTTGTTTTGACTTGATACTGATAAAATAAATTCCTGTATGGGATAAATAACATGACAACAAACATGCTGCATACTGTATATGGACTTTATTAAAGATTACCAGATACCTTTGGGTAACCAAGTTTACCTGATGTCTACATCTGTATGGCAAAGCTTTTCCTTACACTTCCAAACAATTCAGTGGATGCAGACATGCAGTCTCAATGTATGGGCACATCCACACCAGACAGAGAATGTCGGCAGCAACAGCTGGGAGATGTTGCATGCTTGCCTTTAACAAATGACAGCACTCTGTTTTAGTAAGGAAGCAAGTACTGCTAGTTTTAGGCTTTTATAGTGCTCTGAAATATCAGGTGTATTTAATGTTTACACAGGTCCGCAACATATCGTGAAACCTTAATTATAAAACTAATCGTAATTGGATCATTTTACCATGGTGTTTGTTTTTTTTTTGCTTTTTAGTGACAAAACCAACCGTCAACACCAGCCATTGTGACACTTCGCCAGTAAAACCTGAACTCACAGACTCATGCACCAAGAAAAACGCATCATATAACTGCAGGTTAACGCGATTGGATAGCCGCATAGATGCAATGCAAACAACTCACTCAAACAACATACCCTAAACCAGTAGAGTACGCTACAGCACCACATATACGAAATTTTCTAACGTGAAAATAAACATTTCACATTTTACACCTGGGTTTTCAACGTTTACTGTAAAAATCGGGACCAATAATGTCCTGACAGTACCTCGATCGGGATGTGGGACAAAGCCCCTAATATTGTGACGATCCCAATTTTATCGGGATATCTGGTCACCCTACATGTGAGATAAGCAGGGCATGTCCATCGGGGTGGCATTGGGTGATGGCTGCCCCCCTTTTGGAGAGCTCTGCCACCCCGGCCACCACCCCAGTTGGCAAGCCAAAATTCGTAAAATATTTACCCAGGGACTGATTGACCGGAATCACCCCTCCCAACATGTGTCCCTTACCAGGATTATTGTCTTTAAATATTTTTGTTAATATTTTTAATGGATGTGGTTATCATAGAAGAGAAACAACCTTCGTGTATGCATTTTGTTTAAATAATCATGGCCCATATGGTCCAATCAAATGACATGTGGAGGATGGAAGGGATGGTTTTCAGTGGTACCGGTAGTTTGACATACAACTCACGGCGACTGTGAAGTTGAGCTTCTAATTATAGAATAATAATAAAAAAAAGATTAGAGTCATCGTATTACATAATTTATATGTGTGGTATACGTATAGTAATATTATAGTTTATTTATAAATTCATGGTAACAAACCTATAACGACACACGAGGATACACGTGTCTTGTTAACCAAATACATGATTGAAATAGCCTATATAAATAATGTCTTATCATTTTTAGAAGTGGATAATTAAAAGCAGGCATGAGGTGAATTGAAAATAATGAACAAAAGGCTTTATTTTAAAATGAACCTAAAATAATATATGTGCCTGTTATTACAGAAAACAGTCCTAATGGATTAATGCCTTATTTGCCAAGATCTTCCTGAAATGAAATATTATTGCCTTCTCCAGTCTCCTTCTTCTTCATCATAATACTGTTAGTAATAGAGACTCATGTTCCATACACATGTACTGTTTAATGTATTCAAAATAGTTAACTGTCACAGTCACTATAAGGGTCATTTTCAAAACAATTTGTTCCTGTACAAAATTTGCTCCTCTACTTACTCCAAATTAGATCAGGGCAGCTATTTTTCCAAAAAGCTTTGAAAATCCCCCTGTATATGTGCATGTAGGTTATGAGTTAATATGACAATAGTTATAATGTAGTGGTGTTTTTTTAGGGTCAAGGTGTGATCAAGCCATTAGTGAGACCAGACAGAGAGAGGGTACAGCTGAGAGAGGGAGAGAGGACAGTAAGAAAGGATAAAAAATAAAACTGTAAGGCATTAGGAGGTTCCTGGTGCCAAAAGAAATAAGCAAAGAATCTACATTTACCTCAAGTGAATGCAGTCAGAGGCAGAAAAAAAGAAGTAGAGAGGAGATTTCATACAATGTGGAATCATGCCCTTCTGATGCAGAATTACTGGAGGATTTTATTGAAAAACCCAGTGATTCTGCAGGGGATGTTCTTTTGAACAATGATGATGAAATCTGGACCAGCAGCGCTCCCACCGCCAGACACTGAGACTCCTGTCGCAACTGGACCACAGGGTGTGTTTTATCATATTTTAACATTGAAGTAATTAATTAAAATAACATATTTATTCATACATTATTATGTTTTACATACTGTATTGATGCATGGTGATTAACATTATTATTATACTCTCTCATGAAAATTTAAGATTATCATTGTTGGACATTGCAAAAATATCGCATGCAGAAGCATATGGTTCAGAAAGAGAAGATCTCAGCCATGAGCTACATCAGACCCATCGAATATTGGATTGCAAAGTTAAGAGTGGCATGCAGAAGCCATCTAGTTTGCTTCAGTTCACAAAATTTCTGGAACCATTTGGGGAGCTTTTTCATGAACTCTTTTGTTTATGTAAAATTGCAGTAACAATACCTGTAAGCAGAGTGAGAGAGGACAGTAAGACAGGATAAAAAATAAAACTCTACGGCATGAGGAGGTTCTTGGTCAGAGGCAGAAAAAAAGAAGTAGAGAGATTTCAGACAGTATTCTATGTATATATTATTAGGCTATTTATTATATCAAATTTTATCAAAGCTACCTCTCAAACGTTATGTTAGAGATAAGGGCTTTCCTTGAGCTCAGATACAAATGAGCCTAGCAAAGGTATGGCACCAACCAATTTCAATAGAGGCCTGCTTGTTGTGTCTGCTCCTTGACAGCAATGCACCGCCTGTCCTCAAGATGTGCTGCCCAGAACATGATCCTTCCTGGCTGGATAACAACCCTCATTTAAGCACTGGCCAGGATTGAGCTTGTCTGGATGGGAAGGCAATCATGGCTCAAACTTTAAAAAGGCCTGCTGATTGGCACAGCTGTCAGATCAGTTTTAAACAAGGTCAGGTTTCTGACTAAATTATTTTGTAACCATGGATCGGTATGTGATAGATCAAAAACTGTTGTGAATGGTTGGAAAGTAAGAGGGGTACAATTAAATACAGATTGATGAACTGATACCTGTATAGCTTATCATGGACATTTTGTATTTTTACATTGTTTTTGTTACTACGCTATTGTTGTATAAATCCATTTTAGCAAGTACTCAGTTTTAAGTATGTTCTTTTTCACACTGGTCCTCTGTCACAAATTTGGGCAATTTGTAGATTATACTTGACCTCCTAATAAAATAAATAAATAAATAAAAATAACTGTGGCAGCCATCTTGTAGGTGTTGCTAGCTGTAACAATATTACCAAAACTGCTAGATTGCCTTCAAATATAAGTATACTTTAAAGTCTTGTTGATTAGATTTCTGTCTATACTGGATATGCATTGGGCACCTTCTAACTATATACAGTTTTTCACCCCTTATTTATATAAAATCAATGGATATATAGCAAATATTTACAGATCATCTTTCTGCTGTGAGATGTACAGCTATGGCCGAAAGTTTTACATCACCCTATATCAGTGTTCTTCATTACAAGGCCAGCGGGCCACTGGTGGCCCCTGGCGTGCAGCCCCCAACAATACACAAATGTGAAAAAGGCGGTGTGGTGGCTCTCACACTGATGTCTTTATCTGCAAAAGTGGCCTCCTCTGAAAATTGTGACGAACACTGCCCTATATAATGAACAAATTTTGCTTCATAAAGTTGAATGAAACCTGTTGAATAATGTTACATTGACATATTGAATAACATGCTTTGTATTTTCCCATATACTTAACAAAAAAAAAAAAAAAAAAAAAATGAAAAAAAGTGATATTTTGAAATCTAATATGAAATACTGTGTAATACTATTATGGCTTCAGATAGACTTTTGCATGTTTCTTTGTGTGGTATACGATATACATATAAAAGGATTGAAGCAGATCTAGAAAGAGTAATGTTAACTAAAGAGTTAAAAACAGTTGATGTAACAATGCTAGGTTCCATATAAGGAAGAAATAGCATGAATGTACTTGATTCTCATAGGCTAATATTGCCTATATGTACCGAGATTGCCAGAGCTCAAGGCTGTTGTTAGTTTGTACAATAGTGTGAAGACTTGTGTTCCTGTTCTGATTGTATATGGCAAATAAACTATTGTTTTTTCATGTATATGATCTACAGTCTCCGTCTGTTTAAAATAAGGAAGCAGCTTATGACAGTGAGGTACTACATATCATTATATTTCTTGAATCCATTATATGCATGCAGAGACACAGCACTTTGATTACATGATGTTAAATAAAAAATCTAAATTTTGTTAATATAGTTTTTGTTTTCTCTATTATGTCTCAATCCTGAAATTTAGGGTATGCAAAACTTTTGGGATAGCTGTATATTCTTTGTTTTCTGGGAAACAACTTCTCCAGTGAAAAGGTTTTCTTGTGCTTACTGCACGATTAAAGCTGTTGACTAAATAAAACTGATCCACAGCCTTTAGTTTGCCTTATCCACCTCGCTGGTGGTCTTGGCTTGCGTCATGAAGCTAATGTGTTTATGTATCATATGCAAATATGCAATAAGTGCACTTTGTTGTGGGGAATGTGTGACTGTTCACAAAACACACATCTCTAGTTATATGTAAGCTGTTCATGTTTCAATAATTATATCTGGCCATAATAGGTTCCAGAAAGCTGTTTCCATGCCTAACTCATGCATAATTTGTTCTTCTTAGGTTACTTCACCTGGATAGTGAAATGCTTTCTTTTCCTCTTCAATGCCTTCTTTCCTGCCATTATTCAACTAGCTGCTTCCCTGTCTGACATGCTTTGACCGTGAAAACACTGCTGAGGTGAATTAAACCAGGAAGTGCAACAGTAACAGAACTTTCGTTAACCTAGTATGGTACCAGAAATCATTTTTAATGAACAGGTAGTTCATCAAAGTGAAAAGGGACGTGCTCTTTTGAGGGTTATGTTTATTTGAACCACTATAATTTGCAAAATGCAGCAGTGATCAATGAACAGACAGACAACAGTAATCCAGGTGCAATGTTATTTATTTTTATTAATCCAAAGTCTGATGACAAAACGGCAATAAACAATAACAATGACAAACAGAGATGTATATTGCACTGTTTTAATCCAGGGGGTGGTCCTGAAATAATAGTCCCGATCTTAAACACCCACATGTAACACAAAACACAAACAAATCCACAGTGCATGATTTAGTGCTCATGGTGCAAATACAGTTTATCGTGAGCAATAGTGCAGTGTAGTCTGGGTTTGTGCTAGCCACTGGCTACAGCTCTGGATCATGTTAACCGTCTAAGTAACAGCAGTGTATTTAATAATGATAAAAACACATGTCTTTCCTTCCAGTTCAGCTTAACCATAACAAGGAACAGACCACTATGCCACGTCCCCTTTTTTACCATCAATCATGACCCCTTGGTTAACTAACTCCAATCCGCGGTTGCCACGTTGTTTCCCTTCTGGGTCGCTGATGTAGTGTATCATAGCTCTGCTCCCTTCTAGATGACCGACTTCCTTCTAACCCTGTGAATGAATTGTCTAGCCATCCAGTCCAGTGCACTTTGTTCCCTTTACTCAGCGCCCTCACAGGTCAGGAGAGAGATTTAATACCAAGAATGACACATGCGGTTAATCTAAAAAACAAAACATAAATATGAATCTGCTGAGGTGTTTCTCACTAGTGAAGTAGTTTTGCAACAATCATAATTTAATTTTTTTTTAGGAAAAAAGATGCATTGCGATGTATAAATCTGATAAATCTTGCCTATTGTACTGACGGCAAATAAATCACCAAAAACTGATCAAATGTGGACATCTGAATAGAGGTCTAAGGGGGTGGGTTATGCAATGTTTGCCGATTATGTAGCTCCGGGAGACATCAGCTTCCTATCGAAGCAAAACTTCCATTCCACAACGCTTTAATCAGTCCGGTACCCGTTATGAATGTCTGCAGAAGAGAAGAGGAGGATGGGAGGTAATTTCTGGAAATGATTACTCACTCATTTCCTTGTTTATCTTGCTTTTGAAAGGGAGATCCCCCCCCCCTCCCCCTTTTATTTTCAGAATTATTGTGGCTTCAGTTCCGAACAGTCCACTGAAAACAAGCATGCTTTTCATGATGTTTTTTTCTGCTCCAGCCTGCCCCCCAGTCCTTGTGTAGCTCAAGTGGGAGAGGAGGCTAAGCCTCAAGTTAATAGTTAGAAACTCTTGGACAATTTACTTTCAAGTCCTGCTCCCCTTTCTTTTCTTTCTAATTTCATCCACACCAATGATTGGAGGAAGGTAATGGTTCTGCTTTTGATAAAATAAGCTCTCGAGTAGACTTTTATCTGTTACCACAGCTGGGCCAAGTGGTTTGGCTGAGGGCTGAGGATGGAGGCAAGAGAGGCAGAGAGGGGGTACAACAATATTTCAAATAACACTAATTGAATTTGACCTTCATTATTAACTGAATGGCTCTTTCCTGCAAGTATTTATTTTTCAAACTTGTGCAAAGACCTAAATCAAACCCCCCTCCCCCTGCACTCCCCTGTCTGTTATAATGAATAGAGAGAGGATATGCCATGTTTCAAAGTGGGTACAGGAAAATAATCAGTTAATGAGGGAAGACATAAACACAAAGGGACTAAATCCGACACATAGAATCATTGCATTTTCAGGTTTTTATCATGCGTAATTAATCACTTACTTACGATGATAGATTTCATGAACGAATGTATTTTTGTTTTTATGTGTTCTGATTTCTACAGGGCTGCCTTTTAGTGGATTTAATTATTATTATTATTATTATTATTATTATTATTATTATTATTATTATTATTATTATTAATAATAATAATAGATCTAATTGCAATTTAAAATACAAATTCATACTTCTGTATGTTCATTTTCCAACGTTTTGCATACCGTATCCTTGTTAACCAGTGCATATAAAAATACTGTAATAATTATTTCGCATTATACATGAGGGTGTACAATGCAATGTAATTTTGTTATAAAACAAAACTGTTGCTTAGTTCCCACTGACACACAACCATGTAACAAAATTGCTGGAATGTTTAAATTGAGTTACAATGTTGTTGCAAGGTGCATAATAACATTGTAATTATGTGTAAGTACATATGTATCTATTAAGTAACTACCATGTAAATACATAGTAATTAGAGACATTTCATGGAAAGTGCTACCAAGTAGCTAATCAAATATTTTCATAAATCTTCCCTGTCATGCACTTATCAATGTGCAGCTAAGAAATAAACATGCTATCACAAACAAGTATCTTCCTTTTAAAACATGGTGATAGGGAAAAAGGAACTTCAAGTTGCCTGCCTTCCCTTCCAATAAATGTGTTTGCACATCTTGGGGTCAAGCACCCTAATGACTACAATGGATGTTAGTCATTATTAGAAGCAGCTGGTTAGTTACAAACAGGAAAGAAGACACTGAAGTGGTGGGAACAGTAACACTCTCCTTAAACCTGGTGTGATTCCAGATATCATGCTTGAAAATGAAAGTACATGCTAAAACTACATAGTTGAGACCTATATAGTGATGGATGTGCAATGTGTAGAAAATGGATGGGTTTATTTTGTTAGCTACAATCATTTAAAAATACTGCTAGAATCATGTATTTAGCACAATATGCTTGAATAATGTAATCTCTCCCCCCTAACCGAGGGTAGCAAATCCAAATAATTAACACAATCTTCATAGTCACGGAGTGAAATGTTCAAAGAGATTGCAGCAGACATGACCTCAGAGGGTGTATTTTTCACCCCTACCTGTTTTGTGAAACTCTGATTTGTCACTCTGCTTCGTGCTTCAGGGGACAATACATTTCCTTTCCCTGCCCAGCCGCTTCTCTGTCAGTGCTGGCAAAAGGCTTTTTCGCAGTGTCAGGTCTGTCAGCTTTTCACTTGCTATTAATCTTGGTTTGATTCCGACCTCGTAAGCTGTCATAAGTTTAGCACCCAATCATGAGAGCTGACAAATAAAGCTAAGGCGGTATGACACCTCTGGTGTGAAAGGAGATTCTAATTCTGGATAATTAGCTGACAAGAAGCTAGAAGGAAAGGATGAAAGAGGAGAGCTTGCAGTGCATTGTAAGCACTTTGTCAACTATCTAGTCATCCATCTGCCCATCTAGAGCATGTCTTGTCTCTTAAATGCTGTCTGTCTATCTGAGTGTCTGTTTGTCTGTCTGTATGCCACTTTCTTAGTGTCTGTCTGCCATATTTATTATATTGTCTCTGTCTGTCTGGCACATAATATATATATATATATATATATATATATATATATATATATATATATATATATATATATAGAAACGCCCAAATTGAATTGAACATCTTTATATAGTATACAGTAGTTCTTTCAAGAAAACTTCACATTAATCAACATTTAAACTGTATATTTAAAAGAAAACAGTAAAGAAATGAAAAAAATTAAAAACGCACTTACATGCTGAATACAGTAATTACAAGCCCTTTGCCTTGAAAAACATATCCAGCATAGATTGCTTCATATTTTTGGTTGCAGTTTATGTGACAATGGCAACGGTTGCGTACATGACAAATAATTCGCTCTACGAATCTATGAATCAGCCTTATTTTCAAATTAGCCTAACAAAATCTTTGTTTTCACTTAGAGAATAACACATTCATACTAGAGAAATGTCAGTCACCAGTGAGATCATTTTATCTGGGTAGATTTAGAAGTTAAAATTCTAATAGGGCTAATTTCTATTGAAAAAAAAAAGTTTTTTGCTGCTTGGAGCAGGGACTTCACTAGAGATTCATGGATAGGGGGGCTAAGCCTCTTTTACAGGGGTCTGGGCATACTCCCCCAGGATTTTTGTTAAAGCCCCCAAAAAGTCTTTTCATCATGTATTTTTAAAGTAACAACGGGTGTAAAATCTATCAAAATAAGATCATTTTTGGTCAAGGTTGGCTTAAAGTATAACTGTCTCATAGTTTGTGTTAGACACTGATCTAATATGACTTAAATTCTATCCAAATAAACAAATTAAAGTCCACTCTGTCCCCATCCATCCAACACCAACAAAATGCACAAAAATGGCCTTACTATGTAGCCAAAATACTTTTTGGATTTTATTTTGAGCGAGAGAAAGCGAGAGAAAAGAGAGTGAGAGAGAGAGAGAGAGAGAGAGAGAGAGAGAGAGAGAGAAATGAGAAGACATGCAGGTTATATTATACCATTAGAAAAAAATCTTTATTTAAGTTTCACCCTTTTGTTAATTGTTGCTCAAAATTTACCCAATAACTCAGACACATGGAACATCTTAAACAGTATCATCCACAATAGGGCAAAACTAAATTCAATTAATGAGCTAAATAAAATAAAAAAACTGAAAAATAATTAGGTATAAAATATGATAAAAAAGTAAGATCCCAGACAAATATTACAATCTGTATTACAGAACTGCTCCTCCTGCTTTTCTCTTTTGATGCTTATTTTGTGGGTGGATGCATCAAAGTGTACCTCCTATTTTTAAAGGTGGCAAAGCGGTCAATGATACTGTTGTGGCTTAGTGGCCCAAGCACTTTACCCTCAATGGACATGGCTGCAAGACTTGCAAGCCTTTTCTGACGCATTGTCTTAAGCAACCAGGACTGCAGCTGGCGCAGTGCACTAAAGGACCTTTCACAGGAGCAGCTGCTCACAGGAATTGTGAGGGCAACCTGAATGATTTCCTTCAGAGAAGGAAACATATCATCATCCCGGAGGTTATGCACAGTAAGCATATCTTTGGGAGGATATCCAGCCTCTCTTTTCCGGGCAAGAAAGTTTCTGGCCACCAACATCTCTTCTGTTTTAACATCAATACCGTAGTGCTTGGCAAACTCAATTAAGCTTGATGTATCTAGGAAGTTTTTTGAGTTGAGGCTGCATGCCTGTATGTCTTTGAGCAGATCTGCCTCTACAGTCGAGAATCGCTGGTCAAGCTCACAAACCATCCTGTCCAAGCAGGGGAGCAACAACTCTGTTTTCATTGTTTGGGAACATGACAATTCTGTGTCTAAACCCAAGGAGGTCTCCACCACAAAATCTCCCATTTTCCTTTGTTTGCGCTTTCTTGCTGCATCTGCCTCTGGAATATTGTGAATTTCGCAGAGTGCTTTGGTTCTGTCATAAAGTTCTGTGGCAAATGCATCTGTGTGTTCGCCTATCAGTGTGTTACATACAGCTTGTTTACCAAAACAAGCTTCTGCCAGGTCTACAGTCTCTTTCTGGAGGAACTTGTTTAGTCTCATAGTTATAGAAAGAAGGGACTGAAACATCAGTAGCAAATACATGGTGGAGAACTTATGAAGCTTTGCTCTCAGACCAACAGCCATGGGGGATCCATTGGCAGAAAGACAATCAAAAATAGCAGTTAAAGTGTCCAGGACTGCATTTATGGACCACAGATGGCAGGCCCAGAGAGTGTTTGAGAGACTGTAAGTTCAGCTGATGCTATTCCAAGTTTGGACTGGGCTTCTTTGAACTTGTGGTGGTTAACTAGGGATGTACTGAAAAACTAATATACATTCTCCAAGAAACTGAAAAACTCAGCAGCCTCTGGAATAGTGCTGCAAGTATGACACAACACCAAATTAAGCTCATGAGCATAGCAATGTACATAAATTGCCTCCAGATGCAGCACTCTGAAATGTGCTTGCACACGTCCTTTGGACCCACTCATGACAGCTGCACCATCATAGATCTGTGCAACACACTTTAGGCCTGCTATCTCTCTCATTTGGAGCCACTGTTGCAACTCATTTGTTATCAATTGAGCATCAAATGACTTGATTTCTGCTAGTAAACTCTCCTTAACTCTCCCCTCTGTCTCATACCTAACACACAGAGCCAACTGTTCAGACTGCCCATCCGTGGCCTCATCTGCCATAATGGCATACATTCCAGACTTTGACATCTCAGAGACAATGGTGCCCGTAATCTCTTGAGCACAGCATTCCATCATGTCATTCTGAGATTCTGGAGAGAGATACGTCACATTTGATGGAGTATTGTACCTTTGCAGGAAAGGGTCAAACTCCTTCAAAAGCTCCATGCATTCAAGAAAGTTCCCTCTATTTGTGCTTTTACTAGGTTCATCATTGGCATGTAAAGAGAGTCCCTGTCTTCCTAACACTGAAGTGACCACTAAAATTTTCCTCAGATACTCTCTTCTCTCTGCAATATCACTAGCACGGGCAGATGTTAAAATCTGAGCAATGTTCCCATGATTGCTAGTTGCTTGGTAGCTTTGCCATGCCACAACACTGTCTCTGTGTTTTTGTGCCATCTCATGTTTACCGAAGATAAACAAAGCTTTTTTCCAATTTTTGCAGCCATTACTGACAAAAGAATCAAATTTAATGTTTTTGCCAAAAACTACATGGAAAGCAGAAAGCTGCATTTTTGTGGACAGAGTACTCTACCCAATTGTATTTCTCAAACCAGCAGTGCTGAAATGCCCTTTTCTGTGTACCAAAACTTTCGTGTGGGTAGCTATTCAGCTTCATTTGTCTGGGCCCAGTGTCTTTGTCACCTAAATTGCTGTCATTTCTGGAAGGAGTTGCTGCAGCGGCTTGATTACTTTCTTTCTCTGGATCTGTTTGTTGTCCCTCCCTCTCTGGATCTGTTTGTTGTCCCTCCCTCTCTGGATCAGTAGGATAGACTTACGTCATAACGCAACTGCGTAGGTAATACATCTAGGCATATGCGGAGCTGTGCCTCAGCATCTATGCTCGCAATTTCACCTGTCCTAAAGTGGAATAGTAAACACTATACCGGCATCCTAGGGTGCCATAGAGTGTAGTACAGAAGCTCCAAATAGTAGAGCAGAGGAATCCAGTACGTTTAACTGATAAAACCTCATAAAAGTATGCGGTGTAGCCCAACTGGCTGCCGCACAAATGTCAGACACCGGCACTCCCGTAAAGTGGGCCCACGATGTCGCCATACCCCTAGTGGAATGTGCCTTCAACTGCCCTGGTGGTGGAAGGCCTGCAGATTCATAAGCTAATTTAATAGCCTCCACTATCCAATAGGAAAGGCATTGTTTAGACAACGGCTGACTCAAGACATCTTAGAACCATGGCATATGAACAATTGTTCTGTTCAAATAGTTCTGTTTGCCTCACAGTTGCTGTACGGTCAATATAACACCTCAATGCCCACACAGGGCATAGTATGTGTAACCGTTCTTCCTCTGGGGAAGAAAAGGGAGGAGGCTGGAACTACATCAACTTAACTGGCTGGTTCATGTGAAACGGGGGGAGATGACCTCTGGTAAAAAGGCTGGATTTGGGCGCATGGAGACCTTAGAACCATCTCCTGTGAAACGAGTACATGAAGGATGCACTGACAGTGCATGTAACTCGCTGATACGTTTAGCTGACACCACTGACAGCAGAAACACAGTTTTTATAGACACAAGCTTCATATCCACAGTGTGGAGAGGCTCAAATGGTGCCTTGGTAAGGGCTTCTAGCACAATGTCAAGGCTCCATGACGGTAAACCGGTCTTCCTTGGAGGTTGCCAACATCTTGCACCCTTGTGGAACTGCGATGCCAGAAAATGGCAACCTGGTGATAACCCGTCAATGCGTACATGGCAAGCTGATATGGCGGCTAAATACACTTTAAGTGTAGAGGGATCTTTCCCTTCATCTAACAGTTTCTGTAGAAACTGTAATATCACTGCCATAGGACAAGATATTGGGTCATGGCACCCCGCCAGACACCAATCTTGGAACAACTGCCACTTGTACGTGTACTGCGACCTAGTAGAGGGCGCTCCAGCACTCTAGCATGGTCGAAATCACCGCTGTCGAAAGCCCTAAGGCTGACAGGAGCTCCCTTTCAGGGGCCAAGCCCATAGTTGCATGAGCTTGGGCTTCGGGTGCCAAAGCCGTCCTTTGGCCTGGGACAATAGGTCTGCTCGCAGGGGAAGCTCCCATGGTTGACCATGCAGCAACTGCACCAAGGTTGTAAACCATATCCTCCGAGGCCACCGAGGAGTGACCAGGATCACTGTCGGTTGCTCTACCCTGACCTTCTCTAAGAGACTCCTAGGGGGCTGTCGGGGTCCCTCACCGAGAACCACAGGGGGCAGTGCGTGGTCTCTCACGAAGTGAAGAGATCTACTTGAGTTATGCCGAACCATTCCCAGATGTGCTCTACCACCTGAGGGAGGAGGCGCCATTCCCCTGCAAGAGGGTCTCCTCTGAATAGGAGGTCTGCTGCGTAATTGGCTCTGCCCGGAGGGACCGTAGGCCGCCCTGGCGGTTGATATACGCCACAACCATGGTGTTGTCCGACCACACTAACACGTGCTTGTCTAGAAGCACTGGCAAGAAGTGCCGGAGGGCGAGGTCCACTGCTCTGAGTTCCAGAGCATTGATGTGGGCTGACCTCCAGGGTCCTGACCACACTCCGTGGGTCCCTGAGCCGTTCCAGACTGCTCCCTCCGGAAGATGGGACCCAAGCACACGCCCTGACAGATGTTTAATGGAGCTTTCCACCAGAGCACTGCTTCCCAGCAGGTTTGGGATACCGTCAACCTGCGGTGTTTGTCTCTCCGCGGATGTAACACGAAGGCATTGAACCAGGCCTGTAGGGGTCTCTGGTGTAATAAACCCAAAGGAAGGGCTTGTGAGGCGGCAGCCATTAACCCCAGTATGCACTGACACAGCTCCTTGCTGATTATTTCTCTCAACCTGAACAGGGAGAGACACCGCTCCAGTGAGGCAACTCTTTGTGTTGACAAGGTCGCTTCCATGGACACTGAGTCCAGAAGCAGACCCACAAATTCGGTCTGTTGGCTTGACACGAGGTGGATCTTTTCTGAATTGACCTTCAGACCTAGCCTTTGAAGATGGTCTGTAACCATCACTGTGTGCTGTGCCAACTGCTCCTTCGACTGCGCGCAGACGAGCCAGTCGTTCAGATAGTTCAGCAGTCAGACGCCTTGAGCCCGAAAAGGAGCTAAAATGGCATCCATACATTTGGAAAAGGTTCGAGGTGCTAGTGACAGGCAGAATGGGAGGACACAAAACTCATACACCCTGCTCTGGCATGCGAAACGCAGATACTTCCTATGACCCGGGCAGATCGGAACGTGAAAGTACGCATCTGTCAGATCCACGGTGGTGAACCAGTCACTGTGCCGGACAGACAGGATGACATGCCTGTGTGTAAGCATCCTGAAAGATAACACCCGCTGGTATTTGTTCAGTACTCGCAGATCTAAAATAAGGCGGAACCCGACGTCCTTTTTGGACACTAGGAAGTATTTGGAATAGAACCACTGGTTGGGTGCTACTCTACAACCGACTGCCAGATGACCCGCTCGCAAAGCTGTGTGATCCTACATACCGAGACGGCAGTCCCGAACGATAACGTAAAATTGACAGCTAACTTATGCAGCGAAATCCATAACAACTCGAAAGTAGGGTCCGAGAACCTTTAGATTTTATCCTGCCTTTGGGCGGCAATAGGATTGGGTATTCAGCATTGGAAATAAGACGCCTTGGTCGACTCGACACCATCTCCGTGTTGACTCTCGTTTGCCGACTGACTTCAAAGACAGGTGTAAGATCCAATCCACATGCTCGAGCTTGGAGGTAACTCTCTTAGTCTGCACGGCAGTCGGTCAAACTCGAGGAGTTCACGCCTCGACGTCAACCCCCTGCAGTGGGAGGCTTTAGGCGTTTGTGTGAACGGTGTGCGACTTTTTTTCATTTTAATGTGAAACACTCAAGGGAGAGCATGGCGGCACACCCCACGTGTGTGATATGACAGTGTGGCGGTGTCTTTTTTTTTTGACACGGCTTTTTTTTTTTTTTTTTTTTTTTTTTTTTGTTTTTTTTTATAATTTTTTTTTTTTTTTTTTTTTTGTTTTTTTTTTTTTTTTGTTTTTTTTATTTTTTTTTTGTTTTTTTTTTTTTTTTTTTTTTTTTGTTTTTTTTTTTTTATGTATTTTTTTTTTGTTTTTTTTTTTTTATTTTTTTTTTTGTTTTTTTAAACAAAATTTTTTTTTTTTTTTTTTTTATGTTTTTTTGTTTTTTTTTTTTTTAGCATTTTTTTTTTTTTGTGTTGTTTTTTGTTTCTTTTTTTTTTTTTTTTTTTTTTTTTGGCATCCATTTTTTTTTTTTTTTTTTTTTTTTTTAGTGTTTTTTTTTTTGGGAGGACACAAAACTTCCTGACCCTGCAATGGTGAAGGACTACGACGAGAAACCGACCAACTGCTTATTTGGCCACATCTTGGTACGCATTTGTCTGGTCGACGGTGGTGAACCAGTCGCCTTGACGGAGAGACTGCAACATGTATGTCTGGGTGTAATCGGAGCATGAATGATAACTGCCGTAGGTATTTGTTCAGTACTCGTAGATCTAAAATTGGTGCGGAATCTGCCGTCCTTCTTGGGCACTAGGGAGTATTTGGAATAGAACCCCTGGTCGATCAGAGCAGGGTCTACCTGTTGAATGGCACGCTTCCTCAGCAATGCCTGTATTTCCACATTCAGAACTGAGGACTGAACCAAGTCCTTCACTGCAGTTACGACCACCCCCCTGAAGGGAGGAGGCTTTAACTGGAACTGAAGGGAGTACTTGGTGGATATCGTTTTGCGCACCCAGATGTCGTTGGTGCATTATCACCAGAACTGAGCTGTGGAACAGTATAAAGGTGGGCTAACAGCTGCCTGGATGTCTCAGGGCTGTGTTGGCTGTACTTGCTCACGAGGGGCCCGGCCAGAGCCACGAGGACGTGACCTGCCACCTCCTCTAGGGCGCCATTCTACGTTCCGTGGTTTTGCAAACCCAGGCTGGCCGCGCGTCTATGGCTTTCCTGCATGGCTTATTGGCTTGTTATTGGTGGGTCTTTTGTAAGCCAGTAGTGTTTGGCGTCGTCACTATACACGGCGAAAGCCTAGCATATCACCGGTTGGGAACGGACACCCGCTAAGACCAGCTCACAGACTCTGTATAGTAAAGGCCCTAAAAATTAAAGCATTGTGAGACGTCGCAGGGGAGGCTGTAGGTAGCTGAGGGAGGCCGGAGGATGGAATAAGAAAGCCCCACACCAAGTTTAAGTAGGACTTGCATCTCCTAACATTGTTCGGAAATGCCTGGAATGGAAGGAAGGAAGCGAGCATCCTTGAGGATGGCGACTGGGCTCTGAAGGCGAACTCAAACAGAGATTGCCGGGGGGAAGGACTTCTGTCTTAGGGCCATCAATGCCCAAAAGAAGTGGCGGGTTGTTCTGTTTGCTCTGTCCATCCACACATGCAACTTAGGGTCGTCAGTATCCAATCACCTCGGACCTCAGGTCTGCTCGGAAGTGCTGGGAGGCGTACTCAGCCTTTATACTGTCCCCTCCAGGATGTCAGTGCATGCCCTTGGAAAAACCACATCGATATCCCCAGTCTTTTTTGAGGGTGCAAGTGGAGAAAACGTGTAGTGGGGGTCGTCTCTTTCTAGTGGACAAGGGGAAACGTGGTCATACACGGGAATCTACAGCCAGTGGCGATTTTCTGCTGTCTTGGAACGATCTGCTTCATAGCTTGGCTCGGCGCCCCCGGATCACGCCCATGGGTTCGTTCTACGGCGCTGCGGCTCCTTTCTCTCGCTCGAGGTCACTGCCACTTGGCTCGGGACAACATGAGGAGGATAGACTGCTGCTACCACCCACCCAAACCCTCAATGATTGAGGTACATCTTGCTGGAGGTAACCGCCAAAAAAAGGTTTTTATCAATGTCTATGTAATTTGAATATCCCGCCATGTCGCGATGTGCAGGGAGTGGGAGAATACGGAGAGGTTAGGAGGCTCTAGATGAATATAGACTGTGGGGACGTCGGGGTGGGAGACTGGGCTTTCCTCTTTACGGCGACACTAAGACCCTAGAATAAAAAAGAACGAGGGTTTTTGTTTGTTTGTAAACTTAGGTAAAATGGGAGGGGAAGGGATTCAGAGGTGGGATGTGTGCACAGGCAAAAGGGATAGCGAGTATGTGGGGGACACTTGACCAGGCATGTTGTATAGTAATTGGTGACGACTCGAGGCGATCTGGACGGCGACCTACCACAGCGAAGGGGGGAGTGTGCGAGAGATTGAATGTGCAAGTAGAGAGACGGAAGGGATATGAAAGAGGTGTGGGAAGAGACAGAGGAAGGGAGAGAGTGTAACCACAATAATGATGTATTAGACATTTGAAAAAAGGCAAGTGTATGGAAGCCAGCAAAAAGGTAGGAAAAAAGGAAAACTAAAAACTAGAAAGCGGATTATGGCAGCAGAGTTTTCTGGACAAAAAAAACGAAAATGGAAAAGAAAGATCATCGTGCGCTCGGGTGTCAATGGAAGGAAGTATTTGAATGATAAGGGGCGTTTGAAACGATGACGAAAAAAAAACCCCTGGAAGAACAGCAAGACAGTATCAGTAGAGGCATGGCACAGAAAATACGAAGGTGAGTTGGGCACCCTCTATTTTTTTCTTCATGAGCGTGAGAGTTTGTCGCCACAGAGAGAAGTAAACAGAACGGCTCCTCTATATAAGATCTAATGAGACCAATTAAGATATTATGCTTCCGTTTAACACGAGTTTTCTAGCACTACACCCTTTCTTTCTCACTTTTATACTGGTCCACCCCTTTTTTTTTTTGTTTTCTTAAGATGCCTAACGGCGCATGATAGTAACACTCTTTGTGATGTTTTTTTTTTTTTCTGTAAGAAGCAGCAGCGTCGACCAACGTGCTTCTGTTCAACGCGTGTTTTATTACCAACCTGTCCCCCCGGCATATACTCCAGGGATGCGTTTGCTAACGCATGCCCTCACTACGCTTGTAGATTGTTATATACTACTCAACATTTCCTCACTGTACGCCACCCCTCGGATTGTCCCGCTACGTTCGTGCCAACAGCGTGTCAAGGCGGTCAGTAGACTCAAGCCCATTCTCCTGCCAGCCCGAGTAGCGCCGAGCATCGAGGGGCTTTTATCTGGTTTTTGCCCGAGGCTCATGCGTCAAGGTTTTTTTTTCGTTAGGCGGTTGAACCTGCCCTCTCATACACCCTGCGCCAAGTCCCGCGAAGTTCCACGCCTCGAAGTGCGGAGCTGCGAGCGGTGTAGCTTGTTGATTTTGGAATAGGCACCACATCTAGAGCAAGAGCACACTCTTCTACCCACATCCCGAGCTACCGGCCCGCACCGCCGTCTTCTTCCCCCCGATCATCTATATATTATATATATATATATATATATATCCTATATACCACCTGGGGGGACTTGGGCGGTCCGTCTCCAGGCAAGGATACAAATAAAAGACTGAGTGAGGTTGGTTTGTTTTTTTTTTGCAATTGCCTAATGCACGCGTGCCCAAAACGCTTCCAACAACGATTTTGTATCTTATTTTGTCTTTTCTTTGTATCCTGTCTCCCTAATTTATTAAAATAAAATAAATAACATATATACTATTATATTATATATTATTATATATCTATATATTATATAACCCCTATCCACACCAACAATATATAGATATATATACAGAACCCAAAAAAAAAAACATCATTTAAATGATTAAGCCTAAGCTTAAATGAGTACAGTCAGTTACAAGCTCTAGTACCTACCGCTACCGATGCTGAAGACAAAAGGGGAAGAGAGTCTCCGTGTGTTGTGTATAATAAGCTCCCAGGGGGGCGGGCTTACACATCAGCTCGCACAGAGGCTTATCGGCAGCTTTGCTATAAAGCTCAGCCAATCCCTACTGCCTGATGGCAATGTCCCATACATTGATGGTTATTTTCGAATTGAAAGGGAACTCATATTTACAATAACTCAAGGCTTAATAGGTGATTAATCAGTTTAAGTTTTAATTTGTTTGTTTGAAATGGTAAAAACTTCATTTCTCACCGGATTGGCCTTCGGCAGAGCTGCTGGCACTGCCTCTCTTGAAGAATTTCCGTATATACATCTAATGTTAGTCGTCAGCTAACCTACAGTTGAGAAACCGAGGATAATACAATGACATTGTGATCAATAGTATGTCACCTTTTCTACACATGACCTACTGATAATTGTTTTGCAATGCCCTACTGAATGAAAGCAATTGAGTATGAAAAGATATGTGCATGATGTTACATCATCTGTCTCATTTATAGCCCGCATAGATAGCAAAACTACATTAAATACAACGTTAATGAGATATCATTGCCACATAACTTATGTTGAATTTAAAAGACACAGTTAACGTTACTGTTAACTAGCCTACAACGTCTGTTACACTGTAACTTACAGGCAGCCTCACATAAAAACCTATTGATTAACAAAGCTTTGATTATAACCAAAGTCTATAGTAGCGAATACTCTCTCTCTCTCTGTTCTAACTTCCCACAAATTCACATCGTAGCCTATCTGCATGAATCCGTCCTGTCAGTACCTTTTCCTGTTCGTTTACTGTTAGCTAGCAGTCTCAAGCCACAGAAGTAGCTAACATTAACCAAAATGTTAGCTACAAGTAGGCCTAACAGTCATTAGCACGTGCAGCAGCCTCTGCAGCAGCAGCCTCCCCCAGGTCCTAGTGCCCTCCCTGTAAGAAGTTTAAGATGCGATGGAACGGTTGACGAAAAAAAAGAAATCACAGAGAAAATATATTGACTAATATATTGATTTATTTAGGAGTGGGCTAATGAATATTTTAGGGGGGGTAAAGCCCCCCTAAAATAAGCCTAGCGACATCCCTGGCTTGGAGGATAAAGAAAGGGGGTTCATTATAAGAAGGGTTCATTATAGTGAAGTTAGACTGTATCTAAAAAAACCTTTTTATACATGCGTATGTCTGTTTACAGTTTAGACGTTAATTGATACACAAATCCAATGTACATCTAAATCAGTCTGTTTTGGTCATCACCTTTCTCCATGGGTTGAACACAGGTCTTTCCTGCCTCCTGCCATGAAGTGACCTTGTCATTCAAGCTAGATCTACTCTCTCTCTTTGCATGTGGGCATATGCATGCAGATTGTCACCTTATTTTGTTTTTGCTGGCTTGCTAATGTTCAAATGAGCCAAAGTGGTAATAAGGTCATCATCAGCACAACAACAGACTTCAGCTAGCAGAAACATTGTGCCACAGTGCAGATATGTGTGACACATATGAACTGAATGGTTACATGATTACATTGTTTATATGTAGGCTTGTTGTGGACATTTGAAGCTGGTCTCCATCATTTTTTGACTCTGAGATCTTGTGTTGCAAATGATGCGTAGTAAACCTGTGTAGAGATTATTCTTACATTCATGAAACTTGTATAGAAGCCTGGATTTCTTTATATAAACTCATCAGAATTATAATGGTGCAGATTTATTTGGAAATGCACTGCTGGATACCATACATGTATTAACCAATGTCACTTCAGCATGTCCATATATGTGCCCCCATAGCTGAGGTACAAATGCAGCCACAGTAAATTGATTAAGTGATAGAGCCCATCGATGCGGGCTCTACCGCGTGGTAGATGACCGCGACTGGAGTTATGTACCCTGAGCCGGATAACCTTCCGGTTAGGAAAACAGTCCCTAACATAATTACAATACAAAAACAACATACACATAGAGAAAACAGTTTTTATTATTATTATAACATTGCCAGATAAATTAACTGTAGAATCGTTGAATAGTCTGTGTTATATAGAGTCGGACTGGAAGTGGATTGGCTGGTGTGGAAAGAACTGAAACAGAGCTGGCAGTTTGATTGGCTGGTTTTGAAGCAGGTTGTTGTTTGGATCCAGCTCATCACAGAATTGTGGACCAATCGTGTCTTTCCTGTTGGTTTGCTGTCCAGTAGCTGTGAATTGAGCCTTCATTATGATGTGCTGTCACAGACCAGCATCAGAAAGTATCAATATATAACTTTTTATCTATCTAAGATTAGTTGTAGATTAGAATGTTAAGGGAAAAAGATGGTATTTATGCACAGATTGATTTAAAATTCAATTCACAGTTAAGCACTTCAACTTTCCAGTGGGCATCTATGCAAAAAAAGCCTGATAGATCTGGAAGCTGATTGGCTGTTCGCACTCAACCATTTTCTAATAAATAATATATTAGGACTATGAATTAACTAAAATAGTTCTGCATACAAGCATGTGTGCTTATCTAGCAAATAAGTACACATGGCTATTTGAATGATTTTGAATGATTACACCGTGTAACAATTATTTTTTTTGTTCCTGGGTAGTAGGTGTTATTTCCTAATTGCTTATACCTCAAAAGTATAGAAAATGGCTATTATTCCCCACAAACTTTGCTTTTGTGACCAGGACAGGTAAATTTCAAAATATCACTATTTCCAATGAGAAAACGAGCGAATTTGTGTCTTTTCGTTCACATAAAGTAACATGTATTTAAAAAAAAAAATGACAAAAATATTTAGAATCCAGTATTAACATGTATTATACTGTATTTACTAAAGTAATACAAAAATGACTACAATTGTAAATTTAGAAGTGAGTAGTTTGGGTCCATGACAACTCCTCCCTGACAACTCCTACCTGACAACTCCTCCCTAACAACTCCTACCTGACAACTCCTCCCTAACAACTCCTACCTGACAACTCCTACCTGACAACTCCTTGGTAACAACTCCTATGCAACTCCTACCTGACAACTCCTCCCTGACAACTCCTCCCTAACAACTCCTCCCTGACAACTCCTACCTGACAACTCCTCCCTAACAACTCCTACCTGACAACTC
This sequence comes from Polyodon spathula, assembly GCF_017654505.1. Lineage (NCBI taxonomy): Eukaryota > Metazoa > Chordata > Actinopteri > Acipenseriformes > Polyodontidae > Polyodon > Polyodon spathula. Next base: position 20,239,449 of record NC_054555.1, on the reverse strand, counting down.
CTACCTGACAACTCCTCCCTAACCTCCTACAACTCCTCCCTAACAACTCCTAACAACTCCTACCTGACAACTCCTACCTGACAACTCCTCCCTAACAACTCCTACCTGACAACTCCTCCCTAACAACTCCTACCTAACAACTCCTACCTGACAACTCCTCCCTAACAACTCCTACCTGACAACTCCTACCTAACAACTCCTCCCTAACAACTCCTACCTAACAACTCCTACCTAACAACTCCTCCCTAACAACTCCTACCTGACAACTCCTACCTAACAACTCCTCCCTAACAACTCCTATCTAACAACTTCTCCCTAACAACTCCTACCTGACAACTCCTCCCCGACAATTCCTCCCGACAATTCCTTCCCAACAATTCGTCCCTGCAACAATTTGTCCCCACGAGTTCGGAGCCCTGATAATTTGTCCCTAATATATGAGGTACATATTTTAATAGAAAAAATGTGTGTGTACTTTAAGATTTTGACTGTGTAACACATAGAAATTGTTGATTGTTCACTTCAACAAGCTAGTGTTGTGGATGAGCCAGTTGTTTTTAGTGGGAGCAGTGGAGTAGGGTGGGGGTGGGGTGATCTGTATGAATGTTACACTTCAGTTATTGATAATAGACTGAGAGAGATGTTTTTTGTTTTGTTTTATTGTTATTGTTATAGTTAACCAGAATGACATGCAAAAGCGGCAGTAGTAACTGTGTGAGATTGAGAATGCAATGTAAAACGAGCGAGATGCAGGTCGGATTGTTAAACTGCATTGCATCTTTACTGTGGTGTCTGTTGGGCATGAGGAGATTGGGGTTTCATTAGCCTGTAATGTAACATGCAACCCCTGTGGGTACGAACAAGGCAGAGCATGTCAGATTTTGTTTTTTTTTTACGTCTCAAGCCAGTTTAATTAATAAGAAAAAAGGAACAGGAACTGGGAGCAAATAAAAGACTAAGGCAGCTAATGAACACAGTTTATTTGTAAACCCCAATGGCCATATACAAAGCCCAATAATAAACACCCCAGATAACCCTACAATCACACGTCATACTTTCTCACAACATCCAGCCATTCAGTCAGTGCTCCCCACTAAGATCCCCATCTCTCCCAGCCCTTTCCCACAAGGATATAACTGACATTTACCACCCTCCCTCCCTTGCCTGAACAACCAGCAAAATTCCCAACACTACAGTTCCCTGTTCCAAAACATCCCCTACCCTCCTGTACATCCCCTACACAACTCCTGTAATCACCTACCCTCCTCCTGTACATCTCCTACCCTCCTCCTGTACATCCCCTACCCTTCTCCTGTACATCCCCTACACAACTCCTCTACAGTCTCTACCCTTTCGTGTACACTCCCTACCCTCCTCCTGTACATCCCCTACCCAACTCCTGTACATCTCCTACCCTTCTACTGTACAGCCCCTACCCTCCTCCTGTACATCCCTGTGGTGGGTTATGGGAGGAAGTGATGGGACACGGGAAGCACGTAGTTGTGGTTGGATTCTTTATTTATAATTCCCACAAGAAAAAAAATGCCTCTGTTACCAGCTATGGTGAAAACAAAAACAGAATATAAACACTGTCACAGGGTTTTCCAGTATTCCACACCCCACAGTAGGGGGCGCGGGCTCCCTCTTAAAAAACCCAGGACATATAACTCCTGCAGTTCCCAAGGATCTCAGGGGAAAAGTCCGGACTCGCAGGTAGCCGGTCTGGGAATCTTCAGTCTGAGTGTAAACAAAAGACAAACAAACAAAACAAAAGAACAAAACCTCATAGAGCTCATGCAGCATAACTGTCTCCGTCCAGGATAGCCACCAAATGGCAGAACCCCACAGCTTAAATAGTGCTAAGCCCTGCCCCTACAATCAGTACACTGCCCAACCTCATCTAATCGTCAAACGCAGCACAGCTGATTGCAATAATGGGGCTCAATCATGAGGTTCTGCCCCAAGTTAAGATGGCCACCACCACTGTGGCTTCTGCCCCATCCATGACGGCTATTCTCCTGTGTCTCGGTCCTTCCTGCATAGCGCTGCCAGTAGTCGGGAGGGCAAATTACAAGAGGGACTCCTTTCACTCCTGTCACAATCCCCTACCCTCCTCTACAGCCTTTTCTCTCCTCCTATACATCCCCATACCCTCCCACCCTCCTCACGTACATCCCCTACCTTCCTCATGTTACGTTAGTAATTGTGCTTGCTCTGTGCACAAAATCTTATAGGCTACTATGTAATTATTAGAAACTACAAAATACAGAAAAGAGATCTTTGTCATTTTAATCAAATTAAATAAAAATATACAATGGCATAGAACAATGTATCGTTACAAAAAATGCAGTATTTACTAAAGTGTAATTTATATAATTTCCAATTGATACTTTTTATAAATAGCCATTTGTCATTTCATCTACTGATATTTACTGAACAAAACATTGAAAAAGTGATGTAACCACATTTTTTTTACTATAATTGTTACTATAAATACAGTATAATCGTAAATCTCGAAAAACTACTCACTTCTAAATCTTTTGTAGTCATTTTTGTGTTGCTTTAGTATAAATACATGTTAATTTGGATTCATATTTTGCTTTTTTCTGACTTTATGTGAACGAAAAGACACACATTTGCCCGTTTTCCCATTGGAAATAGTGATATTTTGAAATATCACTGTCCTGGCCACAAAAGCAAAGTTTGTGAGGAATAATAGCCATTTTCTATACTTTTGAAGCATAAGCAATTAGGAAATAACACTTACTACCCAGGAACAAAAAAAAAAAAAAAAAAATTGTTACACAGTGTAATAATCCAGGTGCAATGTTGTTTAATGGCTTTTTAAATCCAATAGCATGATGGCAAAAGAACAATAAATAACAATGGTAATGATGCAATACAGCGGTGTGTCCTGCTTATTTGTAATCCGCGGGTTGGCCCTGAAATAATAACAGTCCCGTTTTTAGTTCATCCACAAGTAAAGTAACACGTAACACATACACAAACACAAACACCAGTCCACAGTGAGTGCTCTAGTGCTTGTGGTAAATACAATTCGTTAGTGTTAATCAAAAGTGCAGTGTTCACATAACTACGTCCCCTTTGTATAACGTCAGTCATGATACCTTGCTCAACAAGGACATCTGCTCCTCAAATCCGCGGATGTCACGCTGTTTCCTGTCCAGGACATTTAGTTTGTATGCTGTAGCTTTGCCCCCTTTCTAGATGGCCACCTAACCCTGGGAATAAACTGTCGTGCCATTTAGACCAGGGTATTCTGTTTCCTTTATGTAGCTGCCTCACAGGTCGGGAGGGAAATCTATCACCAAGAATCATTCCATCTCTGTCACACTCCCTCACTTTTACAACTGAATACCAATCAGTGGCAGTTAACTTCTTTATTAAGTGATTACAAGCCAATTGGAAGCACATTTTCCTGGGAGCTGACATTTTTACTATCATACTGCTGCACTGAGGCTGTAAAACTATGAAAATTTGTCACAGAATGCATCTCATTCATCAAGTACACCTTTCCATAGACCTATTGCTCTGCATTTCTTTATCAAGAGTAATCAGAGATTACATCTAGCCCAAGACTACAATCCCAAATTCACTGCAGAATTGTTTCTGAGAAAACAAGTTAAGTGATATAAGGACCAACAGAAATGGTTTGGCACACACTAAAATTAGGGGATTTAAAAGCAAGAAAACAAAACACTTCTTCACTTTATTAGTGTTGTTGAACATGTTAGCTTGATGACACAACAGTATTTATAGAAGGATATAACTGAGTGAAACAAAATATTATTCTACTAAATGTGGTTTTTTAAACTAATTTTTAAATGTAATGGTTCTCAACCATTCACAACTCCTCTCATTCACGCTCAGTTTGGGAAGCGAAGCGTCAGCAAGCTTCCACAATGCCACTCCCGTAACTACACCCCTCTTCTCTAAATGGACAGCTAAATTGAGATCTTGGTATCATTGGTTGTTTCAAGTGTCCATTCGAAGTTAATGATTGATGTTATGAACTGGACTGATTCCACCTATCGCTATCCATTTTTTTTTTTTAAATCTTCAAGCAGCCAGTGATAGAGCTAGCAGGGATGGACTTTTTTGAACCCACCTGCCTTAAGTGAAATATAGGGACTGGTATTTAATTATGGTCAGTGATAATAACCTCAGTTACCCGGAGATCATTTACACATCGCAGGTCATCTCAATGACCATCCCAGGAAGGTTAGGCAGGTATGTGTCACAGCCAGATAATATGCTTAACCTTGCAAGCGTGAGCACCCTCACTGCCTGTATGAAAAATGCTTTATTGTTAAAAATGTACTGAAGGTACGCATTTGCATCTTAACAACAATATGGAAGTCCGCATTTTTTTGTGTTTGTGTGCATGCATACCTGCGTTTCAGTTATGTGAACCACTGGTTATATCAAAAGGACAAAAGAAAGGTATGATTAATAATCGCATAATAAACAACTCAGGGAACACTTTGTTTTATATTGAATAATGCATTGTATTATATTTAATTAATGCTTAATTACTTAAAACGTAAAAGGAATTACTCATAAAATAGTAGTATCGGCACACACCTATTTTGATCTCTTGGTTTGTAAAGTCTGGATTTTATAAAGTAACTGAGATGGGATGACTGAAACACAACAGAAATGCAAAGAGACCCTGAACAACAAGAGGATTCCATTGTTTCAGATAACTTCATTCTTGTATCGGTTATATATTAACTTGGATATTATTAACAAATCAATATGTAATAGAGTTGTAGGACTCTGAGTATCAATGTTAAGGGCCGTTCACACCGGACGCGACACACTTGCCGCCTCCTTGCACGTTGCTCTGCATTCGCTGCAGAGCTCTGATCACACCGAACGTGGTCCGGACGGTCTGTTGTTAAGTCACGGCTTCATGTACAAGCAACAAACAGTAAAAAATTAAAAATAAAAATAAATACTTTTAAGTAATGAACATTACAAATATCAGGCAATTGTGTTGTTTAAAATAAAATAAAAGGCATCTTGCTTTTAAAAATTGATCTTTCTTTGTGATTTTTGTCTGGTTTGTTGGGTATAGGCAAAGACAATGTGAGTTAAAGGCATCATTTTGCATTGATATTGTTAAGCATGATATACATGATTAAAAAATGCAACTACTGACACCCCATCATATCAAACTTTTTTTTTATTTTTCTGGGGGACGGACGGACTGTAAAAGCAGCAACAATCAGTGGTACATTGCATCTGACAACACAATACCTGGAACAATGAACAGCAAACAAAAAGAGATAATTGAGTTTGCCCTGCTCTACTGGAGAAGAAAAAAAGCTTTTCCTCCATTGAACTTTTTTTTTTCTTCCTCGCAAAGGAACCTCCTACTTTCCCCTTATTGGTTGCTGGTAGTTTACATCACGGCACAGCCAGGCAAAATTTGAAAATATTTTATCTCCTCTACGTCGCTCTGGAGTGCTGCTTGAGTGCCGATTCCCAAATTTGAAAACAGCTGTTTATGCCGCGCGGCAGTGTCTCGCCCCGTTCGATGTAAACGGCCCTTAACGGTTATATCGTAATTTGCCGCACAGCCTCGGTCTGCTCATATTTACTGTTGGAAATGATCTGTGGAGAAATTCCTAAATACCATCTTGAATGATTAAAAAGCCCCAGAGGCTACACAATCTTGTCCAACAGTTGGTATTTTTATATTTAACATTTACTGTCCAGCACAATAAGGTCAGACAGCAGTGGTAGATGTGTGTATCATCTGTATCTTCCTGCCTTGTAAAGGTAGGCTTTAAAACAACAGGAACTCCTGCATTGAAATGATAGCTATTACTGTTTGTGACAGCACACCCTGACCACATGCTTTGATGTTCTCCTGAGCTGACATCTCAACCAGTGTGATGCAGGTGGCTTTGGGCACAAATCAGAGTCGCTTTTTTGCATCTCGCCACTGCCGCACTACCAAGACTTGTGTCCTTTTCGGAAGTGAAGCGGTGAGGGGGATAAATGCGCAGTGAGAGAGAGAGAGAGAGAGAGAGAGAGAGAGAGAGAGAGAGAGAGAGAGAGAGAGAGAGACTTCATTTCCATCATTTCATTTTTTCTGTTGGAATGCCAGTTTCTTAGTTTTACAAAACAAGCTGCCATTACTGAATGGTCTGAAATCTGTTCTTGCCAAAATAAAAGCATGCATTGGCTTATTGAAAGACAAGGGGCTCTACTAAATACCACTGTTGTTTATTACAATAGTGTTCCCTTTGGCATGACAACCTTTTCTATCAAACATACACCAAAGAGCATTAAACAAAGAGGCAAACTTTGCAGACCAACTTTCCCACCCTTAATTTGAGGAAAAAATAAAACATCAAATTAATATGCATTTACAAAGATTCAAACTCAATTACACATAAGGAGGTAGTTTGCGGCCACCTGCAATCACACAGAGCATTGTAGTTATGTGCTGCTTCTCAATATTCACTAGGGTTGCCAACTTTCCATTTTTTCAGAACCAGATCAGCTAATCAGCATTTCTGATCTGTACAAGCTGGTATTGTTAGAAATTCTGAAATTGTAAAAGCTTCTCTTTGAATTCCTCAGAAAGCTAATAACGCTTCTTTGAAAATAGCTGTCTGTGTGTCATGGATGATTCGAGATCGGGCAGTAATGTCTTGGTTCATCTTTTCTCAGCTGTAAATCACGTTGCTGTTTGTGCATTCGGGCAGTCACATCTTTGTTTGTCTTTTCTCGGCAATCAGTCATGTTGTTGTTTGTGTACTTGGGTAATCACGTCCTTTGTTGACGATTTTAATACATACATCACTATAGTGTACATGAATGTAAGACACAGGCTATTTGTGAAAAGCAAAAAATTCTTAAATTCAAAGGAATACAGTAATTAATTTGGTCCAAAAAAAATGTATTAACAAAAGAAATCTGTAAAATTACATTTAGATGGGTAATGTATACTGAGCTAGAGTATTCAAGGCAGAGCAGGCTAGAAATATTACTACGACTACCACTACTATGACTAGTATGACTAATACTACTACAACAACTACTACTACTACTATTAATAATAATAATAATAATAATAATAATAATAAATAATAATAATAATAATAATAATAATAATAATAATATAGTGAGAAGAACCAGTAGAAAATCTATTTGCCAGTAAAAAAAAAAAAAAAAAAAAAAATCTGCGTACAGAAGATTAAATTCAAGGCTGAAATTATTTATATTTTTGTTCTTAAATAGTAAATAGCGGGGTTCTGAAAAAATAGTCGCCACGTGGCTAAACTGTTTCTTTCTAAGTTATTTTCAAAATGTCTGCTCTAGTGCACTGGAGTTTGAGATCTATCATCTAAATCACTGCATGAGCGATACAAAAAATAAAATAAAAAAACATAACGAGAAGTGCTCTGGCTGGTCCACATCATGGACCGTTAATGCTGTGTTACCTGTTTGACAACGCGGGACATCATCCTTATACTATCAGTGCACTTTGTCAGGCTTTTTGAAAGTTCAGATATAGGATATCCTTTCAGTGATTTTTTCAAAGTCTACAAGGTTAGGACTGTCCATTTCTGAATCTGTGTTGGCTCTCCCCTATGATGGCGTTGCTATATAGATACTCCTCTTAGGATTGATTCCATGATTTACATGCTATGAAGGTGAGACTGATGGGTTTGCAGGTTTCTCATACGCTTGTGTAAACAGCACATTCACAAGCTGAGCAGTATTCCAAATGCAACTATTCCCAATAAGATACAGGGATCATTTACGAAAGGGTAATAAATCTAGACATAATGTGCACATGAAGTAGTGAGCCTAACATGCACCATAAATCAAAATTTACTGTCCCATTTACTAACAAGGAACACATTCATTTATGTGCACACTATTTGGCTAACTTACATACCATAGCATGCAAGCTACATGTATTGTGAGCGATAATTTAAAGCACACGATAACGTTCAAGACTTACCCATTATTACCCGGATATAAAAAGCCCCAGCAGTCCAGGTGTATCTGTGGCCAGTGGCTTATTGTGAAAGGTGGGGGTGGCTTACGTTGACCAAAAAGGAGCAATCAACAGACTCAGGGGACTGGCAGAGTGAGTGCAAACTAAAACTGCACGCAGAGGAGTTCGAAATTCCAGTGGAGGAGGTTGTTTTAAATTCTAATACCTTGTTTGGTCCAGTGTTTTATTTAACCACTGTATTATTTGTATAAAATAATTATTGCTCATTTTAAGGTGTTCACTATGATTATTGTCCTTTAGTAAATACGGTGCTAATAAAGCTCATCTCATTATTCAGAGTGGGGGTGCCTCATTTAAATACATTATCATGCATTACCCAAATCACATATTCATTCTGATTACCATAGTGTGACACAACAAAATCAGTGTGCAAAATAATAGGCCCACTATTTCGGGCAATAATTAATACAATTGCAATAATAAATCCAGAAATTATGAACGTGCACACTAATTGTAATTATGATGCACCATAATGTTTAGTTCTCATAAATGAGGCCCATAGTTTTATTATCAAAGTTCAGTAGGCGGGGTAATATTTATATATTGCTGTGGTCTCTCACAGCCATCGACTCTGCAAGTCAGCAGGAGGTGTCCTTCTCTTTTGGAAAAAAATAAAAGGATATATTCCAATACTACAGGTAAGAAGCAGATACTGTAAATAACAAATGTATCAAACACAGTGCTGGAAATGAATGTATACACACATAATCATTCTAAAATTGGGAATTGACTGCATAGGGCCAGGCATTAATATGTAGTGCTAAATCAACTGTTTTCGAAGCAAATGCACCTTTGCTACGTATCTCCTTGCTCCCCAGTACTGCTCTGCAATCTGTTCTGCAGGTAAACAGAAGCTGTGCTACAGTTGTAGCCTGCAGTGTTCTATTGTCTACTTAGTGATTAATAGTAAATTAATCGTACAAAGTTACTTTTTCTGTAACTTGTTTTAAAATAAAAATACATGTTTACTGTAATGTGTTTCTTCCAATACTGCACATATAATGTAAGGTGCCACAGAGTTGTCATTGTAAGGGTTATGAATGAAGGTAAATGTGAAATTAACTACTTTGTTACACTATAAGGATGAGACCAGACCATGTTTCAAATTTTGACATATTAGTTCCAAATCCCCACATTACAATCTACATTGAATGTTATTGTTTAGATACGATATGTGCCGCTAGTATTAACAGAGATAAGCAATTGATCAGATTACCTGAACATCTGGAGAGAGCCCTCAGACTAATTCAATGATGGTCCATAATGATCTTGGAGGGATTAGAAGCAGTCTGTCTTTATTATCTTACTAATTATCAATTGAATTTGGCCCTTTAGCTGTTACTCCATTCAAGTACAGCCGACCACTAGCCAATTTCTTTTACAAGGTTACCATGGTAAATTGTTTACCATATTTCCGTCCATACATTTCTGTACGTGCTTTATCTCTTCAATCATTTTAGACTTGTTCTACTCAAACCAAAGTCAATTTCATCAAACTAGTTCAGCATTACCAATACATTTTGCTCTCAGATAGATGCTATTTTCAATACATTTTCATCCTCCAGTGAGACATATATAACATAATTGCTCAACAGGGTTATGGAATTTCTTTTTATTTTTAATTATTTATTTGTTTATTTATTAGCTACATCACTTTAGCAGAGACCTATCATTAAAAATAAACTATATTTAAGTAATTGCAGAGAACTGCTTAAAACGATACCCAAACATTGACAATGGCGAAAATGAAATGTGTCCTTTAAATTGCTTTTCATTTTTGTTTTATTTTCTGTTGCAAAACGATAGATTAATTAAATTGTAAAGCATTTTCATCTTGGAGTGCATTGGCATTCACATGTCCCATCAGTTTGACAGACTTATAGCAGAAGACTGTACTGGAAGGTAGAGCAGTGAGAGCCTATGGCCCTCATGCCACTGTGATCACTTTATCGCTGGGGCTGCCCTTGTTTTTTAAGATGGCTTTGTGTTATTTCCGCAAGCACTACTTGTATTTCTGTCACTTTCCATATTCTAGTTTTCAGAGAGAGAGTTTTCAGAGATGTTTGAAGTTCGCTTTCAAAATGAAAACCGTACCAGATCCCACGAGCCATAGAATAAGCCATTTAAGCAACTAGATATGGAACTATACAGGACCTGGAGATTCAGCACGGAGAATCCGCTTAAATGAATGGCAATGAATGAATGATGATGATAGCGATTGCAATTGCAGATGATATCTGACTGTGAAGGGTGCTCAGGGCCTGAGTGAAATATGAATTTGACTGGAGGTCTGAATTTGGCCAGCTGGAAATACATGAACAGTTACATGCACACCAGTGCCGCAGATAAGACATGGCTATGAGCCACCTCCCCCCGAAAGACGAGGCCGACAAACCATGAATGGAGAATAATAAATAGTTAACGCACCCCACAGTTGGCTAGATAAAATTGGCCGGAAGCTTCGTCCGTGGGTGTCCAATGGCTACCTGCATGAGGCCGACTAGAAAAACATGAACAGTTACATGCATCCCAGTGCCACAGATAAGAAGTGGCTGTAGCCACCTCCCCCCAAAAAAGACAAGGCCACCAAACCATGAATGAATAATGAAAAATATTTAATGCTCTCCACAGTGGCACTCTGCCACCTAACCCCCAAATATTGAATTGAATGAAAATCAACAGCTGAGACACTGCCCGTCCCCCAGAGCATGACTGCACTGAGGGAGAGAGCCCAACCTCTCCAACCCGACCACTCAACCCACAGAACTACTAAATACGAACCGCTCAGCGCTCAGATAAGGAAAAAACCCCTCACATATGTTTTATTTTTTTTTTTTGGGGGGGGGGGGGGGGGGGACCTCAGGATACCTGTGACTGAGGGCAGCCCTTCAGGCTCTAAGTGGTCAACTCCCATTTCGGCTTCCCAGCTCTTGACTGAGCAGCCGAAACAAAAAGAAGCGACGAGAAAGAATAATACACAAAGCTATTATGCACTTCTGATGATGTATCAGTTATGGGTGGATTCTCCTTCCAGAAAAGCAGCCAAGTTTACAATTAATCTATTAAAAAACAAATGTGAAATTGAACAGTTTCAGTAGAACATTATTAGGTGTGTGTGTGTGTGTGTGTGTGTGTGTGTGTGTGTGTGTGTGTGTGTGTGTGTGTGTGTCTGTGTGCCTGTGTTTTTTTTTGTTAAATTATAAGGATATCTGCACTATTTTTAAAAATACAACAGTCTATAAGACGGTGTGGCATTTTGGTTGCCTTTCCTTTGTAATCTTTAAACGGTAATAATTTCACAACACATCCAAGGCATGTGATTTATTGACAGCAGTGCTCACCCTGTCACGTTTATTGTTTAATTGCAAACAGCTTTTTAGCAGAGCCACAACCCAAACCTTCATTTCTGGAGGTTATTCCTGCATTAGTTTTAATGGGGATTTGGAATCTTTGGAACATTTTGGACAGTGATTAATCTGACCTATATTAAATTTTGAATCTACAAAAGAGAAAGGAAACAACAACATTGGTTAATTTGAAATTATATAATCTGCATCAATGAATGGAGCGTACACACAATCATATGTTGATAATGACAAACTTATTTTTCTTTACATCACCCAAACTGATCTTATAAGTTTTATTTTGCGGGTTGAACAATGACTGTCTTAGGTCAATTTGCTGGTCAGACCCACGAGATGCGGGTCATTTGGGTGGTACAGTACAGTAGTTTTCACACAGTACTAAGCCCCTAGCATGAAATATGTAGAATATTTAAACGCATTAAAGTGTACAAAAATTAATTGACTCTGACTTACTGGAATGTAGACTCCTGTAATCCTTCTGCCTGTTTTTTTAAAATGGGAAGTTGGGTTTGAAGTCTTTGGGAAAAAGACTGCCTTATCTGCTGTAAGGCAGTCCATAGTAAAGTGCTGGTACTGTATTTATTTAAGAAGCTCTTTGTAGGGCATGGTGGCAGGGTGTAAATAGGTGTAAGTCTGCCAACAATCACAGGTGTGGCTATTCCCCAGTTGGGTAATTTAGTGCTAGTTGGGGAATGGATACATATATATTATGTATTATTATTATTATTTGTTTATTTAGTAGACGCCTTTATCCAAGGTGACTTACAGAGACTAGGGTGTGTGAATTCTGCAACAGCTGCAGAGTCACATAGAACAACGCCTCTACTGAAAGATAGAGCACAAGGAGGTTAAGTGAGTTGCTCAGGTTCAGACAATGAGTCAGTGATGAGCCAGGATTTGAATCGGGGACCTCCTGGTTATATGCCCATATATGTATGAAGATGTTTGGGGTGTGTACAGTACAGTAGTTTTTACCTCTACAATCTGAAACATGCATTTGGAAGTATATGTATGTTTTGTTTGAACCTTTTATTTTGGCAGTTGTGCCTTTGTTTCTTTGTTTATGTTCGTAATTGTTTAATAAACATGCATAAATAGTGCTTCACTGTAGCTTGCCTGTCTGAGTCTACTTTACTGCCAGTAACATCTGGTGCCACAGAGCATCCTGCCACAGGCTGGGATCTCACTTGTGACACACACAGTTACAAACTTTAAATCGTGTCCACCGATATGTTCCACCAATGCAAAAACAGGGACCTTTATCTTTTATTTGAGACAATGCAACCCCATGAAAGAAAAATATACTGCACAATTTTTTAAAGCTCTAAAACATATTTCAAATATGTTGTAATATATTGTATTCCTTTTTCCATTATATATGTTATGCAATGTATTAAAATATAGTTTCCCATTTCAGCAGCCTTTTAAAAAACATAGAAATAGATTCCGGTAACACTACATTAAGTGTGTCTAATTACTGTGCATTTACATAGTAGTTACTTAGTAAATACATGTGTACTTACATATAATTACAATTGTATCAGAAAAGGGCTAAGGTTAGGTTTAGAGTTAGGAGTAGGGGGTTAGGGTTAGGTTTAGAGACAGGTTTTTTGCATTATATAACCCTAACCCTACATCTAAACCAAATCCTAATCCTTAGCCCTTTTCTGATACAATTGTGTACTTAACTCAATTGAGGACATCCAGTGGCTGTGATTGAATTAGGTGTGTCTATGACTGGAATGGTGTTTTAAACATGCCTGGAACAAGCAACAGTTCCAGATCACATTGCAGTTTGGGGACCCAAACAAGACAGAACGCAAACATGACCAGTTTGTCTCTTTCATTCTGGGGGCTAAACGTTCTCATATTATTGCATATTGTTAACCTTTTCCTGTATTTGAAGATTGAATCTCCTCAGGGCTATCAATAAAGAAACAACAAAAAAACTTCAAATGGAGAACCTTGGGGGAAAGCAAGGGGAGACAAATTAATTTGCCGGTCCTTTATTGAATCAGCATCTCATACATGGAGTGAGACTGTCAAACAGATCTATGCTAATACAGCACCCAGAGGGCAGGGTAGTAGTATTACTGGTATACATCGGATGCAGCTTGAGATTAGCTGCTTTCCTGTTTGGGGAAGGGGAGCACAAGCACTGCTCCAGTAACAAGCTTCCCTCCCACCCACTCCGGTGGGCTCCCAGCCCATGAAACCAGAGTCCCTGCTCCCCAAGCCACATCCGTGGAGCAGGTCTGCTTGTCAGGAGAGTTTAACAGAAAGAGGAAGTCTTCAAATGGGGAAAATAAACAGAGTTGCCCGGGAGAAAACAACTTCTCAGCTTACTGGTTTCCAAGATCTCTGCACAGTTATGTCTACCTGCTTCATGTTAGAGCACATCTTAGACACAATTAACTCTGCCTGCAGGCCATTTGTCTTTGGAATCAAAACTTTGCTGCTTAATTCCATAATTCCACTTGTTGGGGGAGGGTTCTCCTTGTGAGAACACAGGTTTTTACCACCAATTTTTTACCATCAGTTTTTTTCCACCAGTTTTTAAACTTCTGTACACGACAGTTCTTTCGATCTTTGTTTCGATTTTATTTTAAAAAGAAAGGTCAGACAAATTTGCTATTTTCCTGTGCCTTTCACCTCCGGAAGCCTTATGCTTCAAGTTGGATTCAAAGTTAAATGGTGGTCTTAAAGAGACTGAAACATTAATTTGGCACTGTCCTTACAGTATATAAAGGGTAGTGTTGTGTGATGAACTGTTGTGACAGATTCCATGCATTGCCTCTGAAATGCGATGAGATTAAAAACAGTAAGCAACAATGTAGAGGAGTCCTGCTCTTTTGCATAGTGGTTAAGATGCTTGTGTGTGTGTGTGTGTGTGTGTGTGTGTGTGTGTGTGTGTGTGCACATGTGTGTGCGTGTGTGTGTGTGTGGACACAGGGTCGTGCCCACTCTACTCCCAGTTACAGTTATATATGTAATAAAGAAGTAACTGAAAGAGATGAAACCTGTTGTATGATGAATACGTTTCATGGTGTTCCAATAAGGAACCCCAGTATTCTAAAAAGTGGCTGATATATTATAGTATTGTGTGAGCTGCTGAAAAATAAACATGGAAAAGAAGTAAGCCTAATTCTAACATATTAAGGGTAATTTTTAGCTTATGTCTTTACTTAGCTTCAATCTTTAACCTGGAAGATTAGTCTGAATCACAGAACCACCACACTAGCCCAAATGAGCCATCAAAGCATGTACATATCTCAAATTATCTTGTACTGTAAGTAAGAGGCTTCACTGGTAGGTGTTAAAATATCTTAAATCACTCTGAGCAGGTTCTATGTTTCCTTGTCAGGACAAGAACACGTTGATTCTGACGCTAACCAAATGTGTGGGAGCTGGAAACACGCTTTTCTTGTTTTCAAAATACTTGCATTAGTGGCTTCAATCAGAAGTCTCTGCTTGAGAGAGGGCCACTAAAGAGAAAGGACATGACTGCACTGGGAGAGCAGCTCTCATGCCTGCAGACAGTACAACTGTCTTTCACCATTCCTGAGCACTGCATTCACAAAACACCAAGAAAACAAACAAACAAAAAAATAACTAGGGGAATAGATTATGTTTGATTTCCAAAGTGTTTACACTTTAGGATTAAACATGTATAAATATTTAAACTGCAACAGCTGGGGAATTTAAGAGTAAAAAACACCATAAGAATATTAAAGAATATAGGGTTATTAAAAGGCAGTGCTTAAGTCAATAGTAGGGAGGGGACAGTACCTCTCCCTTCAGTCACTGTTTCATCTACAGATCATATCTAATATATCACAGTACTACTGCAGTTACTATTTGTTTTATTGCAGCTCGTAAATTTGTTTTAGTGCCCCGTTATAACAAACTGTCAACATGGCAGACACGCACTGTCTACAGATGCTTATCAGACTTATATTCTGTGCCTTAATCTAGTCCTGTTGCCTTGTGGTGACATTAAAATGTATTTGTGACACTGGGAAACACAGTGAAACCTGCTATTAAGGCCAGTCAAAGGACACATAAAATGTAAGAGTTGACACATTTTCAAAGGGTTTGGCAGTTCACAGAATGTTAGTATTATTAGAGAGGTAGTTTAACAGTGGTTTAATATGTTTATGTAAAACCCAATACAGACGTGGCCTAAATATTGAAGATGGCTTTAATTTGCTGTCATTAGGAACACATTTAAACCTATTAGATGTGCTAATACAGTTGCACACTGATTCATGTACTGATATACCGTAGTAGGAAGATACTGCAAGCCATTACCAGTTAGTATTAGTACCACTACTATAACATTGGTACAATTCTCCCACCGATGACTCTTCCCATTGTTGTTGCCCTTGTGCTACAGAAATTATTGTCATTGCATTGTCACTTCATTGTCACATAATTTCATAAGAGTTTGGTCTACAGTACATGGGGGTCTTTCTTTTGGACATAAAACCATCCTGAACAAGCCATTTGGCCCATCAATGCTCATCTGTTTCCTAGTAGTTGATTAATCCTTGAACTTCATCTCATGGCTACATGTTACCCATTCCATACACTTTGTGTAAAAATGCCTCTCACCTGAGTTTGAACATTTACAAATGTGTCCTCTGGTCCTTCTCTCTGTGCTGCACTTGAAATAGTGACAAGTGGTTCATTTTGTTGACTTTTTAAAAAATCTTTTATTAAGTCCCTACTAAGATTTATTTTTTCTAAAGTCAAAGTAAGAAGGTTTAATTCCTTCAACTTGTCTTCTTTAATCATTGTGGCAGAGCAAAGCTCTGCCCTTTAAATTGGCAGGGATGGGGTTAATTTCCCCTACCTGCCTGGGTTTATTATGTTCAGGTGGCTGGGGTTGATTAGTTGATTAATTTGATTAACGATCAATCAGCGCCCAGCCACCTGACATAAAAGGAGGCCTCTACTTCTTATTTGAAAAGAGGGAGCTGAGGAAGCAGGTTGGTGTTTGTGGTTTTTTGTATTTGTGAATCCAGTGAAGGCATTGCCCAGCCTGGAAACCTTAATTTTGCAAGTGTTGTTTTTGTATTGCTTTATTTGTGTTTAAATCCCTTTATTTTGCCCTTGTGCACGTTTATTTTGTGTTTATTTATAATAAAAGTATATTTGTTTGAACTGCAGTCTGTCTCTGGGCCTCTATCCACTCGTCAGCCTGCCACATTTGGTGTCAGAAGTGGGATAGCACCACCTAGAGGCTCAGAGCAGTATTCATTTATTTATTTTCATTTTTGGAATTTTTGGGATCATTTTTTTTTGAAAAAAAAAAAAAAATGGGAAAGAAGAGCAGACAGCGGCAAAGGCAGGAAAAGCAGCAGCAGCTGAAGAAATGTAAGCTGCTGCAGCCACCGGTGGAGGACCCGGCCAGCCTCTTCCCCTGGTGTTCCTGGTGCGGGAAGGAGGACCATCGTTGGCCGTCCTGCCCAGACGTGCCACCAGAAAACTGGTGTGGCCGGTGTGAGGAGGACGGCCACAACCAGGCCCAAGAAGTGGTGCCGTGTTCACCCCGGGCATCAGGGGCCACCCCACTACCTCCAGCACCACCACCTTCACCACCGTCCCAGGAGATCTGGGACTGGTTGATGCACCCTGAGGCAGACCTCGTCCACGATCTCCCCATAGTTATCAACACGCTGTGGCGTCGAGATGGGGAGAGGTGGGAACAGTGGGAGGAACAACACCACCCAGCGTCCTTCCCAGAGGTTGCCCTCATGGTGGTTAATTACCTGGCGGTAGACATGGGAGATGCCCCGGTCACTCAATAAAGAGGGGTGAGCCGCCTTCCCGAGAGCCAGAGAGGGGTGAGGAGCTGCCGTCGCTCCCAGAGCCAGAGAGGGGTGAGGAGCCGCCGTCGCTCCCAGAGCCAGAGAGGGGTGAGGAGCCGTCGTCGCTCCCAGAGCCAGAGAGGGGTGAGGATCTGCCGTCGCTCCCAGAGCCAGAGAGGGAAGAGGATCTGCCGTCGCTCCCAGAGCCAGAGAGGGGTGAGTTGCTGCCGTCGCTCCCAGAGCCAGAGAGGAAGGAGGAGCTGCCGCCGCTCCCAGAGCCAGAGAGGGGTGAGGATCTGCCGTCGCTCCCAGAGCCAGAGAGGGAAGAGGATCTGCCGTCGCTCCCAGAGCCAGAGAGGGGTGAGGAGCCACCGTCGCTCCCAGAGCCAGAGAGGGGTGAGGAGCCGCCGCCGCTCCCAGAGCCCGAGAGGGAGGAGCCGCCGCCGCCCTCAGAGCCCGAGAGGGAGGAGCCGCCGCCGCTCTCAGAGCCCGAGAGGGAGGAGCCGCCGCCGCTCTCAGAGCCCAGAGGGGAGGAGCTATGGCCCAAGGATGCCTGCCTTGCACGGCCCAGGGATGCCACTCCCGCTCCGCTCAGGGATGACACATTTGGATCGTTGGGGTTGCCTGCTGCTTCGCATCGCCTGGGGTTGCCTGCTGCTTCACATCGTTTGGAACTGCTGGTGTCTCCTTTTTGTTTTCTAGGGTTGCCGAGGGTCCGCTGCCGTCGCCGCCTCCGCCACTAGAGGGAGCCGGGCCGCCGTCGCCGCCTCAGCCACTAGAGGGAGCCGAGCCGCCGTCACCGCCTCCGCTACCAGAGGGAGCTGGGCCGCCATCGCCGTACTACCTTGGAGATCCTGGGCCCCCTCAACCAAAGAAGGCTTGGGGGCTCCCACATCAACCCCGCCCACCACCACCCACCATAACAGCCCACCCAAGGGACATAATTGGACTCTTGGGGGGAGGGGGGTGGGGAGGGTGGGGGGAAGGGGGGAGTTGGCCGATTGCGGCCGGTGTACGTTGTACATGGGGGGAGGTGTGTGGCAGAGCAAAGCTCTGCCCTTTAAATTGGCAGGGATGGGGTTAATTTCCCCTACCTGCCTGGGTTTATTATGTTCAGGTGGCTGGGGTTGATTAGTTGATTAGTTTGATTAACGATCAATCAGCGCCCAGCCATCTGACATAAAAGGAGGCCTCTGCTTCTCATTTGAAAAGAGGGAGCTGAGGAAGCAGGTTGGTGTTTGTGGTTTTTTGTATTTGTGAATCCAGTGAAGGCATTGCCCAGCCTGGAAACCTTAATTTTGCAAGTGTTGTTTTTGTATTGCTTTATTTGTGTTTAAATCCCTTTATTTTGCCCTTGTGCACGTTTATTTTGTGTTTATTTATAATAAAAGTATATTTGTTTGAACTGCAGTCTGTCTCTGGGCCTCTATCCACTCGCCAGCCTGCCACAATCATATTTTCATTCCTTTGTATTTTTTACTGGCCAAGAAAAAATAGGATCTTATACTAAATTGTCATTATTTTGTAGGGAAGTTGTTATATCTGTATCTCAAGCTCCGAATGCTATATGCTCTTTCATCTTCTCATGCTATTTTATCACAATAATGCACCCTGCATTGAGGTACAAAGAGGGAACATGATGGTTGGATCACACACTAGTCTGTTGTTTTCTTCAGTTACCTACTAAACCAGTGTGTTTTCTGTTTAAATCACACATAATTAACCATTTGCTCATGATGAGAATTAATTATGTTGTTTATTTTTGCTGTGGGGAGCTCTGAATTCAAGGCTTGGCGTCACTGCTGCAAGCGGACCATTGAAATATGAAAAATAAATACCCTTTGTAACACCCATATTCACAGTTTAATTGTACCCAATATGAAGGGTTTTCATTCTTTTTTATCTGAGCGGTAGATTCAGTAACTGTACTTACACGTACACCTACACACAGGGGAGAGAACATCATGTGACCCAGATAATTGTCTGAAAGTCTTGCCCATGTGCAATTTCATCAATTTGCAGTTCCAGTGCGGCGATTCCCTGTCCCCCTGAGCAAAGTGATGGCTGCAATTCGTAGTTGTATTTTTTCTTCCTCTTTCCCCCAAATCACAGTTAAGTCTCTCTGATGCCTGCTGCCGGGATGCGAAGGAGCTCTTTTTAATTATCTATTTCAAGGGAATGGAATGAGAAAAAGGGTGACAGTTTGTCTTGTACCATATGCAGCCTGGCACAAAACCAAGCTGATATGTGCATTGTCTGGACAGCAGCCAGAGGCTCTTGAAACTACATTTTTTTTTTCTTTTTGTCTCTGGAAATACAAAAAAGGCACATGTATTGTTCACCTGAGGGTCTTTGTGACTAGAGAACAAAATTTAAGCCAAGTTGAAATGTCAAACTGACTAAATAAAAGTCAAGAAAGAAAGAAAGAAAGAAAGAAAAGAAAGAAAGAAATTGATTTTTGTTAGCACTTCTGCAATCTTAGAGTTATCCTTTCTCCTGCGTTTGCTATATTTAAGCTATTTGTGTTACTTTTGGTGGCAAATGATCATGTCATTTCAACTCTCATGATGCACAAGCTATAACTAGGAAAAGCTATGGTTATTTCCTATAATGATTGCAATTGGTGCCTTCAGTTAACCCAGCTGAGGCACATGCCTGGTTCCATTACCAGGTGTACCAATTTGAAATATAATGCAAATATATTTGATTATTATTAAAAAATACTGCTACTTATTATTTCCTGAAAAATATTCTTGATCGTAAACCACAAAATGATGGTATCACCAGCCTTGAAACATTATCGTTGTTGACTCCTTTACCACTGCACTTGCGAGATGGCTTGATCAAATCCTTTTGCTATTCAGGATACCCAGGGCCCGATTAACCCATTACTGGGCCCTAGGTAAGCATACACTTGGGGGGGCCCCCTAGCCCTGAACAAACAGCCACACACACATAAACATACACACACCTCTATATATTATAGCCTTTATAACTAGCCCTCCACCCTTTTACAACAGCTATGTTTATCGGGTTTAAGTTATTATGAACGACTGAATGAATCTGACAGAAAATTAAACTGCAAGGGGTGTGCTAAATGCATTTCAGAATAAAACCGGAAAAAACTGAAGCCTACGTTAAATCCTGTAACACAGCTCAACGACGACTTTTCCTGATTTACTGAATAAAAAGGCAACAGTTCAAGCAAACAAGAAACCACATATGAAACTGAAAAAGGTAAAATATAGAACTAGCAGTAGCTCCACAATAGTCCACGAAAATAAATAGTAAAAAACAAACATGCCTTTACATTGTTGTGTAGTCAAATACATTACAGTTTACTGCACGCAAAATCATTAGTGTTTTTTGTTGATTGGATGGGTTTTAACTTGCTTCATTAAAGAAAATGCCCTTTTCTCAAGAGCAGAGACTACTGTTTTGGCATAGATATGGTAAATACCTGTATCCTATAGAATTCTGTACCCTTGATGATTCCATGCTGACTCAGCTGCATTTTTTCAAAGACCGCTGGACGTGAACTCTTGAGGTTTCTGAACAGTATTTAAATGTAGCACAATGAAATTGTGTTTTAAAAGAAAAAAAAATGTATAAGTTTACTTTAATAAAGGGTTTCATGTATTGAGCAACTCAGGAGGCTGAACGTACTGTACGTCTAGAAAATCAGTGGTGTTAAATGTGCTATTTTATTTTGTCACAGAATTAGTTTTGTCTTGTTTACAATATTTGTTGCAAGCTGCAGCAGAACTCAATGGCAGTGCCTGAGAACACAACAGGGCTCAGGCACAGAAATATCGCATGTGCACGTCCAGCGTTCTTTTAAAAACTGCATCAGCACAAGCATGGAATAAATTAGAGATATAGGGTTAATGTTACAGAAATCTATGTAACACCTGTCGAACAATTTGATTCTGAAATACATGCCTCAGGTCGAATTTCAGCGAGTCAAGTTTTTCCAGTGAAATCTGTATATGTAAAAAAAAAAAAAAAGAAAGAGAAAAAAAACACATAACCATTTTTGGGCCCCTTGGGTTCGGCCCTAGGCACATGCCTAGTTTGCCTATGCATTAATCCAGCCCTGGGATACCAAGACATTTACTAAAAAGTGCATACTGCCAACATTTGGAAACTGTTCAGAGGGACGCTCGTCCAGGGCGGAGGGGGGTGTTATACGCATCCTACATGTGGAAGGGGTCATACGCAAAAAACACTCATTATCATATAATCGACATATACCCCCCCCCCCCCCCCCCCATCTCTCCATCCCCCCCCCATCACTCCATCTCTGTTGGCATGTATGATGTGGGATAAAAGGAGAAATTTATATCCCAATTTAAGTTCATTCAAAGTTCAAGTTGTAATGTTACTGCAAGTTGTAATTGTTACTATATATATATATATATATATATTCCAAAACAGCATGTATGTGAGATCAGGTTCTTGTCACGAGTGATCCCAGCGACTGTACTCATACGGATTTAGTGTACTGATTAATAGACTGCAGCCCCATTGTACAGCATGACGAAGGTTTGGTAATATAGCCCCAGGCTTCACGACCTGGACTACAAATCGACATTTTACAAACAAAAAAGGACATTTGTTATAAATATTCTTCAGGGATGCTAGAAGTCTTTTATCTGGAGATTATACATATATACAGCAAAGATGTTTTATCTTTACAGAGGAAACTACATTTTGAAAATATTAAGAACAATGTCATAGTTTATTACAGCTATCACACATGCAGTCAGCTTTGCATATTAGACATGGATAAGATAAGTTGTAAAGCAAGTTCAAGATTTGTTGTGTTTCACTGAGTGTGTCAGAAATGTCCCTGTTATCTTTCATGTATTTATTTGTCACTTGTATGTTTTATTTTTATAATTGTACACTTTTATTTGATTAGTGCATGTTTGATATATTATTTATTAACACTTTTGTAATTGATGTAGCACCTTTTTACTAGCTTCTCCATTCCGTTCACCTTTCATACCTTATTAGGTATCGACTAATTGAATAATTGATTGTTTTTACACACCTGAATATAAATAGCACATGTCTCTTGCAAACTGGATGCTGGGGGTTTATGTCTGTGTGTCTGTCTTTTGTTGTGGTGTTGTTTGTGCAGGAGTGGGAACAGCATGTAATGTTTGGAACGGACAGTAACAGAGAGAAGTGAAACGAGCCTTTACATGGACTTTCCTGATGATAAGTATTTGGCAATGAGTGTGAGTGAATTAAGAGTTTTAGCTTTTCGGTAGATGATTGGAACCCATGGTATGGAAAGTAAAGAGATTTTTGCTGATGTGCCCTCCACTACACAGACAACATGTTAAATGTTTTTTTTTTTTTTTTTTACAATGGTTTGTTTTATCCTGTATCTTATTTATTTATTTTTTAATTTAGTAGTCGCTAATTGTTTTTTCTTTTTTATAATTTTATAATTCTCAAAATTTAGAATAGCCAATTATTTTTAGGCTCAGCTCACCGCTACCACCCCATGCTAACTCCGGAGGGCTAAGTCGAACACAAGCTGTCCTCCGAAGCGCGTGCAGTCAGCCAACCGCTGAACTTTAGTGCCAGCTGTGAAAGTTGAGATGCCTTCTGTCTATTTACAGTAAAGAAGCAGTGATGATGAACTCAGCATTAATAGAACGCAAGGGACTGCCAGAAAAAAGACCAAAGGTAGATTTCTTATTTTTACCACAGTACACTATTTCACAATTTGATCATTCACACATGTCGTTAATTCAATTCATAATGCCAGTAAATTGTAAAAATACTATATTTAACATTTTCCCTTTAATACTGTAGCATGCACAGTGGAAGGCAACAACAGGGCTGGTAGGTGACGTAATCACACACAAAGATTAATATATGCTCCTTGCAAAGGAGCCGGCTCTTTTGTACGGTGATATCGGTGCTGTGCTTTAGTGCAAAAGGTCCCTGGTTCACAGCAGCCCTCCGCCTGTGTGTGGATTGTCTCTCCCTATGTGATGCGCCTGCCTGCTGGAACTGAGATTGCCACATTGATGTCAGATGTGGACGCAGGTACCCGCAGGTACCCCACTCGTCGGACTGTAGCCTGGTAAGCAATTCCGGGGAGGACTTGAGGCTGGCAGGGGAGAGTGTAACATGCTTAATCTCTATTATTTGTCAATGTGACAAGATCATTGTCTTGGAAAGACTTATTTACTTACAAGATAATTTCACTTAATTTTATTCCACTTAAAGATAATCATTTTTGTAACTTAACCAACATGAAAATGTTAAGTGAACCAGTTTCTGAGTCACAGAGATGACGATGAAAGCCTGGTAATTAAAAGTACGGACCGGTATTTTAAAAAGACATGACCCGTAATATGGGAGACAGCACTATTTCATTTGGCCCTTCAGTTTGTATTACAGTGTACCTCTATGTGTGTGTGCTTGCAAACTCAGGATGACAGCTCAGTAGAGTGAGGCTCCTAGTTACACTGTTTATGTGGCTGCAGGGAGATGCGGTACAGTGGATGGCACTGTAAGTCACCCTCAATGTTCTTCAATACACACTGAATGAGAAATTCTCTAACTGAGAAAAACAGATACGTCACTCATGGATTTAAACACTTAAATGTAAACAAGTCTGTAACATACACCCCCCTCCATGGCTCCATACAAAATGAGAGCTATCAGTATGATAAAAAAAAAAGTCAACAATATGTACAGAACATTTATGGCTAGGAATAGTTAATACAAATTGGAAAAGTGATAAGCAAGTAAGGTGCTGGTATTATGATAGTAAAGATTTATAATATGTGGAATAACTTCCAGTGCTGCCAAGATACAATACATGTAAAACTGTAAGTGTGACATACAGACAGACATATGTACAGACAGGGAGACACCTCCATATATCCCCACAATCGAATATTTGCCACAAATGCATAAGTGGCTTTACACATATATGAAAAAAGGTAAAATGTGACATATGTAGAACCCACTCCACTATATCATCTTGTTTTACTATCCCGTTACTTTTCATAATGTTAGCCATTGTTCTGACTGACTCTCATTGTGATTACTGTTGCGTTTTTTAAATTTTTGGTAAGGTTTGTTGAGGCTCCTTTCATCTGAGTTTGTTTACATGATGTCTTAGTAGAGAGGTAATTTAAAGAGATTTGATATGGGACAGGTTATACACATTATTAATGAATACAGGGGTGACCTTAAAGGGTACATAAGGACCTTTTTTTATTTTATTGTGTTCCACTTTCCCATGTGTTGCTACAACTGTTAATGTATAGGTGTGTATTGTGTCATTTTTATTTACATTTTGACCACTTTTTAAACTTTTAACTTGCATTCTCTACTCACATATGAAACTGAGGTGGATTTACCAGTGAGCAGGAGGATGAGGGGAAATGTAGATATTATTCATGGCACACTTTTACTAAAACCCTGAGAGATGTACAGTGCTAATTTAGTTTAGTATTGACATCAGAACTGTCATTTTATTAACATTTATGCTGAGAAGGATATGTCTCAGGTCGACATTTAACACTAATCAGGAGTTTTCCTTAACTAATTTAACACATGTGTAGCTAAGCAATGAGAATTCTCTCTAAAGGGATTTTTCTGATACAAACTGGAAACTAACACTGAACCCAAATAAATGTTCACAATTCCGTTTAAACACACAACCATAAGATTTCCAGACTAATATTAAAATAAATGTATAAGGGAGACAACTTTTTAGTATTACCCAAATACATTGCCTACCACTCTCTCTCACTCCACAGTGCTCATTGCCCCAAGTCCTCTTTGCTCCTGCCCTCAATGAGGGGTAGCATCAAACAGCTGGCTAATGAAATAGAACAGTGACAGCTTTGGGAACTGGTAGCCAACCAATCACCCGTCACACGATTCTAAAATAATAGTGAAATGTGCCGTTTCTGATGGACAGAAGTTCAGTTGCCTTTGCAATCCATTTGCATATAAATGACACAATTCCAACCCCCTTTTCCACCCCTCTCTCTTCTTCCAGCTCTTTTTCTCTCTTCCTGCCTGTTTTTCAACTTTTTACCTCGTTCTCCCCTCAAGCCCATCTCTCTTTTCCTAACCCCTCTCTCTTTTTTGCAGCCTTTTCCCCCCTTCCTCTGAACCAGGAGCGTACTTTTCTTTGATCTTCCTGCTGCCTCATTTCTCTTTGGCCTTTTAGCCTGTATTAGATCTATAACTTCTGGAAGAATGAGTGACCATTCTATTGACTATACGATTGACCCCTTGCGCAATGACTGACACAACCTACATTTCACTCTCTGCTCTTGGCTTTCTCAATCCAATCCTGATTGAAATTACAGCTTGTTTAACCCCAGCTGTGCCTGATACTCCACTCCTCTCTCATGTTACACTTCTGTGAGCATACCATATGTTGGGAAATTAACTTTGGCTTCTTAAGCTGACTTAAACTTCATGTTTGTTCAAGGCCCTTTATTTGAGAGTTTTACATTTTATATAACATTTCCTGAGAATGTACCAGTGTTTATTACAACAACAAAAACATAGCAATTCAAAAAATGAAAATCCCCACAGAGTGTAAAGTGGACGTGTGCTTCTGTCACACTTTACATTTATGTATACATCTGGAAAAAACTATTTTCCAGTTGCAATGAAACTTGGCATTAACATTATTTAGTATACGGTATTGGGTATATGAGATTGTGAGGAAATAATATTAAACAGCTCTAGTCTGAGATTATTTCCTAGTAAATCTTTTGATATTTATGTTATATTTTGGTTATATGCCTTTGAACGTTCAAACAGTCAGAATAGTGCTTACCTTACACTTAAATATCCAGGGGTGTGCAGATGATAGGTCTCCTACAGAGAGAGGTCAAGCGATCTGACCCCAAGACCATTAAGTAGCACAACTCCTTCCATACTGGCCTCTTTGACCGCTCTCTTAGGAAATAGCAGCTATTTCAAAAGCAGTGCCTGGTCCTTCTGACTCACACACAGCTTTTCAATGCTCAGTGTACACTGGTTACTCACTGACATTGAAGGCTTTTCAAGGAGTGTGTCTCTCACTAGCCAGTATAACCCTATAAGTAACAGGATTGACCTTACAGTCCTCAGATTTGCTTTGTTGGTTGTCATTAAGAACTGCAAATTGTGAGTCCATGTAGTGTATTTCTTTCTTTCTTTCTTTCTTTCTTTCTTTCTTTCTTTCTTTCTTTCTTTTTTTTTAATCATGCCAGAATAGAGCTGTTTTTTGTTTAGGAACATTTTTGGTTGAATGTTTTATTGGGGTTTTCTATGATGTGGTGGTAAAACAAGAGTGATTGGATGTACTTTTTTTCCAGTTGGTGTGAAATGGCAATACATGGTTGCAAGTATAAACAGTGTTTATGTCATGTTCTGTGGACAACCCCCTATGCAATTATCATGAAACTTGGTATTAACATTATTTAGCATAAGTTATTATAGGGGACTGTCTCTGTTCTTTCGTCCCTCAATATTTATGTCATAATCATGTATCTATGTCACACGTCTCTCTACCCTAAGGAATTGTAAAGTTTTCAAATCAGGGTTTCTTACCCTAATATTTGCCATATACTTATTGTATGTTGCTATGCACAATGATTTAGGGTGTTCAATGTGAAAGGTTTCATACTATATGTTACTAATATATTATATATTGCTGTTGAGTGATTTCATCCCAGATAATCTTCAATAACAATTCAATAATTCTGTACTAAGGGGCAATAGAACAACAGATGCAACTAAATGCTAAGAAGCTGCCATTGGTGGGATGGTGATATACCAATGGTGTCATAGTGGTATCAACCACTGCAAACTGTTGGTAGTCCTTCTTTCATTTACAGTATCAGCCTGTGTGTTATAGTAAATGGACAGCTGTGCAATATGTGTTGCCATAGTTGGTTATGCTGTGGTCAGCTAAAGGTTCTGCAGGATAATACACTTGTATTATATTTGGACCCCAATGGTAAATCCAAATCTGATGCAGAATTTAGTTCTTTGTGAAAGCATGCTATCTGATAAGGTTGAAAAGTCACGTGTTTAAAGACAGATTCTGCTTCAGATCAGTCTGTTTATGACATAACTGTTAATAGTATCCCAAGGTTAGATGCTATCCAAGGCTTTAAGTTCAATGCTGCTTAAGTACAATGTGCATATGTTCTTTCCTTTTATTAGGCAGGTCAGTTTTAAATATCCAAAGTGTGCCTGCCTATTTAATGACTTGAGGTAGTCTGTTCTCATCTGGAGGTGTGGAATAAGCAAAAGCAGACCTTGAAAAATTCGTTTTTAGCACAATATCATCTTCACAATGCCATGGATCGTAAAGCATTGCACTGATCCCTGCCTTTGAAACCCTTCGAAGGGCAGGTGGCAATTCAGCCTTTATTAGTGCATTAACATGTTCTTCAATAGATTGTACTGGGAGTTCAACACATCTATTTGATTTTATCCACCAATGGGCGTCATATGACAAGGCTAGTACAATTTTAACAACCTTTTAAAACTTAAGTCCATTTTTTATTTCTACACACTAAACCTGCACCTATGTTGAATGTGTAGATATCTTTTATATATTATGGCGTGGGCATTTTATGAAGAACACCCCTGGAATAAAATATAAAATACAAGAAGTCATACAGCACTAATATTTGTTCAAGCTACATTATGTGCTATACAGCCATGGCCAAACATTTAAAATTGCTTAGAATTGAGACATACTTTTAATATTTTATTTCAAACTGACCCAGCACACACAGAAATTGAGTTTTCAAAGCTCTTACACACTTTTTAATGAACAGTAACAAAAATAAAACAAACACCTTGCTCTTTTTCAAGTAGTAACTAACACAGGCTGGAACCGAACAGGTAAGCTTGTTTACTGGTTGCAGACCAAAACAAACAGTTTTACACAGAACAACTCAAATAGGTTTTACACTACCTTTCTTCTATAATCACGGCTGTACGCACACCAGCAGCCCAGAACAGACTGGCTGCTCTCTTTAAATACCCTGCACCTGGCTCTAATTTGCAATGATAGGCAGGTGCAGGGGATAATTACTAATAAAACAATTGACAAATGTAATTGACCATAAACAATAATCAAAAACAATAATCAAATTAGAGCTTTTCAGCCCGTGTCCATCTGTGTCAAGCTGTTGTGGGGAATTGCTATGAGGGAATGTAATTAGACACTCTAAATTGTGGAGAAAATCAAAGGTAAAATCATTGGGTATTTCATTCCTGTTAACCCAACAGTCGTCATTCCAAATATTTTTGAACAATTACCATATAGACATTTTGCCATTTAAATGTTAGCAATAACAAGTGGCAGGGTGTGTAGCTATTGTGAAATATACTACTCTGGTGTTTGGCAAGGCAAGAGGCAAAGCCAAGTGCCTTTAACACAGCAGAGAAGTGATATATTACCCAATGACGGCCCACCCTGAAGTGTGTTAGTGTGATTACAAAAAGGCTTTATTTTTTATAATAACTCATTGATGTGTTGCTGAGTTGATGTTGAAATAGGCAGAGGATCAGATTCACACCTGCAGCCTTTGACTGACATGTGTTCATTATGTGTACTTTCTTCTGGTTCTTAGTGTGTCCTTGCTATAAAACAGAAGAACATCTTTTAAACCATCGGCCTTCTTTTATTAGATAGGAACTTTAAGCTGTGGAGACCTTCTGGAAACCAGATTTTTTTTAAATTTTTATTTCAAATGTGTAGTTTTACTTTTCAACACTCCATGTCTTAAAGTAAAAACTACACATTTGAAATAAAAATGTAAAAAAATCTGGTTCTGTTATGAGAGGATGTTAAAAATCATGGAGAATGTCATTGATGTCCTTAATATCAATGGATTTTAAATCTACAGATTTTTTTTTTCATGTATCCAGTCTGCAAACACTAACATTGTCCAATCTCTTTGTTTCCATGTGTTATTTCATATTTGCTTTTTTCAAGTTTGTTTAAGTCCTCTGCTCATTTAAAAATGCCAAATTACAATTTGTATTAGTGCAAGATTGTTCGCAGTTTCAGATTCACAGATATGTATATATTTATGTTTTTGTATATTTTCTTTCCAGAAAAATATACTACAGGTGTATGGATATCAATGTGATGAGGTTAAGAGATCCGACCAGTGCAGTCTGGGTGGGATTTTTACAGGCCAATCAGAGGGCTCGGTTTGGAACAGTAGAGATCGTATAACACATTGTATAACAGATGTAACCAGTTAAACCAGTAAAAGTATTTTCATAGAACTGCAGTACTGGTATGTTTTTGCATGAAAAATTATTTTTGCTGTTTGCATTAATCCTATCCTGGGAGACCAGCATTATACATGCAAAAACATGTTTGTCTGTTTGGTCGTCCATCCGCCTGTACAGTGTGTCACAGTTACATTTTTTGCATGTATCTGGAGAATCGATTTTCGAATTGTAATTAAACATTTCTTGCTAACTCTTATGTCATTTGAGTTTCTTTTAGCTGTCTGTAACAAAGTGCCCGCCCCTGTGTATATTATCTGTTATGTGTTGCGTGTGGTGTGTTTAAATGTTGGTGTATAGACATTGGTACACGGGATATAAAAGGGTCTGTGTAACACGAGTGTTTAAAAATGTATATGTGTATTTAGGCACGAGGATTGCACAGCACTTCACATGCAGGTAAAATGTAATAATATGTGAGCACGGGGAATTGCACTTTATTAATTCACGTGCTGGGATTCAAGTGAATAATTAATTGGTAATTGAATCCCAGCACAATAGTATATATAGATGCACGTTGTCACATACTGGGGGTTGGGTGTTCGGTGAGCTGAGAACGGGATTGGAGACGGAGGAAATAAGTATAGTAGTAATAATAATAATAATAATAACAGAAAGTATCTGCTCACCATGTTTGTCAGTGTCTGTCCGTGCACCGTTTTGTTAAGTTTAGTCTGTTTTTGTTTGTCTATTTATTTTGGCGTAGAGTGCCGTGTCCTGTGTTTTCGTGTTTGTTTAAACCTTTTATTTTGTATTAAACCGGCGCCAACAGGCGTCTTCATCATTTCACATCATCGTCTTTGTATATTTCATTCCTTCCTGGTTCTGACGCCGCCCACTTCGGCCGTCTTTGTGACACGTGGTGTCCTGCGTGGGATTTAACAGCGCCTCCAAGCGTCAGACCAGGAGAGGTTTTTTTTGTGTGGAAGAAAAAAAAAAAAAAAAAAAAAGGGCGTCTTTGGATTACAACAAAAAAAAAAGAAAGAAAGAAATGGGGAGAAGCAGGAAAGAGGATAAAGAGGTGAGGGACAGGGAGGAGGAGTGCCGCCTAAGGGCCAGACATCCCCGGCGATGTAACCAGTCCTTGCTGGGGTGCCTCCTCTGCAACCAGGACCATCTCTTTGCCAATTGTCCCTTCCGCTGCCCCTACCAGGAGGGAGAGGAGGAACTGCCACAGAAGAGGAAGGCAGAGGACCCACCACTGTCTCCAGAGCCGCACCAGTCCCCTGCAAGCGAGGGAGAGCCGCACCAGTCCCCTGTAACAAGGGGAGACTACATGCCGCTCCCACCTCCACCACCAGGAGACTACACGCCGCTCCCACCTCCACGGGCAGGAGCAGAGCAGCAGGAGCTGCCTCTGTCTCTGTCACCTCCACGGGCAGGCGCAGAGCAGCAGGAGCTGCCTCTGCCTCCGCCACCTCCACCGGCAGGAGCAGAGCAGCAGGAGCTGCCTCTGCCTCCGCCACCTCCACCGGCAGGAGCAGAGCAGCAGGAGCTGCCTCTGCCTCCGCCACCTCCACCGGCAGGGGGCAGAGCAGCAGGAGCTGCACCGGCAGCAGCAGGAGCTGCCTCTGCCTCCGCCACCTCCACCGGCAGGAGCAGAGCAGCAGGAGCTGCATCTGCCTCCTCCACCAGCAGAGGGTGAATGCCTGCTGGATCCCCGTCCCCCAGCAGAGGGTGAATGCCTGCTGTGTCCCTGTCCACCAGCAGAGGGTAAATGCCTGCTGGGTCCCTGTCCACCAGCAGAGGGTAAATGCCTGCTGGGTCCCTGTCCACCAGCAGAGGGTGAATGCCTGCTGGGTCCCTGTCCACCAGCAGAGGGTGAATGCCTGCTGGTATCACTTACCCCACCAGCAGAGGGTGAATGCATGCTGGTATCACTTCCCCCACCAGCAGAGGGTGAATGCCTGCTGGTATGACTTCCCCCACCAGCAGAGGGTGAATGCCTGCTGGTATCACTTCCCCCACCATCACGAGGAGAGGAGCTGGAGCTTCCTCTGCCTCCACCTCCATCAGGGGGAGAGGAGCAGGAGCTGCCTCTCCCTGCACCAGAAGGGCCAGGACTAGATGCTGGCGGTCCTCAGCAGCCCTTGCATAGGCTGCTGAGGGAAGCACGGGGAAGAACCTCCCGGCTGCAGTGGCCGAAAAGAGGGCCAACACCCGCACCCCAGCTTGTCCTGACTGCCAGCCTCGCTTCGCCCAAGGATGCCAGCCTCGCTTCGCCCAAGGATGCCAGCCTCGCTTCGCCCAAGGATGCCAGCCTCGCTTCGCCCAAGGATGCCAGCCTCGCTTCGCCCAAGGATGCCTCCGCATCGCCTGGGGTTGCCCGCCGCTCTGCATCGCCTGGGGTTGCCCGCCGCTCTGCATCGCCTGGGGTTGCCCGCCGCTCCGCATCACAGCCGGAAGTACTGTGGCCGGAACCCCACGAAGGGGAGCTTCCTGCCACGAGAAGGGGGAGGAGGTCTGGAGACCGCCAACCCCAGCAGCAGTTTCGCTGCCGGAGAAGGGGGAGGAGGTCTGGAGACCGCCAACCCCAGCAGCAGTTTCGCTGCCGGAGTTTCGCTGCCGGAGAAGGGGGAGGAGGTCTGGAGACCGCCAACCCCAGCAGCAGTTTCGCTGCCGGAGATCGTGGGGGAGGTCCGGAGCCACCTTTCGCTGCCGGAGAAGGGGGAGGAGGTCTGGAGACCGCCAACCCCAGCAGCAGTTTCGCTGCCGGAGGAGGGGGAGGAGGTCTGGAGACCGCCAACCCCAGCAGCAGTTTCGCTGCCGGAGATCGTTCCGGAGACCTGCTCCCTCTGCAGTTTCTTCCCTGCAGGAAGAACTGTGGTTGAAGCCCCACCAGGGGGAGCTGCCGGCGCCGAAGAAGGGGGAAGG
This sequence comes from Polyodon spathula, assembly GCF_017654505.1. Taxonomy (NCBI): domain Eukaryota; kingdom Metazoa; phylum Chordata; class Actinopteri; order Acipenseriformes; family Polyodontidae; genus Polyodon; species Polyodon spathula. The sequence continues at coordinate 20,207,023 of NC_054555.1, read as the reverse complement.
TCAGGAGACCACACCCCAAGCAGCCTTTCCGCAGCTAGGACTACCCTGGCAGGAGAATGCTACCCTGCTGACAGCATTACGACCTGTGGGCCCCTGGAAGCCTCTGGTCCTGGCCAAGGACTTTGGGCGGGACTTTTGGGCTTTTAAGGGGGGAGGTGGCCATTGAGGCCATGTGTGCTTTGCACAGGAGGGGGTATATGTAACAAAGTTCCTGCCCCTGTGTATATTATCTGTTATGTGTTGCGTGTGGTGTGTTTAAATGTTGGTGTATAGACATTGGTACACGGGATATAAACGGGTCTGTGTAACAAGAGTGTTTAAAAATGTATATGTGTATTTAGGCACGAGGATTGCACAGCACTTCACGTGCAAGTAAAATGTAGGAATATGTGAGCACGGGGAATTGCACTTTATTAATTCACGTGCTGGGATTCAAGTGAATAATTAATTGGTAATTGAATCCCAGCACAATAGTATATATAGATGCACGTTGTCACATACTGGGGGTTGGGTGTTCGGTGAGCGGAGAACGGGATTGGAGACGGAGGAAATAAGTATAGTAGTAATAATAATAATAACAGAAAGTATCTGCTCACCGTGTTTGTCAGTGTCTGTCCGTGCACCGTTTTGTTAAGTTTAGTCTGTTTTTGTTTGTCTATTTATTTTGGCGTAGAGTGCCGTGTCCTGTGTTTTCGTATTTGTTTAAACCTTTTATTTTGTATTAAACCGGCGCCAACAGGCGTCTTCATCATTTCACATCATCGTCTTTGTATATTTCATTCCTTCCTGGTTCTGACGCCGCCCACTTGGCCGTCTTTGTGACACTGTCATTGAATTTAAACTTTACATTTGGGATATTCAAATACAACATCATGATGTCCAGCTTGCAAACCCCCAGGAAGAGCTCAGGAAGTGATTACATACCAGGAAGCAGTAAAACATTTCAATTATAAAGAAAGCATGTAAAGAACCGTCGCAATGAGAAGGGGGCCAGTGAATATGTTTCTCTTGCTAATAAGAAGGTATACAATGGATAATATAGCATTGATGGTCTCTCTTCTAATACTGTAATACCTGATACTGATAGGGCATATTATAGTATATTTAAAACACTAATAACTCTTCCATATGGCAAGCTTTAGGGTTGTTCATCAAAACGATCAGCCCTCTGTGTTCACACTGGAGCTGTAATTGAGTGCTAGGCCAGCAATCACTCCCAGCAGGATTCAGTCTTCCTGGGCAGGCTATTCATCTCAGCTGGGAAGCAGCTCAGTAGTGCTTTACGGAGAAAGACAACACCACAGTGATGGAGTCAGGACATCTATCACTCTGATAGAGCTCTGATAGAGCCACACACACACTGCAAACTAGAGCCTGGTTTAAACCAATGCTAGCCAAGGGATTACAGTCCATTTAGCAGCTTGTGTTATCCTGGGCAGGGGATGCAATCCCTGGAACAGGGATACAATGGAGGCGGTTGTACATCTGTGCTGCTATGTGTGACACACTCTGTGTTTATATCTGGGCAACCGCTTGTCCATTTGTGAATACATTTGCTATTAACTTTATGTAGCATAAGTAATTGGCTTACTTAAGGACATCTTGTTCTTAATTAAACTTTTTATTGCAAATTCTTATTCTATACTATTCTCAACAATATGTTGATCTATGCTATGGAAATTAACTTTTGAGTTCTAATGATAGCTCTAATTGTGAATTTATAGCTGTGGCAGGGGGTTATGTTACTGACATACTTGTTAGCAATAGCATTAATATCACTGGTTTCCCTTTCTGTGCTTCTGAAAATCAAGGCGATATATATATGGGGTATATATTAAGGCTTATATTACTATTATATACAACACATAGTGAAGAATTCGTTGTCGTTCAACAGGTTAAAATTGACATTTGTGTTGTGTAAAAAATTTTATCGCTTTGTTTGAATGGTCTTGTTTTGGATACTTGAAATGAAACACTCCGGAGCTTGGTTTTATTTGAAAACAAACAAACAGAATACAAACAAAACCTATCCCGTTCTCAGGTCCTAAACTAAACAGTTATGTTGTATTTTCTCTTTAAACTAAACAGGGGCAGGCTAACCCTGCTTACCCTCAAAAACAAAGTCTCCTTCCAATTTTAGAGTTCTCCGATCGCTCACCGTTTCATCCTTTCTCTCGCTCTTCTCTCTCTCTCTGACCATCTCAGCTTTACCTGTTTTAACTGCTGGGCAATCAAGCAATTACATGATTAAGACCAATTGATAATTACTCTTGATAACAGCCTGTTCCCCATGGTCTTAAAACCCATGACCTTATTTCCCAGTTTGTTTACTGGCCAGTTTGTGTATGTTGTCTTCACATTATTTTAGTTTCCTTTGAACCTAACCGTACAATCTTTAGGCAGATAGAGTGTACATTCCTTACAGCCATGGCCTCCCAGCTGACCAATATTGTTCTGGAATGTACACTCCATCACAAATATATATATATATATATATATATATATATATATATATATATATATATATATATATATATATATAATAATTGTATATATATCTGTATATATTAGGGGGTTTAATTGCTTAATGATTATTGACTAATCACGCCTGTGGGCTTTAATCGATTAAAAATAAAATTAATCAATTAATCTTGTCTACCTGAGTGTGGTATCAAAAAACTGGAAAGTATCCCCAATATTTCACAATATCTCAGAATGAAGAGAAAAAGACTGTAACTTGCAACATTTGCTCATCAGTGCATTCCTTTCATAGCAGTAGTACAGGTTTATTGTATCATCCAAGCTGATTAAACTTTTTATTCAATGTGTTTCTTTCAGAAAATGAACAGATATATTATACTTTTTCTTCAGCTAACTAAAATAAAATAGAACTCAAGAAATGACATGTCTCTTCAACTAACCTAAATAAAATATCACTCCGTAATCTACCTTTGTTTGTTTGAAACTCTGAAGTGTACAGTATACCAAAAAAAAGGATCTGTTAAATTCAGTATTCTAGGCTGTAGTGCAGCTGCTAATTTACAGTTATTAACACACTCTTGTATTTAAGATTCTTTTATAATTTGCAGTATATTAAAATTGCTTGTTACCCCGCTCCTGCCATGGTAACCCACATTTACCTTCTGTAGGCATATTTCCATATTTGTTACCAGGCCTGAGTTCACCTGTTACTGGAGCAGGAGTATAAACAGAGAAGCCCAGGGCTGGATTAGCACAGCCAGCAGCAGGAGCGGCAGTCTCCACGGAGCAGGGATTATAGTCTAAACAACATTAAGGAAATGAACTCAATTTAAACACGCCGGCAGGCGACGTGAGATTTACATCCAACCCTGCAGGAAGTACCCTGGAGGAAACGCAAAATTAGTGATGGCTGGGGCACTGGGACCCTTCAAGCACTTCCTGGTCACTGTGTGGTGTGAAGTATGACATCCCGGCACCTCCGAGGTCACATGTCAGCACAGACATCTTTTTCCTGTCTTTAAATATCTAGTATTAGTTTTTCAGCCTGTTGTAAGATATGCTTTTGTGCCCGATGCTTTAGACTGGCATTACCCCTTATAAACGTTTAACACAGTTAATGTAGGCCTACATGATCATTGTTTTCCCTTTGTAACGCTATGCATTTAGCATAGCTTATAACGGTTTGATATGATTTAAAAAAAAAAAAAAAAACATGATGTGGGTTTTTACAGTGCTTTCCTATGCTTTACCAGTACGGAATGCTGTTTTTACTATGGTAAGCTTGTATAAGGGACCACATAAAACATTACCAAACACTTTGTGGTGTTTTATACAAACTCATTGCTTACCTTAACTATGACGACCAGAAAGTTATGGAAGCCAATGCCACATGAAGACCCTTTTTATATCATCCTGCTAGAAAATGGTATCAAATGAGGGAGCGAGTAAGTTGAATAGCCTGATCTTCAAAGAATATTTAGAGCTGTAGCCTGATCAAGCCAAAAAAAAAATGACTCTGTAAAATGTAAACTGTGTCTGTGAAGTAACTATTTTCAACTATAACTGTAACTAGTTACATGTTTTTTAAAGTAAAAAGTTACTGTAACTATTAATTTTGTTCATGGAACCTGTAACTGTAACAGATTACTTTTTAAAAGTAACTTCCTCAACATGTGTCATGTTGGAAAGAGTATGGGGGTATAAGAGAAAGCAAATGACCCTCCCTCAGCGATTCTGTTTTTTTGTGGGAGTTCCAGTTTTGTGTATAGGGCCCTCTGTATAATATACAGTACAGTTCAAAGACAGCATATGTTTATGATTTGAAAACTGTCTAGCTATTTGTGGGTGTCACAGTACAAGGCCCACCTGTCAGCTCCATGTTTGTTTTTTTGTACAGACAGACACAGCTAATGTTTGGAGTGTCTGTGCGTAAAAGGACTAACCCTTCCCAGACAGCATGATGACTTGGCATGATTTATTCCGCTGAAGGAATGCCGTGCAGGGCCGGGATCCTGACTGTAACCTCTTACCCACACCAGATGTTCCCTTGGAAAACATGATCACGTTCATGTAAATCCCCAACCAAACATATTGAGTAGCCGTGATCTCATCACGGATGGGCAGTGATAGTAATGATGATGTGTTGGGTTTTGAGAAGTCCTTTGTGTTGCTTTCAAGTTGCAGCATAATTATTATCCCTCGTTGGGATACATATCCACACGGGTATAGTGTGAATATAGACGTATGTCAGTTTGTCTGTACATGCAATGTCACACTTTTGAGTTTCACTTCTAATTTGAAAACTGCTTGTCCAATTTTAACTAAGCTTTTTATGCATCTTTTTTAGGGCAAGTTTTTGAGTGTATCATCAATCCAACTGCTTCAGAACATTTTACATTGCTAGAACTTCTCAAATCCTAATGTAACTTTAAGAATATTCTTTAGCACAGGTTACTGATATTATCTGAACATGGACGGGTTTATTGAATCTGTCTGTCAATCTGTGTCTCTATGTCACACATTTGTTTTTAATTTATCTTCAAATTCTGATAAATATTTTTACACCAAGCTACTCTGTTTAATTAGTATATGGAGGGTGTGTGTTCTACCTTGTATCTGAATATCACAATTACATTTTTGTATTCTGTATATACAAATAACCACCTGTCTAGATTTTATACAACTTGAAAAGTTTGTATACACACACACACACACACACACACACACACACACACACACATATATATATATATATAATGTCAGCATGGTTATTTTGTTGCTCCTGTATATAAATGTTAATGGGTAACCCTTTTCCCGCCTTGCTCTTTATGCTTGCATACATCTGGAGAATCAGGACAGGACAGGACAGGTAATCTGGAACACAGACTCCAGGAACTTTTTGGTTTGTTACAATATATAAAGCCATCATTTTTCAAAGAGACAACATTATCTCTGCTATGCTTTAAAGCTTCAAAGATAAAAGACTTAACAACAAGAACATGTCATCTACCACATTTGCAAATTTGGACATGGTCAGACATTAGTCTGCACCACTGGAACTGTCAACCTGTTTATCTGTTTCCAAGCAGGTTTGTATGAGATAACTATCAGATACAGACAAATATTTCAGTGTAATACCATGTTAGAAGGAGTTTTGGTATTATTAGATAACTTGGGTGCTTCAGTGAGTTAATTTAACTTTTGTTTTTGAGATTTTAAATATTTGGCTTGAATCGAATAATGCGATATAAAGCTTTGCAATGATATTGGATGAGATTGTAAATACTCTATTGGAACGCAAAGAGTAGAACAAAAGAAATGCACTTCACTGAAAAAAAGACGGAGAGTTGGTAATGGTGTTAGAAAAAATAGTGAATCATTACTCCTGTTAGAAAAGATAGTGTATCCCTAATGCTGTTAGAAAAGATAATGAATCGCTAATGCTGTTAGAAAAGATAATGAATCGCTACTGCTATTACAGCTTGTTTGGTCATTTAAGAAGAGTCCTTGATACATTTGATAACTGTCAATTCCATTTTCTTTAGATAACTTATTACAAACAAAATGTTTGTGGGTTTTCAAGCTTTTATTTCAAATCGAGGTGAATCTGAAATTGGGGGATTACAAGTTTTTCAAAAACACAAACAATGGGTTTTATGGTCCAAAACAGTTTCTTGCATGTCAAATTTTATTGAATTCCCCAAACAGAAAAATCTTACCTAAAATGCACTTCCATCATTTCTTAGTGCTCACTTCAGTGAAAGATGAAGTTATGATAATATGTATTAGGGGAGAGTGAATAGAATTGTTTTGTTCGCTCTGTGTGAATCGCTACCAGTGTTGCCAGAGCTAACAAGGCAAAAACATGAGTTGTAATAAATCTTGTGCTCTTTAAATGCTGGCCAACCACTAGCCAGTCACATCAGATCACAGTCAACCCCTGGCCTGCCCGCAGAGCTTGCCCCTATAAAAAGTGCATTGCAGAATGAGACTGGTGTTTGGCTCACACCTACATGTGCATGCTATCGGCTATGTTTGCACACAGCTGTACTGCAAGGTAATGAGGCAACCCTAGCTGGATTTTCACACAGCTTGTGATGACATCAAAAGTGTTTTAACATGTTTTCTGATGGTGGGATCACGGCAGGCCTCAGGGTTCAGGCTCAGCTTTCGTTGCACAAGTCAGCGTGCATCCTACTATCTGCCTGTTCGAACACACACAGCACAGCTCTGCCTCTTTATCTTTTATTCCCCTAAATGAATGTTCTATTTCCTCTCCTGCCTCAAGAAATGCCACATGCACTGCAAAGTTCCCAAGATTTATTTTTTCAGATCCATTAAGAAGGAACCTTTTTTTATACTCCCCTGGAGCAAGGCACTTTTTTCTTTTCCGCTTCTTTTTTTAAATGAACAAGCACATGTAGAACACAGAGTTGAAAGAGAACGGAGGTTTTCGTACAAGCCTCTGTACATTGTGTTACCGGGAGTGGGCTGCTGTGTGGATTTAATGGAAGGGGAGGGAAAGGGATGAGAGAGAATTATTTTATGACTGGTTTTGGGTTTCAGGTCAAGATTGAACTCCTGAATTTACGAATTTGGGTTGGAAGGGTTTGGGTTAGACTGGCATATATGTGTGTGCCTGCTGGATTTTTGCTAGCTGCTTTGTTTTAAATATAAATGGAAGCAATAAAAATAAGTCAGACAGTTAATGTGAATTTCAATCCACTATTAGGCACAGCTGTGTGTGTTCTGCTTCTTGTGCAAGTTAATTTGATAATATCTCATTAACTATTAGTGAATATATATATATATATATATATATATAATATATATATTATATATATATATATTAGAAAGAAAAAATTTAACAAAGATCAATTTGAAAGCATATTAGAAAATGACTGAGTACCGTCAGAGGATCAGCTTCCAGCTTTATCTACTATCAGATGGTAGATGCCCACTGTGATGTCAGCACATCAGCTGCAATTCAAATCAATCCTTATCCATTCTCACTTTCTAGCGTAGATTTTATGTGATCCCTGTGGATCTGACAATCTCTTCTTGTACTGCATATTGACGTAGGTCAGCACCTATGCTGCTGGTCTTAATGCTTGGACTGTTCGCTTCACTGACTTGTTTAAAAGCAACCAAGTAGAAACGAGACATTGTCAATAGGAATTATTGCTTAATATTTGTCAATAAACATATTGTATACTACAGCAAGACTGTAAGAGCTACTAGAAGGCTTCAACTTGAACTTGACCTGAAACATACTGTTAATGGATTGGAATATGGGTCTGTGGTAAGGTGACATGCTCCCTGTCACATTATTGTATTGTTGCAGTTTGGCACGGATAACATTAAAATGCCCTATCTCTGCTTGAAAATCAGGCCCTGGCTCCCATGTGAGAACGTGGCTGGAATGGAGGGACCTGTGGCCTTGACTGGTGGGTGAATTCATGAATGCATTATTCTGTTTGGGTGGGTTTGTAGAAAAGGCTACAGAAAACCTTGTTAAAAGTGGTAGATTATAGGAACAGAATTGTAAGCTGTGCCAGCACTGACACAAGTGCTTTTGTAAATGTGTAGCAAACTTGTGTCTTAGCACACCTTTTTGTTGGTGAATGAAAGTAAAACAAAAGATAATTGCAACAAAGCTTTCCCTGGGAGCAGTTTTCACCCTATCCCTGCAAGACTGCAACAAAATACCATTCCAATATGATGGGACACATTACCCTACCACAGAGCCTATTCACAGCATTTGGTCATTGGATATTGTTGTATTTGTTTGTTTTCATCTTTGATGTTCATTACATTTTCCTTACTTTTGGTAAATCCAGTCTAGAAGTTTTTCTTGTATATAAAACAGCCATGAAATAAATATGTGTTTTAGAGCTTTAAATTAAGACACAGGAGTCATTAGTCATGATAAAAGAAAAATCTTAATACAATAACCTAAACTCTCAAATAGATAGCATATTGTAGTCTTACATAGGAAGAAGTGAGGCACTAGGAAGAATCAATTTAAAGGTGATTTCGATATCAATCCGTGCGGTGTGTGTGTGTGTGTGTGTGTGTGTGTGTGTGTGTGTGTGTGTGTGTGTGTGTGTGTGTGTGTGTGTATGTATATATATATATATATATATATATATATATATATATATATATATATATAGTCAGTTAAAAAGTGAGTTCCGTCAATTGTTCACTCTTTTTGGGTGTTTCTAAAACTCACAAAGATATTGATGGTGGTCTGGTGATTTCTATATGTGTGCGTAGTGTGTGTGTGGTGGGGTGTCAGTGTCAGGTGTCTGTTTTCAAAAACCCGTCAAAGTTTTTTTCTTTTTGGTGTTTCTTTCACTAAATTTAGTATAGATTAACAAGATAACGTTCATATATTACATTTAAACAATTGGAAACGATACATTGCGGTAGCCATCGTGTGTGTGTGTGTGTGTGTGTGTGTGTGTGTGTGTGTGTGTGTGTGTGTATATATATATATATATATATATATATATATATATATATATATATATATATATATATATGGCTTACATAGCAAAGGTTAACAAATTTACATTATATAGTGAACTTTATATAGTTAACTATGTGAACAAAAACAACCATAAACAACTTACAGTTTCACACAGAAATCAAGCATTGTCAATTGTTTTGCATGAAAAAACACACCATTTGAAAGTTTTGTCGACAAGCTTGTTATCCAGAATAATCTGAGCTTTAAAGCCAATTGAACATGAACTCATTTTTCGCTTCTCACTCATTGTGAATTGACACTGTAACCAGCTGCACTTGGTAGTTGCGAATGAATGAATGAATGAATGATCCATTTCATGTAGGTCAAGTACACTTATTCAGTTCCAAAAGCAATTGAATATAATACAAAAACTAATATGTTAAGTTAATCAAAAATCTATTTACACCACATAAATGTATGTATTTACACTACATAAATTATATGTGATGAATATAATTTGGATAGCTTTGATAGAATTGCATGGTAACCCTCATTTCTATTGTTCAGCATCATTCAACTTGTTTTAATCAGTTTTGAAGACAGGTTGAGTGAACTGAATATATTTAGCCTGAAACTAATTTATTGAAGATTTCTTAAAAGGAGCTGACAAACCAACTCTTAACATGTAGCACAGAAACCATTACCAGAGGTTTTGAAATGAAGTGAAACAGACTTGGGACAGAGGAGACACTTTACAGTTACCTATCCTTGTTTTTGACACTGAATCATTGTGATCCTTAAGACCCAATTTTAACAAGATTTTGAAACCAACCAGCTGCTTGGAACCAGAAGAGCACTAATGGGCCAAATGGCTTCCATTCATTTGTAAATGTTATTGTGTCATTTTTCCTAAGTTATTTTAAGAATTCAGTGATCAGTATTGATTTAAGGGTGTTCCTCCATTCGTTTGTATTACCAAATAACAAGAGACGCATGGTAAGGCATATTAAAAGAAAAAGAAAACATGGCAAACCATGATAAGCTATGGGAAATGTCTTGAATAAGAATCTGAACAATTTTGAGAAAACTGCAAAATTATTGTGAAAATGTACTGTGGTAAACTTTTATAAGGGATACAATACCAAAAAATACAAAACAAACCTGGAGGACTGCATGAGATACAATAAATGGAAGAAATAACTGCATTAAAACTGAAAGGCTGCACTGGAAAGTGGCCTAAATCTTTCCAGAAGCCTGCAGCTTGAGTAAAATAGACCCCTGCTCAGGTACATACAACAGCGGAACAGAACACACTATTGGCAGTTGGGCCGGAGTTTGAAGAAACGCCATTTGAAACAGGTATCTTTCCTTTCACTTAATTCCACACAGTTGTACTTAAAGTTGTATATATCCATCTATCCCAATGTTAATCACAGGTGTGGAATACTTAAGTATAGGAATTATTTAGTGCAAGATGTCATTGATTTGATCTCAAGATGGACTGGTATCTGTGTACTAGCTCCATGGCTACCTGAGCAAAAACAAAGGCAGCATTTAGCTGGCTGCATAAATACTACAGAGTGCTTCCTCTCTGTGTTTTTACTTTGGGAAAGACTAAGCAGTGCCACTGGATTCACTTTGTCCCCTGGTTTTGTTTTTCTTGTTACATTGCCTATGACTATGCTGTTAGGCTTCCATCCTCAGTCTGAATGACTAGATACATGGTTTAACTTGTCTCAGTTAAACATTACTTCATTAATAGCACCCTGCCCCATACCCTCCCACCCACAGCAGCACCTAGACATATGGAGATTCAGCAGCCAGCATCTTACTATAAACCTTCTGTTGTCTTTTGTTTGTCTTTGTTGTTTGGTTGGTCTGTTCATCCTATAATTATTAGCTACTATATTGTACTGTATCATTTTGTAGTTTATTCAAAGTATGTGGTGAAAGTAATCCAGCAAACCTGTTATTGTGATCATTTCATAGATCGCACTTGTGGTAAAGGTGTACTGGATTTATTTTAACAGGAATTTATTTGACATTAAAGAATATTTTTTGTGTATTCCTTGCAGATACTTCAATGCAATACCTCCGGTCAACTTTGCATGAAGGAACTAAGTCACCACTGAAAACTGGTCAGTCATAGGAAGAACAAAGATGATTTGTTTTTTCTACAAGAATTCAAACTCATGTGTATCAGATGTGTTACTTCAACAGGAAGTGCAGCAAAGAAAATATCAAATACTGTACATAATGTGTGCATCTTTCATACAAGAAGATGTGAGCCCTGTGAAGTGATGATAATGCATGTTTAAAAAGATTTGCTGGGTTTAATTTGTTAGCTCTGTGTACTTTGTAGGCAATGGGGGACATTTCCATCGGGTAAATAATGGCAAAAACATAATGTTCTATCTTGTCAGAAATAAAAAAAAAAGAGTTTAAGTTAATAAAGATGTGTTGTTTAGCTATTTTAATGTCTTGTATTTTATGAAAAAGTTCTCTTTGCTGGTTCAGAGACCCTATCTGTCTGTTTGTCCATAAGCATGGCAAATGGAATCAGCAAAACAATCTCAATCCGATAACCTGACGTGATTTTGTTTTTAAACTGTGCAGATTATCACATGATGTTTTTCTTTTCCAAGTAAAAGTCTTTCTATATTGAGTGCAGGCTCCCAACAGGAACAAACAGTTCTAAACAATTACAAGATTTTCAACTATATCTAATTAGGCCCATAGTAAATATGCACAATTATTTTGCAGTTTTTCCAATGCATTTCCCATGATTATACTTTACATTTACCATAATTTACCCTGTTCAGCCATGTTTTTTAATATGCTTTACCATTTTTCACCATTATTTACATTCTTCAAAGCATTAATCACGTTTAAATCAATGTTTTTTGTCTGTTTTTTTGTTTAAAGTAGTTTTTTGTATAAGTGAGAGACAAATAAGTGTGTTAATATGTTCCTTGTAATGGTTATACTATTTGACCGAAAGGACTGAGTGAAAAATTACTGTGAGTATTTATTTGTTTGTTTTGCCAGCATTGTTTAAAGTCTACTGTTTGTCTTGTTTGTCAGACTAGACGGTTAACATGATCTGTAGCTGTGGTCCATGGCCAGCACAAACCCAGACAACAAAGCATACCTGTTTGTCACTGATAATTGAATCTTCACCACCTGCACTGCAGTACTCACTGGGAGAGGTGACCGTGCTTGTGTGTCTGTTCTGGACTTTATTATTACGGGACAGTAAAACCATCCATATTCTAAAGCAATACACATCACTGTGTATTGATAGTCCTCTTGTTTGGTCATTAGACTCCTGGATTTAAAATAAACAGAACCCATTTTCACCCCTTTGTTGTTTGTCTCTTCATTATTGGATTACTGCACTGCACCTGCCCTACTACTTACCACTTTGCCACAGTGCTACATTGTGACAGTGTTTGTAATGTATTGTCCAGCCCTGTGTATTACATATCTATAAAACAGATAAGGACGTGTCTTTATTAAATGCCACAGTCAACTGCCTGTGTGAGATGTGTCTTCCCCGTGGAGATCACATCACTGGAAGCTCCTAAAATCATTAAACTGGCTACAACTGAGCTCAGGGCGCTACCTGCGCTTAAGCCAATTTGTTTTCAAAAGTATCCTAGAGAAATTGCCTAAGTACCCAACAATTTTTAAAAAATATAGATACCATTCCCCGGTGGCAATAGCTGGCCTGACAGGAGCTCAAATGAATAACAAAAGGGGTGGTTAGAATATGTTTATTTGGACAAAGGCAATGTCTGGTGTATTTTACCTCGCATTATTATGTGTAAATGATGTTGATGTGTGACATTTTACCCTCAATAACTCAAAACACAATTGTTTACAGGGATTTCTGAGGTAAAGAAGCAATAAGTGAATGGAATAATAAGATATGCAGTACAAATAGCCAATAAATTAATTCTTATAGATTTTATCTAATATATATTATCATCACTTCATAGATCTCACATTTTCTTATCTGAAAAAGGCACACGTTGTGTTAAACATTAACATATCAAAGCATTACATTTTTAATGGTATTTATATGGCATTTCTAAAGTACAAAACTGGCACATAGCACTACTTTCGGTGCTGTGAAGGAAAGCATTGCTTCTGGGAGTTTGAGTTCTTGTATGAAAAACAATTCTGAATGTTTCTCTTTTTTTATTTTTTGGAGAATAAAAGCAAGAAATATTGTACATTTTTGCCATTTATTTCCTACACGCTAGATGCATTGATACCCCCCTTCCTTTTGGACAGTAATTAATCTGACCTCAATTATTCAAATTTCATTTTGATTTACAATAAAACAAAAAGAAAACAACAACATTGGTTATTTAAAATGATATGATTTGCAGCTTGAATTAAGAACCCATCCGTGAATGGAGTGTACACACAATCATATATTGATAATGACAAACTTCAGTGTTTTACATCACCCAAACAGTTTAATCCACTTTCAACACACCTTTATGCTTATTCAGACTCCAGTGGCATTATTTTGTTTGCACTACGTGCTTTAAAAGATGACTCATATGGGGGCTATTCAACGGATCTAAACAATTTTGGAAGTAACAATGCTGTTTTAATGGTAACAGTCCTGGCATTTTCGATAGTTTTATAGACAAATATATTCTGATGATACGCTCCTTAGTGTTTGATTGTTGTAGCTTGATACACTCACAGAGAGCTCTGTTTTATTTTATCTGACACAAATCAATTGAATAGATCCTTGTATGTAATGAGTTACCGTCATGTTGTTGATGCTGAATTATTTTATTCCTTTAAGACCTAATTTTACAAGGTTTTAAGAACAATCAGCTACTAGGAACTGGACTAGCATGAGCCGAGTGGGCTCCTCTTATTCTTATGTTTTCTTATGTTCGTTAGAGTCACCACTGAAGCCAGAATTAGTGTGATTTCCCATAATAATTACAGATGACATTCAGGCATAACATTCAGTGTGATATCCTTCTGGGATTTAAAATTCAGACAATAGCTGTGGATAATGACATGGTAGGAACCATCAAAGAGTCTTGAAATGTTGATCATTTATTTGGTTGTCACCCAGCATTTGATGAAACAAGCCCGTTTCCTACATGCTTGTGTATAGTTAGATCACATTAATTATGCTGGCTGTCACTGTTGTTTCAACAGGACTGCTAGTTCTTTGGATGTCTTCTTTGCTAATGGGCTAGCTCACCGGGGATGTTTATGCTTGGGTAATATTTCCTGTGCTGTATACTGCAAAACAATACAAACATGTTTTCTTTTATTAGTTTGACAGACACTCACAAGTAAGTATTTTATTAATTTAGTCTGCCTGATTATTTTATTCCCTTTTTCTACTGAATTTAGAGTGTTTGTTAAAGCAGGTCAAGCCATTTGCATCTTTTACCCTGGAGTTTCACACCTACTGGTCCAGGAGGACAAAGGCCAGCCCTGTAGGGGCCTGGCAAGAGGTTAGACTGTACCTCACGATTTTGCCTCCATAACATGCAAGAGCGCCAAGGCCAATGTGATGCTACTTGCAGAGATCATAAACTTAGCACTGCCAGGAAGCTGCCCTCCTCTTACTGAATGACTCACCCTGCACACCACGTAGCCGTGGCTTTAACATGTGAGCCATTTGGGGACCCATCAAGCAGAATGCATTTACCCACATGACTGAGGAGAAATTCTTTCATTGGGAATCCTTTTACATCTCTTTTTGTCTGAATGGGTTTAAAAAAGGGGTTTGATAGGGTACAAAACCTTGCCATGAAGCAATAGAGTATTTCAATTACCCAAAGAGTAGCTGATCTTGACACCAGCACACTAATGTTTATAAACCTTTTCTTTGTGTTTTTTTTTATTCCATTAGCAACTTGATCGCTGGTTATCTAATCACTTTGCTGAAAATATATTTTAAAATTAGGGATATACAGAATTTTCAAGTTATATTCTATAGCGTAATCAAAGCTTCACCTTCTCTTGGTACTCCACTATATCCTCTTTGCAAAGAAGTCCATACCCAGAAGGCGAAAATTAGGTAAGAAAATGAGAAAAGTCACTTTGCCCGGATTTACCCAGGTCTGTTCATAAAGTATACATGTCAGATGAATCAATGAACTAAACTGTATTACTCCAATTACACTACAGTAACACAATAACTGTGCTTTACGGTATTCTTATAATTGCTTTCCTCTTAATCAGATTGGGTTTAAAGAATGGCAGGCCTACAGAAAAAAGCTCAAGTGTGCAGCTGCTTGCAACAGGCACTTCAACCACTTTTGTCAAGGTTACTGACAGCAAAACAAAAACACTTTCTTTCTTTGTGACATCTGCCTCAAAATTGTGTTTTGCAGTATACTTTCTTTTTTCTTTCTAAGTGCTTTTCTACTTCCTTTAAATCAACCTTTCTTTCTTTCTTTCTTTCTTTCTTTCTTTCTTTCTTTCTTTCTTTCTTTCTTTCTTTCTTTCTTTCTTTCTTTCTTTCTTTCTTTCTTTCTTTCTTTCTTGTCCAATTGGCTCTCCTGCCTAAAGGGAGTGGGGTTTCATTTATAAACAACCAGCTCAGAAATCCAGACGTTAATGGCAGAGCTGTGACCCCACTCTCCAAGGCAGTAAACTGCCCATTGGGGGGAGTGTGTGTGTCGGAAGGGGGTTTGAGTTACAGGGCCAGCATCTGCCATCCGGCCATCAGACGGGCAGATACATCACTCGCCAGCTCCGAGACCCCGCTTATAAAAACACCCAGAGGAAATGGAGCCTCTTAGCCAGACAAGAATAAAATTAGCTTGATGACTAAGTTCCTCCCCAGCTCCACTGGGGATTCGACCACCATTTGTTTTCATTATTTTTCCTTTGTGTGGTTCATATAAAGCTAACGGCCCTGTGGCAGCAATCATTTTGGTAAGCACAGTTTTTTTTTTTAATACTTCTTGCAAAGGTCACCTGCGTCATTTGTGTAGTGTTTGTTTTATAATGTGGATTACATTCATGTCCATTGGGAGCTAATCTGGGACCACAAAACCAAGTTCATTGTTGTCTCCAGAGACAAATACTGGAAGCTAGTTTACCCTCTTTGTCCCCTGCACCACTCTTCCCCATCTCCATATCTTCTTTACCATATGTGGCTGTACTTACAAGTGTAGGCCTGGTCAAACAAGAACATTTTGACATGACTCATAGTCAACAATATTTAATGATTTATTACCGGTATAAACTAGTGTCTGTCAGTTGAATTATTTTCTCAAATCAGATCAATTGAGATATATTGAATTTATTGCAGTCAAAGAGAACAATACGGTCAAGTTAATGATCTGAACAGTGGGAGACATTAATACCATCACCCTATAATCAATAACCTGATATTTTTTACCGATTTATTTCCCCTGCATAATTTTTGTGGTTTTAATAAAGTGGTCAAAAATGATTAACAAGGATTAACAAGGCAGCTCTATTTAGATTTGCTGTTAAGATCATTAAAATAGACCCCAGTTTCTTAAACCGAGCAGCACAGTCTTATTGAAATCATATTAATCAGGTCACACAAGGTCACACATGGAATTCTCTGTCTTGTTCTAGATTTAGATGTGGTAACATTTTACACAAAAGGCCCTATTCTGATGAAATGAGTGCAATCAAATGAGTGATTCTGATGATATTAAAAATCCAGTGCAAGCACGTTTAGTGGCACACTGACAGCGCCCAGCCAATCAATGCTGAGGTTGGGGAATCTGCTATCCAATCAGGACCAGAGACAGAATGCGCTTGAATCACTGCAAGACTCCGATTTTGAATGTAGGCTAGAATACGTAAATCACACTTCATGACACAGGACATTGCTATATTAATATCTGTTAACATTCATTCCTTACTTCTGGTCCTGGCTATTAGGGGTGCCTTACATTATTTCTTTATGTTTGTTTCCCACTTTTTTTTTTGGTTCAATGTCATAATGTCTGGTTTATGTATTCTCTTCCAATGGCCTGTCCTTGTATGTGCTGACTAGGTCCACACACTGAAATTATAGTAATACAAGCATATCATCCATGATTATATGAAGTTGTTGTTCATATCATAAAACAAAAGTCACATTGAAATAGAGGGATACAAGGTACATTATTCCATGGCATTGACATTACTACAAATAAAGTGTAAAATACTTACTACTGAGTAAATAGTCACGTATTACACCCTGCCTGACCTGTTTAGCAGCAGCTGATTCATTTTCTAGCAGGACATGAAGTGTTGCATCATGTTGCCTCTGAGCTTGTAATGTATCCTCTGGAGTATCAATATAACATTCATTACGGATAGCAATATTGTGCAATACACAAACTGCAACAAATATATTATACACTTCCATAGGACTGTACTGTAGTGTTCAACCTGAGTGATCAACACACCTGAAACACATTTTCAGTAATCCAAATTTGCACTCAATGACACGTCGAGCAGTTATGTTCAAGACTGTTCCTGCATTCAAATCTACTGTAATTTAGAATAATAAAAAAAACTAACACTTGCAACATGCAGTGAAGGGTTGTTAGTCTTTTGTTCTTCAACAGAACGCTGTAGCTGCCTGCACAAATATAGCACATTTACAACACACAGGTTATCTACACATGAACTAAGCACACTTAAAGGGTTGGACACATACATTTAACTAGGTTTCTGTTGCAGTGAGGGGCCACCTTCGGCCAAAAGCTGCTCCAGTTTTCACTTTAAAAGGACAAAACAACTTGTATTGCTTTAGCGCTTGTAACACTCCTGACTCCTGTGTAAACCGATGAGCTGACCCACAATTAAGAGGCATCTGTAGCTCTTTGTACTGTTGACTTCTTTTACAAATGTGCTACACGAGAGATCAGAGCTTTTAAGTCTCCTCTGCAGAGGAGTGTGGACAGCCATACTGTCATCACACTGCTCCCTCCACATACAGCGGCAACAACATAATTTACATTGTTACTTTAAATAACAGAATACACAGAGGAACACTGAAAAATTGGAACATGTCTGTGTTTATTTATTGGCATTTAATAACCTAGAAGCCTTTTCAATAAGTCATGGGTAATATTGAGATGTGTGATTCTTTCTTTCACACACTGTATGACCAGCATCCAGAGATACTTGTGCAAGTAGATGGAAGAGAATGCAACTTTGGGATGGGTGAGTGATTTTACACACACACGAGATATGAGCCGCAATTATGTCAGCCTGCTTTAAGGAAAACAGCAGGATCACTGATGGACCAAATGGCCTCCTCTATATTCTTATGTATGTATAATATCCTGGTATGTAAAATAAGGATGAGCACTGTAGTTTACTTTGACCACTTTACCACTTTGAGACTTTCGAGCCTCTTAGATGCTGTGTGTAGACCTATTTTAATGTGACCTGCACTTACAAATACATAAACTGTAATAATAAAACCAACAGCAAATCTGGAATAAACAGTGAACCAAAAGCAATTTGACGCTAATTTAAAGGGATTACTACCCGGGTCCAGAATTAGTAAAAATGAACCTGGATTCAAAAGGAAATTGTAGTGCCTGCAGTCTTAGTGCAAATGTTTGAAAGCTGCCTAAATGTATTTAATTAATTTGTTTCTGTGAGCAGGTCAATCTATTTTTAAGAGCAAGGTCATTTCATTTACTCTGCATGTATTCAAGTTTCATTGGTTTGATGTCTTTATTGAATTTGTGATTGAATTCAAGTGTAATAGCATTATTCAGAGAGACATAGTAAAATATAAAAAAGTCATAGTAACAAGCTATAATAAATAAGCATACTAAACAAGAATTTGGTGTATGTTTTTTTGGAGGGATGGCAGCAGGCCTTCCCAGGAACCCTCATCTTTTACACTGGAATAGTGCTCTGCTAGTCTTCAATCACCAGTGGATTACAAAGATTCAGTCTGATACAAAAGTCTGCTAAGCACCACCAAGGCCATTTTGAAACTTGAGAACTGTCAGATTAGTAAGGGCAACACTTACTTTGTTTAAGTTCAAAGTCTGCCCCACTTAACATGTTAATAACATGGAGAATCCTAAATGAAATGCTTCGAAAGATTCAAGAAAACCCATAATAAAATCTTTATGAACATTCTTGACTAAAACGAGCATGCATCAAAGTTCACCAAGTAGTTAAATCTGCAATTATTTTATCTGCTCGCTGTGTTATTGGTCCTGCAGTGTTAAAGTAGTGAGGTTTCTTTATCCTTTGTCTTCTTTTACTACTGCAGTCATTCTATTCACACCTTTCATCTGCCTTTAATTAAACATGCCTCCTCTATTTTTTAACTTTTTCTCAGGCTGGACTACTTTTATGCCACCTATCACTGCAGCAATGCATAAACATAAGGAGCATCAAACAGTAAAGTAATTTCTCTGGACTGCCTCATTTAAACAAAACGTATTATTCCCATTCCGCATTTTTTCACCACTTTTGTGAAAAAGCTAGCAAGTTGAAATGTGTGTTCTACAAGACTACCCTGTGAATGAATGCTGGCATTTAGGTTGTGTTTTGGATAGATTACATTTTTGAGCTTTTGAAACAGGACCAGGTCACAAACATTTGCTTCAATTCACATTTTGTGTTGAATAGATGAAATAAAGTTTAATAATCATTAAGTATTAGTGTTGTTTCTAACAGCATTGCATGCACACCGAACTTTAACTCTTTTAACCATGTTTTTTGCCCCGATTTAGAATTTACTTTCATGCTCCCTCAATTCAGTAACTCCCTTTCAACAACTGGTAAACTGATGATCAGTGGACGTCCTCTGATGACATCGCAAAGACAATCGCCTTTTAAACCCTGGCAATCGACAGAGGAAGTCAGTATGTGACCGGTCCCTGGAGGGCAAGAGCCAGCCATACATGGAGTCCACATGCTTTTACCAGAGGAGCCACTCAGACAGTATAAGAAGTACTCTTAACCCAGTAATACCAGAAGATTATATAGAAAATACAGTTAATTGTCATTAATACAAACTTCAAGGGACGTGCATAGAAATGCATATTATGAGTAATCCTTATTATCAGGAGTCTAAATACCAAATACATCCTGTCAGTTTTTTACTGAAGTTACAGTAACACTGAAATCCAATTTCATTACAGAACAATGAAAAGTATTATACATTTAAAATGACTGTGCATTTTATTGAAAATACAGTTGTAACTAAACTTTTAAAAAGTATACATTGCAAATGAGCTGCACATACATTTGTCTTTCATAGGCATTTTTAAATCACAAAAGGTATCCTCAACATCAGTGTATGGAGCAAATCAGAAATTCTGATGAGTTGCATCCACAGTTTGTTGTCCATAGGCCTGTGTTATTGTATCCTGTTTTTCTTCAGAATGGTTGAGAACGTGTTCACGGGAATTTTGAAATCTGCAGCAACATCTTAGTTTTTCTTGTATGGTGGTGTATTACTCACCGCTTTCAATACCTGCAAGGATAATACAAGTTTTTGCACTGCTTCATGGAAGTAGCAGTGATGCGTGATCACTATGGCAACTATGAAATGCATCATAGGATCAGCAGTTCCAAAACAGCACTGAGATACAGAACATAGGCTCTAATGTGGATGAAAGTTAATACATTTCCCAATGTACTTTGCACTCAGCTGTTTGAACAAGGGCGATTAGTTTTATACACATTTTCCTTCACTGGGGGGACTCCAAAATAATTTGCACTAATAGAAACCTTGTGTTTCGTCTAATCCAAGTTTGTTTTAACAAGAATTCACTGTAATAAATTAAATATGTTTGCACTTTAAGGAAACCTAGGGTTTCCATTTGTCTGAAGTATAAAAACACCAAATTAATTAAAAAACTGCTCACAAGCACCTAAGTTCTGAGTTGCAAATTTCTGTTTTGCTGACTTTATGGGTGTGTTTTTGCTATCTGATACAAATAGTGCTAATGACTTTTGTAGTATAGGTTATATGGATGAATGTGTACTGGGGGTTAAGTTATATTTTACTGGGACATAAGCCTGATTTGAAACCAGATGTATCAGGGCAGAGGCTAGGTGTGAATTGGTGACCTCACACACCACAAGCAAGCATTTTTAGCCCCTAAAAATAAACACATAAATAAGAAAACTACTGTACCTACAAATGTTATTCTTGTATAAGAAACTTCCTTTCCATTTGAACTATTTAATGAGTCGTGTAGGTGCAGGAGTGGACTGGGACCCTTGTGACTGTGTTTAACGTCTTTACAGACCCCTGTCTGTAGATACTGCATTAACACTTTGACCATCTTGCTGTTATTTGCAAGCCCTGTTTTTCCCTGCTGAGACTGTGCACCAGCATTAGCTTTCAGGCCACCACTAACCCTTAATAAAGACTTTCCTAGACTTTGCAACACCTCCATAGGGACAAAACTGTTAATTCCATATCATGGAGCATTTACCACAGCAAAATGGAAGAAATTTGAAGTCATGTTCATATTTTATAAATGGTCTTTACCATTCCTACACAGTGAAATCTATTTTGTATTCAAGTCATTTAATGAACACAATGTTGCCGTAATGTAAGTAAAGTTTGTTTAAAATAGATTGCATTGCTTTATGTCACAATGAAAAATAAAGAAAAATCAGGTCACTAACTTTTCATGACATACATAAAAAATGTATTTGACATTTCATATAATACCTTATTTATATTTTTATAGCACTGTATTATTAAAGCATATTATTATTCCATATAATAACATGCATACCAGATCCTGAAATGACTCATTCAAAAATATATAGAACAGATTAAACTTGGGGTTTGCAACAGTTTTTACTGGCCTTGTGTGATGCTGATTTCTGTAGCTAAGACCCTACTGATTTCCAGGACTGATCTTTAGACCAGTGGCATTCCTTGCAGAACTACACTTAACCAGCTGCATGCAATATGCTGCCATCTAATTCAGGAGCAGTGTTTCTCATCTCTTTGTCACAGCATTATATATTAGTAGCTCCAATGGAATAAATCAATACAGTATCTAGTATAGTATTGTAGGACTGAGAACATCAGTGCATTAAGGAATCTCAGAACGAGTACAGTGAGCTGGACTGAGGTCTGTTTAGGAGTATTGATATAGCCCAGACAGAGACTCTTCAAGTTCATAACTCTGATTGATATAATCCATACACAGACTCTCCCAGTTCATAACTCTGTTACAAACATCTTAAGTGTGTATAAGTTAAAACAAATACATCTATATTTGTTCTTTTATTCATAACTTTATTTGGTCCATTGTGATTTTTAGAAAAAGAGGAAAAAGATTGATGGAGCCCATATCACATAGTTTATATGCTAAATTAGTGTTAATATCACTCAATGGTACAAAGCTTACTAAATGAACTGAGTGCTTTTTAGTTTTCCCATGGTTACACTATACCATAGTTTACCAAGTTTTGCCATTGTTTTAAATATGCTTTAACATTACTTTCTTGGCTTTGTCTTAGCTTTACCTGTATAGTTTTTTTTTTTTAACTTTACTATGAACATTGGCCCATCTATGCTTTTTTTCAGTTGCTAATAGTTGATTGATCTTAAAACTTTCTCAGGTTGAGTGCAATGATTCAGCATCAACAAGATTGCTAGGTAACACTCTCTCTCTCTCTCTCTCTCTCTCTCTCTCTCTCTCTCTCTCTCTCTCTCTCTCTCTCTCTCTCTCTCCACACTACCGTTCAAAAGTTTTAGAACTCCCCCATTTTTCCAGTTTTTATTGAAATTTAAGCAGTTCAAGTCCAGTAAATAACCTGAAATGGGTTACCAAAAACTGAAAAATAATGTACATTTCAGAGTTATACAAAAAGGCCATTTTCAGGGAACAAGTAATGGATTAACAACTTACAGCTGTTCTGCAGCAATGAAAGTTAATTAAGCCTTGCAAGTTGATGCTAACAATTCCTACAGGTGTCCCAACTTTTGTTGATTACTTACAAACCCTCTGTCTGTGTGTTACAACACCCTCTTAAGCATTATTTGGTAAGTATTGTACTGCACGAAGAGGTGTATTGCTATCATAATGACGAGAAAAAGGAAATTAACAAAGGAAGACAGACAGACCATTAAAACCCTTAAAAGTGTAGGTTGCAAAGAAAGCCAAGGTGTCAGTGAGTACAGGTTCCTACACCATCAAAAGGCACTTGAAACCTGGAGGAAACTCTGACAGGAAAAGATCTGGCAGACCCAAAGCCACAACAGAATCAGAAGACAAGTTTCTGAGAATCAACAGCTTGCGTGATAGGCGGCTCCCAGGACAACAGCTTCAAGCACAGCTTAACACTGGTCGAAGTAAGCAAGTCTCAGTTTCAACTGTAAAGAGAAGACTTCGAGCTGCAGGTTTGACAGGTCGAGTGGCAGTGAGAATGTCATTGCTAAGATGGAAAAATAAGAAAAAGAGGCTTGCCTGGGCCATGAAGCACCGCCAGTGAACTACTGAAGACTGGAAGAAGGTCTTATGGACCGATGATTCCAAATTTAAAATCTTCGGTTCATCACGCAGGGTTTTTGTACGCCTTCGAGTAGGCGAAAGGATGGTTCCTCGGTGTGGAGGAGGAAACGTGATGGTCTGGGGCTCTTTTGCTGGATCCAGAGTCGGCGACTTGCACGAGAGTGAGTGGCACCCTGAACCAAAATGGCTACCACAGCATTTTGCAGCGCCATGCAATACCCTCTGGTATACGTCTAGTTGGTCAGGGGTTCATCCTACAGCAAGATCATGACCCAAAACATACCTCCAGGCCATATCAGAACTAAGAAAAGAACAAGATGGTAGGCTTCAAATCATGAAATGGCCAGCACAATCTCTAGACTTAAACCCCATCGAGCTGGTTTGGGATGAACTGGACAGAAGGGTGAAAGCAAAGCAACCTACAAGTGCAACACATTTGTGGGAAGTTCTGCAACAGTGTTCGGAAGAACTTTCGAACAATATTTGATTTTCATTGTAGAAAGAATGCCACGAGTGTGTTCGGCTGTTATATCTGGAAAAGGTGGCTACTTTGATGAGCCAAAAATTTAGATTAAATTTTGTTAAACAAATCGATTCCATGATTTCTTTTTTATCTCCAATTGTTTTTTTTTTTGTTCTATGTTTTAATTTTAGAGTACATTGAGACATTAAATTGGTAAATTTCAATAAAAACTGAAAAAATGGAGGTGTTCTAAAACTTTTGACGGGTAGTGTGTGTGTGTGTGTGTGTGTATATATATATATATATATATATATATATATATATATATATATATATATATATATATATCCAATATAGCTTGTCTTGGTTTTCTAGTACTGGTTTCTCAGACCACACACATACAGTCTGTGAACTCAATCACTTGTGACTTGATTGTTTTATTTTCTTTGACAGCTTCTCCTTCATCAATGACTTGGTACTGTCAGGTAACAGCTCATAACACCTACTACAGCTACTAAACCCACATGAAACTGACTTCTAATATGCATGTAATAAACTTGCTTTGGTTCTTGACTGAGTTTAGTAATATTAAGTTGTCTATCTGCTCCTCATATGGAGTATGTGAGTAGACAGACAGTACTTTGATCTCTGGTGGCCAAGGTCCAGTTTCTTTCCCTAGCTCCTATATTGTGTTTGCAGTTCCTTACAGTGGTGCCCAATGGGTGAAGACCAGACCACTGTTGGTTATAATATTTTACTGCATTTCCTACAGGCTGTCCTGTCTTTCCATATACTTACTGCTGGGACCCGGATAAATGCAAAGTGTCTTTAACACATAATCATTCACTTGAGTACTATATAATAAACTGTAGATTATTTTATTCAGTTAAATTTTGTGTTTTGTGCAATTGGAACCTGACTCCAATGGAACCAGGTCCCTGAACATGAAGATTACTTCTATATAACAAGGTACAACAAATTAACTGCATTTCTAATATAAAATGCATATTCTGTATATGTGATATTACTGTTCATAACCTCAAAATGCCTCAAGGAAAATTCACTTTAATTTTCAATTCGAATTTAAATGAACTGACATTTAAATTACATATTACGTTAAAATACATTTTTTGTAACACATCTCAAAAAGGTACTGCAGATCTCTTGCAGACAAATAAATTTAGCACCATTGTTTTCCCAAATTTACAGCCATGATTTGAAAGTTCTGCCCTTCTATGTCCATGCTCCCTCACATGGTAATGCGAGAAGCTAACCAAATTTTCTCCTCAAGTTTCTGCCGCAGGGCTCGGAGGGAGTGATCTCTCCACTTCTTTATGTTCCTAATTGGAAACAGATGGAGGGACATTACAGTCCAGTGTCATCACTCATCCTCCGTGCAGGCGCCTGAGACCCATTCCTCCTCCACCAACGCCCTTCCTGACACTCTCTAGGTTAGCCCAGCAGAGCTCTCCTATGTGAGGAAGCAATGTGTGCAGTTATTGATGTTCTTTGGTTATGTAACAGATGCAGAACTGTGTCTTTGGTAAACAGAATCCTATAGAAAACATCATGTTTTGGCTTATCAGTAGCAGCTCAGAAAAGATCCAGTGATGGGTTGGTAACTATGCTTCTGGGTATTACAATGGCTATTTGCCAAGGTGTTACCCTGCCTTAAAAGGCCTAAAGAAGACAGACTAAGACAATTATGATGCTTAAATAAACGAAGCTCATTGTTGACATAAATGTGCTAAAGAGACTCACACTCTGTTGAATGTATCTCAGTGGCAGTATTTAGGTCCATTGCTGCTAAAAATTTATCATAGTAAAAGCATAGAAAAGTGTACAAATGCTAATGCATAGGTAAGCATTTTAAGTCCCAGAGTGGTATGGTAAAGCATATTAAACTATAAATGCATAGTATAACCACGGGGAAAACATTGCTAAATGGATGTAATAGATGCCTCTACCGCGAGAAAAAATCAACCATGAGGGAACCTGTGGACATTTTAAAGTTATCCGTATTTTTAGAATAACCATTTTCACCATAGTCAGCCTGATAATAGCAGCATTCTGAAATACTAATGGAGCTGTCAGACTGAGTCATCGCAAAAATAATTTCCATATGTACCGAATCCTATGTAGGCCTTCTTGTACAATCCTGCTAACTTTAAGATCAATTTTCTTACCACTCTTAAAGGTATTTTTAAAAAAATGATCTGATGTGAAGCAGTAAACATTAGACAGAACCCAAAATGTTTATCCTTCAAACCATGAACGCATATGCACTTCTTATCTTAAACAGCTGCTCTTATGATACAGCCCCTCTGCTGTCATTGCAGAACATCATCATGTTTGAATAAAAGTAAATCAAAAAGTAATTTCAGTGCTCTAAGGACAGGCTGTGTCTGGCGGTGACATGGGTAAAATCAGCAACTTATTACTAGTGACAGGTTTCACACTGAGGCAGCGACAAAACTCACAGGACATAAATAACAGCCAGGCTTTGCCTGAGTCAAATTAACATGCACTTCTTTGAAGTGGGGAATGGAAACATCAGAGACTGTCCATATGTACAAAAAAAAGAGCTCTGGCTAACAGTGCAGAATGGAAGCTGCAGCTTTTATACAGCTGTTTTTTTATTTAAAAAAAATAAAATACAAAAAATAATAACCACTTTAGAATGTCCAATTACATTCCCTCACTGCAGCAACTCCCCACAACAGCTCAGACAAACTGAAGATCAGCGGACGTCTTCCGATCTTACGACCAAGCCAATTGCCTCTTTACACTCAGGAATTCGAGAGCGGATTTCAGCAAGCTATTCGCCTCTGAAGGCTAGCCCTGCTTGATCTTACCAGGCGTTTGATGGACCTACTCTAACACCATGAGAAAAAACAGCCACTGACAGTTTTGCCTCCTAACCTGTCAGGTCCTTCACAAAACCTGTGCTCCCCTGACTTAACCTGCACATCACAGCATTTAGAAAATCTATATATATATTTCATATTAGATACATTAATTAATCAACTATTATGAAGGATAACTCCTTTATAAATAACCTTTTTGTCTAAATACATATTTATTTTATATTGGACTTCCTCATAGTTTTAAACAATGCTGTATTATGTAAAAAATAAATGATGTTGGTGAGCCCTCATGATTATCTATAAATCACCTCAAAAGATATATTCAGTGAGCTGAATGAGCATTGCTAAAGTGCAGTGGAATCCCAAACTTTGACACTGAAAAGGTAGCCAGAGACTTCCGTTCTATTTTTGTGTGAACCGTAAACTCTGTGTTTGGAGGCGGAACATTGAGTACCTCTTCAAAACTGTTCATGGGTTATATTGACAGAGAAGCATATGTAAAAGTCAATGAAGTCTTGAACCCACTGTGTGGGACAATCTCACAATGACTTGCCTTTTCATAATGTGACTCAGGGAGATAAATTACACTTGTGACCAATTTAACACAGAGATATTTGTAGAAACACTTATACTGACTGCTGATATGCAAATTCCTATGATAAGCACCATGTTACCAGAGTGGTTTTTAACGGTCCAGCCTGCATCCCCACTGCTGAGTGTGTTCATTGCCTATGTTACCCATCACTTAATATCTATGCATAGTTGAACACACTATCATCCCGTCTTCAAATACTAAAAATGAGAAATCCCACTACCATTATAAAAGTTTCCCAAAGCAAAAGCATAGCACAGTGTAATAAATCATATTGAAGGCATCATGAAACATTGATAAGCAGTGTAAAGCCCAGAGAGGTGTGGTAAAGCAAATTGAAAACATGGCAAACCATGGTAAACAATCTTAAATTCATATTATTACCATGGAAAAACTGCAAATATACTTTAGTGAACGTGTATAAGGTAAGTGCTTTAGTACATCCACGGTTAACCATCTTCTATGAATGCATAATGGCTGGGACATTTTAAATGTGTTTCTGCAGTGCCGCTGCTACTTCAAGCTGCTGTGGAGATGTGTTTTCACTTGAGTTTGCACAGATTTTCTCAGGGGTCTGAAAATGTAAAGTTCAGGGACTCTTTTCAAAACCACTTCACACAGCTCTGTTTAAATTACACAGTGTTGAAAATCTATGTGTAATGGGAGGAGACAGACCTGGCTTGTTATATATTTGTGTAACTTCAAATGGACGCTACACTGGACTGAAG
Organism: Polyodon spathula; assembly: GCF_017654505.1. NCBI lineage: Eukaryota > Metazoa > Chordata > Actinopteri > Acipenseriformes > Polyodontidae > Polyodon > Polyodon spathula. The sequence goes on along the minus strand of NC_054555.1, from coordinate 20,178,925 downwards.
TCATTTTCATGTGTCTTATGAAGTTATTTCCATTATATCCACATAGAGGTAAGAAATAATACTTGCAGAAATGATAAGTTCATATAAGATTTCTGAAAAAATTGCAAAGGAGGATCATAGGGAAGAAAGGAATTCCAAGAACCTAAGGAGGATAATTAGGCAGATTGGTTAATTGATTGATTGATTTAAGATTGACAGTGACATTATCCTTGCTCTACAATCTAACTTAAAAAATCCAAGTCTTTTTCTCTTAGTTACTGTAGGTGTTGTTTAAATGTTTAATGCAAAAACTATAAATATGGTGCAGTTTTCATATTTTCCCTGTTCTGCCCTGAAGATGTCCAGTTAGTTTTGGGGAGCAACATACATGTACCACAGAGTGCCTAGAAAACAAACTTTATTCACAATACATAAATTAAAGAATAGCTGTAGTCCATACAAACCCATTTCGCCATCTTATTATATTTCAAAATTCAATTAAAACAAATGACTGTTTTCATTTTTTGACGCTGTACTGTAAAATTCTATAACTATAAAAACAATCACTTGTGCTAAAAGAAACATAACACATTCAATTTCAAGTGCTTTGAATAAAAATATTTTTCAGTGTCTTCAATGTCTTTACATACATATAATAAATATGATCCATTTATTTATAAATTGTGATTGACCTGCCAAAAACAGGTTAGTAAATGCATATTCATGGTGATGTAGCCTGTTATTAGTCTACTTTTTCCAACTGTGGTGAAACATGTTGAAAACATTCCTTGGTTAAAGAATCTGTGGGATATGAAATCCTGTATATTTGTGTGTCCTGTATCTGCACAATCTTCCATATGCACATGTTTCAAAAGATCTATAAAGACCCCACCCTCTCTGTCTGTATGCATAGACTTAGATAATTATTACTCCAATTGTGATCAAACAGCACAAGACATTAAGAGTATCACATGTCAAACTTGCATGGTATAATTATATTATGTATATTTGTATTTCAGATTTATTTATTTTTCATATTGGCTCTTTTACACATACATGGTCTTATCTTGGAAAGGTGCCACTGTAGTTTAAATTCAAGCATCTGTTGTGTTGGCATGGACATTTACATGGAAAACTTCTGACTTTTATCCAAACAGTCATTCAAAACAATAACTTATATAACAGACAAAAGTATGCAAAAGGTTTGAGTCATCAACATAAATACAAGAAGGGCAATCAGAGAAAGCATTGAGTGGTGTCTCTTATAAAAGTAAATAGTAAAAGCCGTTTTCTCATGGTTATGCTGTGCGTGTACCATAGTTTACCCTGGCTTGTCATGCTTATTAATATACTTTACCGTACTTCACTGTTTTTTTACAATGCTCAGCTATGTTTAACTATGCTTTTACTAAGCTTTCTTACACGTTGCTATGCTTTTACTATGGGAATCTTTTATAACTGTTTTTACTTTTATTGTTCAATGACGCTGTCATGCAGCCTGATTAAAGGACTATCTACAAATTAATTATTTTCATATAAATATAGCTTTTTTCCTGTTCTAAGTCCAAAGAAAACAAACAATACTTACAGTTTGTCCAAGTAATGATGAACATTTTGGACCAACTCTAAAACGAGACAACTGGTACCTATGACTATATCCAAGGAAATGTGGTGAAGGTCTCATCTTTAGACTCCTCATGTGGCTACATGGCAGAGTCATGGCTGTGTGATGTAAACAGGTGACTCATACAGGCAAGGGGGCGTTGGTTTGTGTCCTGGCTGTGAGATGTTGCAGATCTTCACTGGGAATTCCACAGGGAGTGTCTCAATGGCTCTGAAGCCCCTGCTGGTTAAGAAGGGTAAGACCATGGGGACTCACCTCAATATTCTGCTCCCTGCTGGCTAGGTGCCCATTGATCTCAAGTGGACACCTGCATGTCAGGCTTCAGGGACTTGTAGCTCACTGGCATCCGCTGTGGAGCTCCTTGGTGTGAAGAGGTAGCTGACAGTGGTTGGAGAGGGAAATCACCTACTGACCTTCAGTTCTCCTGGGCTTTTGTGAGGAGTTGCTGAGATGAGAGAACTTAACTCGACATACTATAAAGCAGACAAAAATAGGGCTTTAGTAACTGGGCACAAAATAAAGATTTTTTTTTTTTTTTTTTTTTTTTCACTAAATGTCCAATATATATATTTTTTCAATGATCAAAAGCTAATCCATTGGCATACTCTGTGGCCAAAGACATGGTTTCTTTAAGGCACTTGTAATTCTAGTGCGGTGCATTTGTATATAAAATATTGTCTTTACAGTACCACATCATTGCATGAGCATGTTTTGCATTAGTCAAATAACATAATTCCAATTTGGTACCACTCAAAAATCACCACTGTGGTAACATGTACAGTTTTGAATGTCTTGTAGACTAGTACCAAGCTTTTGGGAAGGATAGCTTGTCGGAATTAAATACAAATGCTGGTAACAGTTTATTTTAGGCTGCACTGGGGGGGCTTTTGTGAAAGGGGGATTGTGGGGATAATATGTCTAAATATTTCTTGATGTTATTACTAGATGCTTTCATTAGGGTACTAGTAACAGCATCAACTAGAGTGGGTTAGAGCAGAGGAAACCATGTGAGTATACCAGCGATAGTGCAGCTCACTGGCACGTATACACAAACTGGAGTGGAAACAAAAGAACATGCAAAATAAAACACAGTGGAGAACACAGCTAATCAAATAAAAATGGAGTTCCCACTCCAAGAGCCTTCACTAACACATCCTGCAAGTGCAAACCTGAGAGACAGAGCTTATTTTACCCTAAAGTAGTACCAGATATCATGTTTTAAAATACCTGTGCGCTAACATATGTTTCTTTCAAAATTGCACATTTGAGACCTATTTAGCTAATGGAAACGTACACAATTTATGAAATTATTTTGTTAGTTACAATTACTCAGAGGTAAGTATTACCAAATGACCATTACTATACACAGAACAGAAAGCATAGAACTCAAAGGTAAGTATTGGTAACTAATAGTACCTACAATAGCTAAAACAGAAAGTACTGTGTTTAAAGTTACTGGTAAGTGCAGTAATGACCAAAAGCATCATTATAACAGTTCCTATATAACTATATAACTGTTCATTATTAGGCTGTATTGAAGACTAATGGCGGCCACACTTCTATACTTTGGCAAGCCAAACACATACTGGTAGTGGATCAATCTCAAAACTTTGTCAAATTTGGGTCTTAAAGGATCCAATCAGTTCTGCCTCAAGAACATGACTAGGTAACCTATTCCACCCCCTCTGTGTGAGGAAGTGTCTTCTTCCCTTTGTCCCAAGTCTATTCCCATTTCCAATTGTGTTTCTGTGCTACACTTAAAGTTTAGCTTAGGGTTAACTTTTCCTACTTCAGTCCTATTCTAGTGACAGTCAGCAAAACTAATCTTACACTTGGACACCCTATGTTAATAAAGTGGCAGAGCCCCTGTTTCAACAACAATGATCAATGAGCACTACTGAATGCAGAGTGACACGAAGGCTAGGAGTCAAGACATCAGAAAGTAGGTTTGAGGTGCAAACCATTAGGGCTGACAATAAAAGATAACATGCAGTACAGGAATCAAAATGCAAGCCACAATCATGACAGCAGCAGGGGGATGGGCTGGATAAGGACAGCTATTGATTACGAGGTAGTTTGGGGTCTGCACAGATTGCTGGAGGTCTGTTGTGGCAAACCAAATCCCCCTAGTGGTCACATTGAAGAAAACAGGGGAAGCTGCTGAGGGAAAGTGTGTGTATTAAGCATGGATTAACACATGAATGGGTTACCGACTCTATCAGAGGGGGTCGTTGAGGAGGAAACTTTTTCTTTTTCATTGTCGCACTCAAACACTTTTTAAAAATGTTTTTGTTTCACAATAGTAATAATGTATTTACATAAATGCAATGCCACCTTTTTTCTACAGGCTATTCTTGTTTTTCTACATATATATATAGGGATATGTATATATATATATATTATATACTATATATTAGTTTCTACTATATATATATATATATATATAATATATAGTTATTGTAAATTCTCAATAACATTTACATAAAAATATGAAACAAAAAACAACAAAGCAACCATCTAACAATACCAGGGCTCATAATGCATAAACATTCAAAATAGTCAATCTTTCATGGGTAATCATGCAAATATAGAACTATTTTTTTAAATCAGGAAGGTCTGGATTTAGACCATGTTAAAGGTCTGTAACTGCATAATAAAACAAATAGCATAGTGCACACCTATCTAAAAATAATATTTCAGCAATCTTTCTGAAAATAAAAAGTGAGACATCTTAACAATCTTCCAAGAAACAAGTAAGAGTATTGTAAACTCCACCTGTGAACAGCACAAAGCACCCTTATCCAGCATACCTGTGAATATCTGCTGAGGGATACATGGAACACTGGAACACTTTAAAGTAGGGCTTGAATAACTATTAACAGGACAGAGTCAAATAGTGGCCGTAATAATAGTTGTGTAGGTCAACTGATCGCCAATTTTATATACATATGAAAGATTTCACCAATTTTAATGTTTGTAGCCATTTAAAATTGACCCAGACACAGGATTTAAAGTGTTTAATAGCACCTTCGTGCCGTTTTATTAATTACAGAATCCCAAACAAGCACCTGACTAAACAGTCATCAGGAACCGACTCTAACTAAATCAGACAGCTAAGCTGTTTACCGGCTGAAAAAAAAAAACACTGTATTATTTTTATTTTTTTTTTAAAGTTGAACACAAAAAAGTCTTTCACTCAGTACCTTTTCATAACGGTTGAAAACAACATCAACCGGGCCCTCCATACAGCAACCCTGAGCAAACTGACTGCTCTCCTCAAATACTTTGCACCTGGCTCTAATTTACAATGCTAGCCAGGTGCAGGTAATAATTAACAAAACAATTAACAAAACTGTTTTTAGGCAGAGAGGAATTTAACCTTCTCCCTGGTCACTATATATATATATATATATATATATATATATATATATATATATATATATATATATATATATACACAAGACCACCCCATTACATCTGTAGTTTTAATTTGTTGTGCATATAAAATCAAACCACTGTAACCGAAAATCTTGGAAAGTTGTTTAAGATGCTTAATTAAAGCACAAAGTGGTCTAACATTTTCACACATGAGTGCCGACTGTTTCTGTATCACTGATTACTGAGCGGAAATTGAAATTCCCACACCCAGAGGTTTTCATGCAGGTAGGTATATAAATAAAATAAATAACAAATCTTGAGGTATTCTAACACATGTATAAATTGAAGATACCGCTTGAAAAACCATGACATGCAATATTCTTGTCATGGTCTGGACCCAGTGATAACAACAGTTGTATTTTTTATTCCAATGTGGTTTATGGTCCATTATGTTCAGAGCAGCAGACTATGCTGGGGGTTTACAGCTGACAACACTACTGCTAGTTACTAATGCATCAATCATTTAAAACTGGTATGGTGGTCAGTTTCTATTGCTCTTTATCCAATTTCATTTTAATGTCACAAATCTTTTTACTGGTTCTGTCATATGCAGTATTGACCTTGTCCATTGTGCATTGTAACTACGCATAATAACATTGCAATTATGTATAAATACACATGTATTTACTAAGTAACTACTATGTCTATAGACAGTAATTAAAGACACTTAATGTAAAGTGTTACAACAAATATATATCCACATCTAAATTTAGAAAAAAGTTTATTTCCATTTTAAAATATTTGGTATTTTGTGAACATAACTATTTGTAAACAGAATTTGTTTTAAATCATACACAATTTGATTAGGAATTTGTATTTGCAAAAAAAAAAAAAAAAAAAAAAGTTTTCATGACAATAATTCATGGAAATGTGTTTTATTTAATGATATGCTTTTGGTATTTGTGTATATTGTGTTATTTGTGTAAATCGTAACTTTTTTGTTCTAAATGTAAGTTTGCTTTGAATTACAATGTAATTGATTTCATGTAACTCAAGTCAGCAGAGAGGTTGTCAGCACTGTAAAATGCCTTATGTTCAGTAATAAGATTACACATTGGCAATGGCAGCCCTGTAGGATTGCTGGGTGCTTTCCTGTGTATAATTATTGTCACTTCCATCCTTCATTCTGTCTGCCTAGCTCTCCACTGTCATGCTGGACTGTGCTAATCAATAAGGGATGTGAGGGAATCACAGGAAGCCCTGTTTGGAATTACAGCATAACAATGAATATGTCCGACTGACCCGGTCAAACCTAAATGAGTCTAGTGGTGTCAGTCTAATCCCCAGCTGACAATACTGCCCAGGACAAAAACTCCAGACAATTGGGAACAACTTTGTTTAAAGAGAAGGATGTCATGATAACTAACTGAGAGGGAAAGACCTTGCTGGCCTGTCCAGGCATCCTAACCCCAGATTCTAATCCACTCAGCGATGTGCCCTAAAGAATACTTTTGTCAGTTTTCAGCACAATTGAGGGGTTTCATGGGTACCCCATACATTCAGATTCTTCTTATTTTATAAATGGATTATTGAAATACTAAGACACTTTTAGAAATAAATTATATGATAGAAAGAAGTCGTTTTCAATGTCTTCAATTCATATTATTATCAAAACAAATGTCTTGAAACTGTACAAAACAATGTATGCCAGTGGTAATATGAATAAAAGATATGACCTGATGCACACATTGTAAAATGAATTTCACACAAATGTTACTGTCACCCCCAGTAGAATCCAATTCACTTCAAATTCAGCAAAAAAAAAGTTGCTTTAGGAAAATAGTAATTCATGCAAAAAAATCTATAGAGCAAGTCATATTTTTGATGCCTTATCAGTAATCAAATGAAAAGATTATTTTTCATAAAACTTTTTTAAAGGTCAAAGTTAATTAAATTGGTTCCTAATTAATATAATTAATTATTTTACAGTTTTGAAAAGAAGAATCACTCTGTACAGCAAAGTCAATTCAAACACCAATACCACCATTACCAATTACCAATTCAACAATGAAAAAATGAGACCACAATGGAGAGGGTTAGGGGTGGAACTAGAGTACTCTAAAGAAGATGATATCTTATATTTGGTTATTAGATTAAAATATATTGAGAAAAATATGTATTAAAAATAAAAACTGGATTAATATGGTATATCTCAACATGTTCACTATTTGTAATATTTGTGAATTTTGATTATATTATAAAATAAGCCTACTTCAAGTATTTTGCTTTTCCGTGCTGTCCAGATTTATATTTGACAGCTGCTTCCTCTTGCACTTTTCTTTTCAGAACCAAGTTCCCTTCCAACTGAAATTAGGGTCATGAAAGATGAAATGCTCTTTCAATAGATAATTAGGGAGATTGGTTGACCAGCCCCAATCCAGGCCTGTTCAGTTCAGTACAGTCTTATTGTTTGGATTCGGAGCGCTCTCCTGAGACTCATTCCCTCAGTTTCATTTCTTAGGGCAGGTGCTTGCCAGGTAGTCAATAGAAAGGGTTGGATTCAACAGCAGTGGCTCCGTACAGAGGTCAACATCAGAGGTCATAGGGTTACCCTCTTGGGGTCAGGAGGTCAATGTCCACTACGGTGATAGATGACTTGAAATTCCTCCTCTTACCTGCTTTGTCTAAATGGGGCTAGATGTATTCACCTCCCTTCTTTTGAGATAGGATATGTTAATGGACCTTTTTGTGAAAAAGTGGTTTCATATTAATTAAAAGCACAAAACTGCTTCGTAAATGCACTTTTTTTAGACCAGTAAATAAAAAAATAAAAAGTTGTCAATGACACACGTGTACAGAAAATATAGAATATATAAACGAGAAATTGCAATAGTTTAATAGAAATCAGTAGTGGTATTTAAGACCTATATTTGATAAGCAGAGGAGGTGTTAGTTGCATGGTAAAGTACATTCAATGTTTTACAGTATGCAAAAAAATGTCCTGTGTTCTACAGATACATGTACATATGTGACAGACAGGTAGACTCTATATATCCCCATATCTGATACTCACTATATTTTAACTGCAAAATAATGTCAATGCCAAGTTTCATCTCAATTTAATACAATTTTAGATATGTATACTGACCAACATAACACCATCGTCTATCCCCAGAGTCTAATAGTCTCATCAACCTGTGCTAAAGAATGCTAATACCAAGTTGCACTTGGATAAGTGGTTTTACAGATTACAAACCTAAACTGGTACTTAACAATTAGGAACTTAAAGGAATGTCTTTATCAGAAGTTTGATCAGCCTCAGATGTAATAGATTTTGAAAAAACCATATCTGCAGTTTGCACCAGTTCTCCCTTCACTGTAGTTATGTCTACAATCAAATCTGCAACCAGACATACAAAGGTCAAACATATGTTCATTAATACCATTTTCAAAGAAGCACAAATTAAAGCAAACATTTCTTTTGGTACTATACTAAGCTAAAGAAAGTTCTCAGTTTGCTTGCCTTCCTTTCAGGTTGTTACTGTTTTACATCTTAGTTCATTTCACCGGAGCATTGTCTTTGCAGTAATATAATGCTTCTGTTTGCAAAGCTTGTCAGTTTTTAGAAGAACATTGAAAACATTGAAGAGGACTTCTATGAAACATTTGTCAATGAAGTGTAATTTTGCTACACTTTAAGATAATGGCTGCTCTTTCTGTGATGTTCCACTTGAATGTATTATGCATTTTCAGGAATAGAAAAACCATTACAAAATAACAATACAACATTTCTTATTCAGATATTCCTCCCATGTGATCCTATTCATCAGAATTTATTATTATCTTTTAGTCTTTCTCAGTTTAGCACTATTAATGTATTGATGCATTAGGGGAAGCAGCTGGTTGGTTAATGACAGGAAATGAGGCAAGGCAGGGAAAAATGTAACTCTCCACGTGAAATGACCTAAAAAATGAGGTTTGTGAACATTATGGGAAGAGCGATGTCTCATATCCTAACTGGAGTAAGCAGAATCTCGATTTAACCTGGTTTGTTCTGCTGATGGAAATGAACAAGACTGATTTCAAAGCACTTTCAACTCAGTGGCAGATGGAAACACAATGCTGCCCAAAGTTAATAATGACCTCAGAGAGCAGCCCAATTGCTTGTACAATGCTTCCTTACAAAGAATAACCTCTGGGAGTGTTTCTGTCAAGGGGTAAAGATCTGGGGATATGGTCCTTGCATTGAGGGTTAAAGGTGAGGCAACTAGTGATTCTAATTGAATTCTTGCAGGATAATTGATATGTCACTGGATAGATTTGACACATTATTGAAAGGTCTCAGAGAATAAAGCACACAGGCAGTCCATCGGCTGGTGCATTGAAACTGATATCCAGCAGCATTGGGCTCCCCCCCCCCCCCCCCCCCGGGAAATACGGAACAAATGTCAGTGCCCTGAATAGCCAGGGTAAGACTGAGGGAGCGCATTGTAGCTTGCCAATAGTGCTCAGTGACAGGTTTGTATGAGAAGGTAAACACTCAGCAGGCATTGTTAACTCCTCCCTCGTAGAGCACTGATGTGATTCAGAACAGATTTGGAGCCCAGTAAAATGGGTATTGTTGTGTGATGGACTGCCATTACAGATTCCGACTTCCGTCAGTGCGATAAGGATGAAGCTCTATAACCATGAATGCAGTTGGTGAGCACACCTGCTTGAGATGTGTGTGTGTGCACCTGTCTTACTACCTTATAATAGCAACTTTCATTAGCCCTGCAGAGGTTGCATACTGCAAGTAGAGGCTCATGTAAGCATGGCAAAACTTATAAGAAGCTAGATGAAGTAAAGAAACCTTAGAGCCATCTGTGTTCTGCGTGTGAATCCCTGACAATTTTTTTATGGTAGCCTCCCCTTTAAAAAACACACACACACACACACACACACACACACACACACATATATATATATATATATATATATATATATATATATATATATATATATATATATATATATATATATATATATATATATATATATATATATATATATATATGTCACTCCCTAAGCTTGTGATGTTTGTGATCATTGTTAATAAAGTTACCTTAACATATTTTTCTAAATTGCCCTAATTGCCTCACTTTGCTTAGTTCTGGGTGGGTTGTTTTACAGACTTACCCAAGAAGGGCACAATAAAGGATCTGGGGAGAATTTATTAAAGTGTTTAACATCTTAATATTTTTCAACACAGCACAGATTCCAGAACCATATTACATAGTTGAAGCTAGATGAAGTAAAGAAACCTTAGAGCCATCTGTGTTCTGCGTGTGAATCCCTGACAATTTTTTTATGGTAGCCTCCCCTTTAAAAAACACACACACACACACACACACACACACACACACACACATATATATATATATATATATATATATATATATATAATATATATATATATATATATATATATATATATATATATATATATATATATATATATATATATAATATATGTCCCTCCCTAAGTGACTTGTTTGTGCCTCATTGTTAATTACCTTCAGCCCTTAACATATTTTTCTAAATTGCCCTAATTGCCTCACTTTGCTTAGTTCTGGGTGGGTTGTTTTACAGACTTACCCAAGAAGGGCACAATAAAGGATCTGGGGAGAATTTATTAAAGTGTTTAACATCTTAATATTTTTCAACACAGCACAGATTCCAGAACCATATTACATAGTTGTAGAGACAGACTCGGACAGAGGTTGTGGATTAAGAAACCAAGCCACACTGACTTTGGAAGTGGCAGCGAGTGGGAGAAGTACAGGCGTGGGAAAGTACAGAGCAATTTAGAAGCAGTAAGGAGAAATTGCATCTTCAATTGCTATAATCATAAAACAGAGGACATTAGGGAAACACGGCAGCAGCTCAAAGTCAAACAGCCGCGTGTGTTTTTCTGATAACAAACAAGCTTAAACTCGGAGCAGCTGATTCAAATTCAGCGCCGTTCTGAGACATGGGAGAGGGGAGGAGCCAACAGCACAGCAGAACAACGCAGTTAAACGAGGCAGTCTTCCCAGTGACAGCGAGTGGAAGCGGCAGCGAGTGGGAGAAGTACAGGCGTAGAAAAGTACAGAGCAGTTTAGAAGCAGTTTGAAAGCAGGTTGACGGCTGCAGAAGAAACTAAAAAAAAAAAAAAAAAACCCTCAACATGGTCTTCAAGCCAGTAATCTGTGACACCTGCTTGATGTGGGAAATCCGAGAAAACCCAACGGAGCTAAACCAAGTGTGCGTAAAGTGTCGCGCGATCCAGGATTTGCATAAACTAGTAAGCATAAAGAAATGGAGCTGGAAGAAGTGAGACAGCAACAGGATCTTGAGGAACTGGCACACCCACAGTTCATGGAAGTCTGCATCACCCCTAACAGACTGAAAGACACCAAGGAGATAGGTCAGAACAGCTGGGTTCAGGTAGGCAGAAGCAGGGAAAAAAAGAAACTTCGTCAAACACAACCACCAGAAATCAAAACAACCAACAAATTTGAGTCACTTCAGAATTTTGATGAGCAGAACCAACAACAAGAGAATGAAAGGAACAACATCCAGGACCCCATTGACAGTGGTGACCAGACAGCAAAAAGAAGGGAGGTCATGATTGTTGGAGACTCCATATTGAGAAACACAGCAAGTTCAATTCGCAGTTTGGACCCCCTTACTACAACAGTGTGCTGCCTTCCGGGAGCCTCGGTCAAGCACATCACTGAGAACGTGGACAGGCTCCTAGAACGAACAGGAGACGACCCGGTAGTAGTCGTCCACATCGGTACAAACAACATTGGAAGAGACAGAGCAAAATCACTGCAAAACAAATTCAGAGAGCTAGGAAGGAAATTAAAAGAGAAAACCAAAACTGTGGTATTTTCTGGTATACTACCGGCACCTTGCAAAGGACCATATGGACAGCTGGAAATAATTAATCAAAACGCATGGCTGAAGACGCGATGCACACGGGAAGGCTTCACCTATCTTGATCATTGGACCACATTCTACAACGAGGACTATCTGTATAGACGGGATGGACTGCACTTAAATAACAAGGGAACCAGTCTACTTGGAGAAAAGATCCTCAAGCAGGTTCAGAAGCATTTAAACTAGAAAGGAAGGGGGGAGAAATCAACAAAAAAACAGAAGGGAGACCGCATCAAAACAAGAACAACAACTCAGATAAGACAACCATTAAATGTATTTATCTAAATGCTAGAAGTATCAGAAATATTAAATATTATATTATAATATAATATTCATCAGAAACAAAATTCTAGAACTTGAAGCTACTGCACTAACAGGTAACTATGATGTGATAGGTGTTACAGAAACGTGGTTGTCTGAGAGTGATGGGGACGAATATAATATTTGTGGGTATACACTGTATAGGAAAGACAGGCAGGACAGAAGAGGAGGAGGGGTAGCACTATACATAAGAAACAGTCTTGAAGCCCAGGTGTTAAACCTGGACAAAGAAAATAAAACCGAATCAATATGGGTCAGAATAACGGACAAAAATTCAAAGGGCATAATAATAGGAGCATGCTATAGACCGCCAGATTCAGACGGTGAGCAAAATAATCTGTTATACAATGACATTAGAAATGCTTGTAGCAAAGGAGAAGCCATACTACTGGGGGATTTCAACTTCCCCCAAATAAAATGGGAAAACCCGGTGGGTAGCACGAAGGATGAAATAGATATGGTGGAAATGACAAATGACTGCTTCCTAACACAATTTGTCAAGGCACCGACTAGAGGGGAGGCATGCCTTGATTTAGTCTTTTCAAAAAACGAAGATAGAATAACTAAAACAGAGGTCAGAGAACCACTAGAAAACTCAGACCACAACATGGTCTCATTTGAAGTGTTTTTTAAAACCCCAAAAGTAATGACTAAAGCTAAGGTTTACAATTTTAGAAAAGCAAACTATGAAGGTATGAAACAGAGACTAACAGAAGTAGATTGGAGTAAAATAGAGAAAACACCCACAGAAGAAGGATGGTTGTTCTTCAAAAATGTAGTACTAGAGGCGCAAAACAATTACATCCCTAAAGTAGACAAATCTAAATGTAAAACTAAATTGCCAAAATGGTTTAATAGATCAATTAAAAAAAATATTCAGCGAAAAAAGGCACTTTACAGAGCATTAAAAAAGGACCAAAAAGAAAGTACGCAGAAAGAGTACACAGAACAGCAAACGCAAGTCAAAAAGGAAGTTAGAAAGGCCAAGAGAGAAATAGAAATGAACATTGCTAAGGGAGCTAAAACCAATTCCAAAATGTTTTTCCAATATTACAACAGCAAGAGAACATTCAAAGAGGAGATTAAATGTTTAAGAGATACAAATGGCAAAATCATAGATGAAGAAAAAAAAAAATAGCAAATATATTAAATGATTACTTTTCACAAGTTTTTACAAAGGAAGATACTGACAACATGCTCCACATGTCATCCAGTTCCTATCCAGTTTTAAATAACTTTAGCATAACTGAGACAGAAGTGTTAAAGGGACTAGGAGCTCTTAAAATAAACAAATCCCCTGGGCCGGATGAGATCCTCCCAGTAGTACTCAAAGAAATGAAAGAAGTAATTTACAAACCGCTAACCAAGATCATGCAGCAGTCTCTTGACACAGGGGTGGTACCGACAGACTGGAAAATTGCAAACGTAATACCGATCCACAAAAAGGGAAACAAAACTGAACCAGGTAACTACAGACCAGTAAGCCTGACTTCTATTATATGCAAACTTATGGAAACTATAATAAGATCCAAAATGGAAAATTACCTATATGGTAACAGGGTCCTGGGAGACATTCAATATGGTTTTAGGAAAGGGAGATCGTGTCTAACTAACTTGCTTGATTTTTTTGAGGATGCAACATCGATAATGGATAATTGCAAAGCATATGACATGGTTTAGATTTCCAGAAAGCTTTTGACAAAGTCCTGCACAAAAGATTAATTCTCAAACTGAACGCAGTTGGGATTCAAGGAAACACATGTACATGGATTAGGGAGTGGTTAACATGTAGAAAACAGAAAGTACTGATTAGAGGAAAAACCTCAGAATGGAGTGTGGTAACCAGTGGTGTACCACAGGGATCAGTATTAGGTCCTCTGCTATTCCTAATCTACATTAATGATTTAGATTCTGGTATAGTAAGCAAACTTGTTAAATTTGCAGACGACACAAAAGTAGGAGGAGTGGCAAACACTGTTGCAGCAGCAAAGGTCATTCAAAATGATCTAGACAAGATTCAGAACTGGGCAGACACATGGCAAATGACATTTAATAGAGAAAAGTGTAAGGTACTGCACGCAGGAAATAAAAATGTACATTATAAATATCATATGGGAGATATTGAAATTGGAGAAGGAATCTATGAAAAAGACCTAGGAGTTTTTTGTTGACTCAGAAATGTCTATGTAGACAATGTGGGGAAGCTATAAAAAAGGCTAACAAGATGCTCGGATATATTATGAAAAGTGTTGAATTTAAATCAAGGGAAGTAATGTTAAAACTATACAATGCACTAGTAAGACCTCATCTTAATATTGTGTTCAGTTCTGGTCACCTCGCTATAAAAAAGATATTGCTGCTGTAGAAAGAGTGCAAAGAAGAGCGACCAGAATTATTCCGGGCTTAAAAGGCATGTCATATGCAGACAGGCTAAAAGAATTGAATCTGTTCAGTCTTGAACAAAGAAGACTACGTGGCGACCTAATTCAAGCATTCAAAATTCTAAAAGGTATTGACAGTGTCGACCCAAGGGACTTTTGCAGCCTGAAAAAAGAAACAAGGACCAGGGGTCACAAATGGAGATTAGACAAAGGGGCATTCAGAACAGAAAATAGGAGGCACTTTTTTACACAGAGAATTGTGAGGGTCTGGAATCAACCCCCCAGTAATGTTGTTGAAGCTGACACCCTGGGATCCTTCAAGAAGCTGCTTGATGAGATTTTGGGATCAATAAGCTACTAGCAACCAAACGAGCAAGATGGGCCGAATGGCCTCCTCTCGTTTGTAAACTTTCTTATCTTCTTATGTTCTTAATCATTGGGATCCTTTAAGATCTTACTTGACAAAGATTTGGGATCAACTGTTTTGACACTAGACAAACATGGATGGACAGAATGGCCTCCTGCCATTCAGTTTATGTAACAGGTACAAGGGGCATGCAGTAGCCACAAGTGGCCTGCCAGCTGTTTGAGGACTGCTTATTTAGATCAGCATCATACATCCCTCAAGAAAAAGAGGTAGTGAAGCCTTGAATAAGATTCATAGTGAGCCAGGACATTGCTGATTTAAGATGAAAAGCCAGTAAAGTGTTTAATTCATTTCTCAACAATCTCTGCCTCTGATTTCATCGAGTGTGGAAATCTACAGGTACTGTAGCCTGTTCTCCAGCCCCATACAGTCCTCACTTTTGAGACTGATCCTCACAAGCTGAGCCCTATATCAAAGCCTGACAGATCGGCTGTCTTGCACACAGTGACTGATATGAAACTTTTATAATTTATAGAATGCATGCCTGAGATTCTATTTGCATAGCAAATTCATCAGTAATATAAGAGAGCCCTTTTACACAAATGGGTCTGAGGCTTATCACAGATGTTTCCACTTTGTTGTCAGACTGTAAAAAGTATCATTGACAGCATGGCATAAAGGGAAGATCTGTATATGAGTTTTTGTAAAACAGGAGCAGAACATTTTTGAGAAGTTCATGCTATTTACATGCTGTGAATTTCGATCTATAACAACACACAGACGCTCGCATTCATATTGTTTTATTCTTTTTTATTTAGTGTGCCCATTTATTTTGCCACCCTAACCCACAGCAGCGCCAGAACCACTTACCAGTTGAGCCACTCGGGGACCCCACACAGTCCTATAACTCTAATGTATACTGTATTATTATTAATTTCAGTCCAGCTATATTTGTTTTCTATTCATGACTCACCTTTATTTAGCCCATTGTGATTTTCATTGAAAAGAGAGAAAGGATTGATGATGAGAATAAGTGGCTGAGGGAGTTGACAACATATGATGTCACTGTTTCTAATTGTCTTTGTAGTTGAATTCCGAGAGGTGCCTCAAGTATGTTTTTTAAAGCAGGTGACCTGAACCGTATCGATATTGAGATTACATCACGGTAAAAACTTGATATTGCACGGTCGATGTCATAAATGCGGTTTTCTCTGGGATTCTCTGGGAATGCAGCAGATGAAATGCGTGCTCTGAATAGCTGAAACATCCTCAGACCAATGATCAAGTCAAGAAAATGCAAATGTCTCAATTGTAGATTTGCATCTAATGGAAACAGATTTGTCAGACGATCATTTGCTATTTCGGGAAACCTTTTTAGGAATGTGTTTGTGTGTCCAGCTACAAAAAGGTGCTTTTTAAACAAAATACAAATATCAAATATAATCTTGCATGCAAACAATCTCCCATCTCTGTTCGGCCCACCTTATTATAATATTGTATTAATGTTAAAGAAGTCTATATAAGCATGAAATGGTCAAAGATGTATACACACAAATAGGCATGGGCCAACTTCATCATTAAATCCCAATAAAGACCCAAGCAAGATTTGAAATCCTTAGCTCCCCTCCTCTGAGCTCTCTGCGCTCCAAAGCTTCTTCCATTTACGGGCGGGCAAGGAAATAACAAGCCTGCTCCTGAATTAGCAGAGCCCATAACCAAATAACTGAGATGGAAATCAATAGAGTAATTGGGTTCTTTGAACTTATGTATGTGTTTTATTTTAATTCTCTTACACCAAATGTAATTCTATTTCTTTCCAGTTATTAACAAGTCCTCATGTTAGGGATGGTCCACAGTTTTAGGGAATAGTTCCTGAAGTATAGAGGTATGTAATTTCTGAAATGTTTTCTATAATTTCTTCGGTATGTATTTAAATATGATGCAGTGGCCACTTTTGTGGACTCAAAAACTAAACTTAATAAAAAAGGTTTGCTGTTACTGTGCTAAATTTGCAAGCTGATTTCTGTATTAACCATACTTGTTTATTTAAAATAGTTGCAGCTAATAAAACAATTTCTTAAATCTTACTCAGATTCATTATATAGATATCAAATGTGCAGATTTAAAAGAAAGGAAGTCTATTAATGCTGTACTTCCTAGGCCATTTCACCTCAGCAGAGTTGTTCTGACCGCAAAGCAGACATCAGGGGAAAAGCTGATTGGTTATTGACAGAAAAGAAGCCAATGAAGGGGTGGGGGCAATTTCGCTCTCCAGGGGAAATGACCCAGGAAGTGCAAGACAGTCTGAAATCATTGCTTGCAAACAGATGTTTCATTAATCTAGTCTAGTACCAGATATCATGTTTTAAAATGAAAATACATGTTTGCTAAAACGTGTTTCTTTCAAAACTGCAAACTTAAGACCTATATTGTGAATGGGTGTGACAAGTTATGAAACTATTCTGTTAGCTTCAGTTACTTAAAGTGAAATATTTATAAATGTACAAGATCTCTGCTTACAATTGCAAACTAAGTATCTGAAATGCAAAAACAAATAGTGAAAAATATATCATAGAACATGCATGTGTTTAAGGGGAAGAATATCCCTGCAATATTAATATTACTAGTTAAGGTAAGTTTTCATATGATACTAATCTAAATGTAGGTTTAATTGTATTATATCAGTACAACAATGGCTACACGTTTAGATTCATGTTGTATAAAACCTGCTAGAATAACTTTTGATTTCCCAAAGAATTGGTGAAGATGGTGAGCAAGTAGCAGAGCTGGACATAGACCCCTAGGAAGGGACCCATTTTACAGCCTTGCAGATACGAAGAGATTAGGATAACACTTTCCATTAGTGTCTTTAAGTACTGTGCATTTACATAGTAGTTACTTACTAAATACACATATTATAATGTTATCATGCATAGTTACAATGTACTTAATGTACATTTTTTTGCATGATATAACCCTAATCCTATTCTTAACCATAGCTCTAAACATAACTCTAACCCTTCCCTCCCTCCCCAATCCTCACTCTAAACCTAACCCTACCCCTTTTCTGATACAATTGTGTACTTACATATATTGTGCAAAAACAAAACGCTTGGAGTTTACAGTCTTATGTAGAGTGCTAAGATTATTTTGTACAGGTCGCGTGGGCATCTTAATTTACGTCACCACAACACACAAACTGTCATTTTAATAAAAACGATGACTAGATTTAAAAATATTACTGATGAAGACAGAGACGTGTTTGTTGAAAATCAGAAAAATAAAGACGTTGAGTGATATAGATTTTGTAAAAGCATACAGGGAAGATTCATCAAATACCAATGAAGTAACTCGACAACATACTGTTAAAATGCATATTTTTGTCAATGAGGTTAAAGTTAGTTCCCAGCCAGAAGCACCGCTTTGCTTAATAGATGACATGTTTGACGGCCCTTTTGATGCCACAGGGATGCATTGTACTGGAGAGTTTTAAAAAGTAAATGATTCAGCAAGTGAACCTAAACAACAGGAAGAACACATTCATTAAGATAGCAGGGATCATTCAAACCTGTACCAAGTTGCTCTTAAATACAGGCAATACATTTTATGTGTAATGAAAGGGATTATTTCTTATAATAGACATGTGGGATGATTGATTCTGAAACAAAGAAATAATACATTTTCTGGTACAGTGATTGTCCTTGAAATTCAGTTTTACCTTCAGTAAACCTGCTTGTGACTCAGCTAGCTTCATACAGTAAGCCAAATGTACACTGCACACAGGGTCCTGTACAGAGATCTGCTTTCTGTCTATGGGTTTAATACATGGGCAAGCAGATTGAAACAAAGAGAGGACAACTTGTCTTTTCTGTGCCATCATTTTAGAGGTTGTCTGGTGTTTGATATGATGTGAAATGTGAAACAGTGTTTATGTAGGGTGAGAATGGACTCTAGCATTTACAGAGCTTTTTTATTTGTTTTGTAGTGGTTCTACAATTGCCTTAAGAAAAATACATTCTCAAATAAAAGTTAGCCAAAGTAAAAGCATAGCAAAGTGTATTAATGCAAAATGAAAGCATGATAAAGCATAGAGAAGCATTGTAAAGCACAGAGAGGTATGGTAAAGCACATTAAATTAACATGGCAAACACAGGGAAAGCACAGGAAAGCACCAGGAAAACTGTTAAACTCCCATGGTCAAATTTTACAGTGTAAGGGGAATTTACATATATTTTAATCTATATGTATTTTTAACTTGAGTCTTATAAATATTTGATTTATATTGTATTTTACATTAAAGTGTGTGTGTGTGTGTATATATATATATATATATATATATATATATATATATATATATATATATATATATATATATATATATATATATATATGGGCTTCAGTGAGTTACAGGGAAATAATTTCATCTAGGGTTTCTGTGACATTATAAATTACAAGACCGAAAGTTGAGTAATTTATAAACTGTCACAGAAGCCCCAGAGACCCTTCTATTATTTTTTATAATACATGGATACCCTTGTGATGCTAATATTAAAAAAGACGAGGTTCAGCAGTACAGTTCTTTTTTTTTTTTTTTTTAAATGTAGTGTTTCAGTGCTGTACAGATGTTCTATGTCGTTATCCGTTTCTCCCACAAGACAAAAGCGACTCCAGTGTCTGTACCAGATGTTCGTAGTCGTTCTCCAGTTTGTCTATACTGCATAAGCTAGTATATATATATATATATATATATATATATTATATATATATATATATATATAATACGGTGTGGTAAAGTGCCCCGCCCCTGGGCTATTTATTTGTGTTATATGTTACGTATAGTGTCTTAATGTTGGTGTATAGTCATTGGCACCCCAGCTTGTCCTGACTCCCTTCTCGTCTTTACCCAAGGATGTCTGCCTCATTTCGTCAAAGGATGCCTGCCGCTCCGGATCTCCCAAGGATGCCAGCCATTCCGTATCGCCCAAGGATGCCTGCCGCTCCCTATCTCCCAAAGATGCCTGCTGCTCCGCATCGCCCAAGGATGCCTGCCGCTCCGAATCACCTGGGGTTGCCTGTTGGTCCGCATCGTCTGGGACTGCCAGCTCTGCTTCGCCTGGGGTCATCAGAACTGCTTCGCCAGGGGTCGCCGTCAGCTCTGCTTGGCCGCAGAGGTCAGTGTGGCCCGAGCCCCACCAGAGGGAGCTGTTGGCTATGAGGAAGGGTGGAGAGGTCAGAATGGCCAGAGTCCTGGCAGCGGAAAGGCCGGGCATTTCTTCCCCGTGCTTCCCTCAGCAGCCTATGCAAGGGCTGCTGAGGACCGCCAGCATCTAGTCCTGGTCCTTCTGGTGAAGGGAGAGGCAGCTCCTGCTCCTATCCCCCTGATGGTGATGGAGGCAGAGGCAGCTCCAGCTCCTCTCCTTGTGATGGTGGGGAAAGTGATACCAGCAGACATTCACCCTCTGCTGGAGGAAAGGGACCCAGCAGGCAATCACCCTCTGCTGGTGGACGCAGACCTAGCAGGCATTCATCCTCTGCTGGTGGAGGTGGCAGATGCAGAGGCAGCTCCTGCTGCTGTGCTCCTGCTGGTGTCGTAGGCAGAGGCAGCTCCTGCTGCTCTGCTCCTGGTGGTGGAGGTGGCGGAGGCAGAGGCAGCTCCTGCTGCTCTGCTCCGGGTGGTGGAAGTGGTGGAGGTGGAAGCGATGTGTAGTCTACCCTTGTTACAGAGGACTGGTGGTGCTCTCTCTCACTTGCAGGAGACTGGGGCGGCTCTCCCTCTAGCTCTTGGAGTGAAACCAGCAAGAATTCTTCTTCTGCTGGTGGAGGTGGAAACAGCTGTTCCCCAGGTTTTCCATTCCTGCGGTCCCCCCATCTGGGCTTTGGACGCTCACGGTCACCCGGTCTTGGCAATGGACACTCACAGTCCCCCCGTCTGGGTGCTGGATGCACGGGCTCCTCTCAGTTGGGCATTTAAAAATATACTTAAAAATATATTGTACAAGACAGTAATATTTATATATTTTCACAAAAAAATATGCTACAACACTTATATTTGAACTAATATATTTAAAATGTTCACTATTGTAAACAGTAATCATTAACTAAAAAGCTTGCCAACTATAGGTTTACTTCAGAGTTTATGACATGTGTCTGAAGTCATGATGTAAAGTCAAGTGGTTTTGATTGCAGTCTTAACTTTGAATTGCATCTATTGTAAACCTGCACTGGGGTCGGTAAGTAAGCAGTCAGTATGTGTTGTGTGCTGCTCAGCAGCGGGTCAGAGACCCAGGCAGTGCAGTGGTGTCACAGAGATGTGAGCTGATGAAAGAGTTGCCCAGGGGCGTCACTAAGCACATAACCCAGGGTTATTAAACCTGAATCTGCGGCAGCTCCACTAGACATTACAACCATTAAGAGATGGCATGCCAGACCATTTAAAAAGATTCCTATCAGCAAACAGTTCCTGATGTATACATTTTTTAAAGGCACTAAAAATTATCCCTCTTTCCATTAGAAAACCGGAAAATAATAAGATGGCCCACCTTGAAACTACAGATGTTTTTATAGCTGTCTTTACACTGTGGAGCCAGTGCAATTGAAGGTAGATTTGTGAACGTCAGTGATGACAATGGAATACAATACAACTATCAGTGTTGCTATACCTTCTGAAATACAAGCATTCCAATGCACTGTATTGTACTAATAGCAGGTTTCACAGACAGGTTGTCATTCAGTCAGTCCAGGTCTTGTCAATAGAAGAATACAAATATGTCATTGTAATACTATTTTTACCTAAACAAGTTAACAAGGAATGTCATTCATTTCCTCCACCAAAGATACAAATAACACATTCTGAATATGTATTTTAACAATGAGATTAGGTATACCTTACAAAATGTAGTTCATATATATATATATATATATATATTATAGATAGATATATATATATATATATATATATATATAATATATATATATATATAATTATTTTATATAATTTGTAAAAAACTATAACTATTGATATTGATAAGTGTTATAAAAAAAAAATTATATTTTAAAATTTATTGATTTCAAAGTTACTTATGAATTATACATAAGACAGAATTTAATAATTCAACAATTTTAATTGTTCGATAATTTTATACAGGGTATCAACAACAATACCGACTTGTCTGTATATGAGCGGGTGGTGCATTTTTTGATTTTTCCCGCAGACCAAACTATCAATCTACGAATAATTAGGGACAGACAGTTGACAGTTCACGCAAACGACGTGTCGTTAAATTATAGAGGTTAAAAGTTAGAATGCCTTTGCTAGGCCATCGTTGGGCAACTCTAGATCCCTGTATTGTTCAACCCCTCTGGCAGACAAGGCAGAGAATGACAAATTGTGTCAACGTCAGTGCGATTTCTGCACCAGAGAACTTTAATATCTGTGTAAAGGAGATTTTCTCCCTGTACAAAAAAAAAAAAAAAAAAAAAAAAAAAACCTGTCCTATAAAATAGAGCGGAAGTTAATTGCAAATTGTAGTAGAGGTCCGAGATAGTGTGACAGGCTGGCGAGTGGATTGAGGCTCAGAGACAGAATAAAGGCAAAAATAAAGTTATTTTATTAAATAAAAGTCAAATAAACTGGCACAAGAGCCAACAAAAAGAGGTTCAAAAGTAAATAATCCAAAATGAACTTACAAAAATAAACAGTCAGTTCCAGGTCTTCGTTTAATTTAAAACAAAAACTCTCCAATAGAAAAACACTAAACTTAACTGTGATAAACACTTTGGATTTGTGATTTGTGATAAAACACTAAACACTTAAACACCTAAACACTGAACACTGATACCACTACCAGCCAGGGCCTCTCCCCTGGCTTTTATCCCCTGTGGCTGGAGCCCAATTAATCAATATTGATTAATTGGGCTCCAGCCACAGGGGATAAAAGCCAGGGGAGAGGCCCTGGCTGGTAGTGAGTAGTGAGTAGTGAGTAGTGTTTTTCTGTTGGAAAGTTTTTGTTTTAAATTAAAGGAAGACCTGGAACTGACTGTTTATTTTTGTAAGTTTATTTTGATTATTTATTTTTGAACCTCTTTTTGTTGGCTCTTGTGCCTGTTTATTTGACTTTTATTTAATAAAATAACTTTATTTTTTATTTTATTAAATTTATTTTAAATTTTTAAATTTTATTTTATTTTTATTTATTCTGTCTCTGAGCCTTTATCCACACATCAGCCTGTCATAGGGTCCTACAAAGGCCTCTATTCCTTACAGAATTCACTGAGCCACTGAATGACATGACAGCATTTGTGGGTCAGAACCTAAAGGGGATATGCATTAAAATAAAAGTATGGAAAGATTGCATTTTTTATATAGAAAAAGATCAATCAGGTGATGGTAATGCATATTAGATGAGATTTACTAGAACTGATGTGTAAGCCCCATGTAATTTAATCTTTATATAGTGCCTTTCATAGTGGACCACCATCACAAAGTGCTTTACAAGATATGACTAGGGTGTGAACTATGCATTAGCTGGAGTCACTTACAACAATGTCTCACCCCAAAAACAAAGTACAAGGAGGTTAAGTGACTTGCTCAGGGTCACACAATGAGTCAGTGGCTGAGCTGGGATTTGAAGTGGGTACCTCCTGGTTACAAGCCTGTTACTTTAACCACTGGACCACATAACCCCCTATGAGACATTTTTAGTATGTGGTATCCTCCTTTAAGACATCTGAAGTATGTAGTAGAACTGCTATCTTGCCAGGATACTACTGAGAATTCAGTGAACATGGAAAGAGACGATCAGGTTCCTGTTTATCTTCAGTCTGCAGTAGATGCCCTCTAGGCTAATGGACTCTTGAAACTCTCACTGTAAAAGCAGCTTAGTTTCAAGCAGTTAGTTGCAATCAGACCTTTGGCTTCAGTACTTAACTATCACAACAGTCAATTATCTAGCAGGTAATGCTCTTTAACAGGACATAACCTATGAAATCAGCTGGGATTGAATTAAAGTCTTAGTGCAGTAAGCTGGTTCACAGAAAAGCTTGTAATGCAGTATGGCAATGGTGCTGTTGTCACTATACGAAAGTTTCTGCAATGGTTCTGTTGTCACTATATGAAAGTGTCTGCTCATCCAGCACTGTCGGTCACTGCCACCTAGATCATGTTCAAGGAGCCAGCAATCCCTTATAAAAAGGGCATCTGCAATGGTACAGTGTTACTGTCAAAATAATTATACAATAAAACAAGCCTTTTACCATATGTGTAATATAGCCAGATTTGGAAGCTGCTTTAGTTTTTCAAATGTGGAAATGCTGATGTATGCACGAGTGTCATCAAACTATTGTAATGCCCGCTAGTCCGGCCTTGCTAGTGTGCAACATGGGTTAAATGCTACAGCTAGACTTTTCACTTGTTCCACGTCTTTAGTTCACAGTAATCCTTGCACTCCTTATTCTGCCCCATAAATTAGCTTGCAGATAAGTGGAGAGCATGGCTGTAAGGAAACTATGGGCAGGGGGGGCAGGAAATTTGCCTTCCCCCATTAGACAAAGCTAAGAAAACAGGTGGAGGCTAGGAAAGAGGTGAACTCTGATCATTTTTCTATCGAGGGACGAATAAGAAACTAGCTATTCAATTGACGATTTAGTCTGGTATTGCAATCACCTAAAATGAGTTTGATATTTATGTGATTTGAGGTAAGGGTTAAAATGAATTCCCTGCCAGAACCATCGCTTTGCTTAATTAGCTAATTTTTGTCAATTTATCTTTTTTATTTTTTTTTTACTATTTCTATTGCTGTTTTTAGTTTCGTCTGTTATATTTTCAGTGTGCTTCAATGTGCCATTATAAATTGGAATGATAAATATATACACACAGTCAGCATTAGTAAACACAGTTTTTTTCACTGGGCATGTGTAATCATTCTGAGATTAACAGGCAGTGCTGCTTGATTATCTGAATGTTTCTTCTATAGGTGTGATTTTAGAAAGGACAGGTGTTCAGCAGCGGCTGGCCCAGCGCAATACAAAGACAATGGGAATCATTACAAAAATGGGCTCTGTTTGAACAGTAACCACCGCACAGCAGTCGCATCTAATAATAACTGCATAATTAATGACATGTTTAGCAGTATAACTGCATGGTTGAGGGTTTATTGAAATGTTTTGAGTTGGATGTCTGCTAGTGCTGTGTATAAATGAATGGCTATCTGTACTCTGATTGGCTGAAATGAACTTAAGCATTGTATAAAAGCCAATACACACTAGCAATCTATTTGTGTACCATAGGCCCATATCAGTGTGCTACTGTATCAGGGCTGCAGTTTGAGATGACTTTTATAACACAGTCCAGAATGCACACTAAACTACATCCTATTTGCTATGCCAGTTTACTCCATTATACTCCACTGTCCACAATAAAAGCTAAAACAGTTTACTATTATTAAATCTGCACAGTAACACATATATTGGCACAATCTGTTGTCTTTGATCATGTTCATACGTATCATTTACAGTGCTTTACCATACATCTATAAAATCTGATAAACATAAAAATGAGAACATAAGAAAATGTATAAATGAGAAGGGGTCATGCTGCCCATCATTGCTGGTCTGTTTTCTAATAGCTGATTAATATGAATATTTGATATGAAAACATAAAGGATCCCAATGATTCTTTCACTATTTTTTTGCTTTTAAATTTTCATTTAGGGCTTATGAAAAATGAGGAACAAAGGCATTGGCTACGTCCAGGCAAAGTGCTGGCCAGCGCCCCCTAGATACAGGGACCTGTGTTAAACCTCACAGTGTTGTATGTTGCTGCACTTTGTCACTTAAGGGGGTTCCATCTTAAGACTGAAATTTGCAAAAATGTAAGATCTAATTAAACTCAGCTCATTAATAGAAGGAGGGTGTGTACTTCTCCTTACAGTTCTCAACCCTGACCTGAATTATCACCATCTATTCCTCAGCCTCTAGGAAGCAGACTTCCGACACCCACTGGGGCTCAGGGATGTAAAAGCTACTCAAAATTATGATTGGAGTTGAATTCGAGCACAGACCATCCAGAGCTAAGACATGGTTTAACACATATCGCTATGAACATGGGATACCAAGAAAAGGTACCTAGAGGTGATCCTGAGTCAAACAAAGTGTTATTCCAACATCTACAGAATTTAAGAAGAATCCAACCATTTGATTTGTTCTGCCAATATCCTCAATTTCCTAGTCCAGCAATTTCTCTACCATCATTGTGCTGCATCACAGACTTCATTGTGGCTTGGCTCAAGTGAACATCATTCCTTCTGGATTTCCTTTGCAATAGAGTTAGTGAACCAGCAGCTCTCACTCAGCAACATATAAATCAGTGTACTTGAAGCACCATCACAGAAGGCTGGGTTTAATTCTACAGTATAAAGTCAGCAACAAAATATAGGAACTAATCCTCACTGATACTTCATACTGCACTGTAGAACTTAACATACATTCCCAGATGCCTCTATACACAGTTACCAAGTCTCTTGAGGGGACATTTATTTCCAACATATGTGTTTGTATATTACAGTATGTGGGGATTAAATATACAGTACAAAACACCATCCATTGTCCTTATGTTTTACCTTGTGCCATTTTTTTAGAGGTTAGTGAAACTAAACCAGCAGCCTCTCACATCAGGGCAACCTCCCTCTTTTGTTTTTACTTGGAAGGCCAACCCATTACAAGGGAAGCTGGGGGTTAATTCTTATACCAGTATCTATATCGGACAAAAAACTAAATTCTGATATATAAATTGTACATCTCTTGAAGGGGGACACATACTAGTTATTGATTTCTATTTGTGGGGGATAAAAGTATACAGTTTACAGTTTTTGTCATAAAAGTTTATGTTAATATAAATTATTATTATAATTATTAAAGCAAAGCCAAAAATATTTTGTAAGTATATTTGGACAAAGGGTTTTGTGGGGGCATTAAGTGCAAATATAGAACAATCCTATATACTATACTATATATATATATATAATAATATATATATATATATATATATATATATATATATATATATATTTATATTTGATAAATTTCCAACCTATGGTGTGATATCTAAAAAAAATTGTTTATATAATATATACATCATACCACCATATATAAGCATAAACGGAGTATTAGGAAGCAGCTAATCACTTATTTGGTAGAGAGTTGTATATTATTCTATATATTTGACAAGGTGTGGCCTTAGCACTGTAGTTTTGACCAACACTATACAGTGTTATCTACCTTGTACTTCCTCAGCTCAGAGCAGTCAAACAAAATCTCCAAACGTTATAATTAACTTGACTTGAGCCTTCATTTTACTGCCTGAAAAATGTGCGGTTCTATCCTGAAAAAACATCTGAATACTGGCTAGATGGAATCGTGTCACTGACATAAGAAACGGAGAAGCTAAAGTCAGATTGAGAAGCAACATTTGTCTGTCTGAGGCCCAAATTGTGTACTTGAAAACTAGATATGAATGTATCTAACTTTTTCTAGTTTAACAAAGTAATTTTTTCCATGCTTTTCCCATTGTTTTTTTGGTTTTATGATTGTCTGAGTATTGGATTTTAATGCATGCTACTAGCTGTCCCATTCGCGGTGTATTATTTTGAATTTATCTGGTGATTTAGTACCCAACATTGAGAAACTGTGAATTGCAGAGGTGCCTACAAATATCCCAGAACCCCTGCAGTGTTCATGAGAAAGCATCATTTACAATTGCTGTTAACCATGTTATCTGTATCACAGCAATATATTTGACACACCTTCTAGATTGTCTTCATGTTTTTATTTACCCTTCTTCATAGATCAAGTTGAGAATACATTTCTCACCTTTTTCTCAATCGCATTCACCAGGAGAAAGATAATTTCTGTCTTAAACATTGTAGTGTATCCAGATCATGTTCCCTCCCACAACAATGGCAGTTTTCTGATTGAAATGAGTGGCGTATGGGTTTAACTAGAAAACTAGTATGGCTGCACGATAGAGCCTTTACTGTCTGTCTCCTGGAGATCGTTTACAAGTAAAATAAATATATTCCCCAGGTTATTAAGGCATGTGCTTTTTCAGGGTCTCGCAAAATACTGTAGAAAAGCACTTCCTATTTAGAAGAACATTATTCTGAGTGGGTTCTTTACTGAAGCATCATGAAACCTATTATCAGTGCAACGGGTTGTAGAGGCTTTGCTACTCAATGCAGTCATTTTTCAGTTATCCTTTGTTTCTGACCAGCAGCTGACCAAATGCAGCCTGGGCAGAGATAAGGAAAATCTAATGAAATAGGTGTCAATCATACCTGACACTTCCCTAGTGTTCAATTTGGATACCAATACTGAGTCATGGCGGGTCGTTGGCTCAGCTGGTCAGAAATGACCAATAAACTGAAAGTTTCATAATGTTCCCGATTTATTACAGTACGAGCCATTGAAAAATAAATATTAAAAATGAGCAAGCCTAATTATTAGGGCAGTACTTTTTTCATGGTTATAAAATGGCTTATTTATGTGCAGGATCCGTTATACAGTGCAGATTCGTGTCTGCTGTCCTCCAGGGTTGCTTGTTGACTTCCTCTGTTGGTGAAAAAAGAGGATTAGCTTGGAGGTTGGATTGGAGAATGCCTACTAACCTTCAGCTCTCCTAAGCTGCTATGGGGAGTAGCTGAGGTCAAGGAACATTGTTGAAGATTCTAAACTGGAGAGAAAAAAGGGTTAAATTAAATGAGCTCTCAATGTTAATAAAAAAGAAAAAAAATAAAGAAAATACTGTGAAAATGTAGATGACATGAAGGGAAAATATTTCTATTGTGCATTAAATTTGCAATAGCCTACTGTAAGCCTTTAGTTCCAAGAAGTAATATAAAATGAACATCTGGGACAGTAGGACTCAATCGCTCCAATGATTTTGGCATCCTTTCAGTTTTAGTAGCAAATTCCCTTGTCCAGCTCAGAGTAGTAGTGCTGTTTAAAGCAGTGTTACTGCATTCAGTACCACATCATTGGCAGCATCCTTGAAGCTGGGTTGTACTCCAATGGTATAATTCCCCTAACAGCACTTTTGATTTTATTTTCTTTTTTTTCCCTAGTCACCAAATGACATTAGTATTGATCGCTGCATTGGGTGTGGGAGTGAAATTGTGTTGTGTTTGAGTGTGTGGGCCTGCCTTTGTGTGTATTCAGGCGAATAAATAAAATGATTTGCCCTTAGATGTCAAATATCCTCTGAGACATGGATGTCAATTGCAATTAGATTGTCTGCAGTTGCCTCGGTCATTCAGGTCCTTTTTCTCTAAGTCTAACAGGGAGGGTGGTGGTGGCTCCAAATCGGGTTTGGCACAGACAACACACTAACCTCAATAAGATCTAAGGGTGGGGGATAGGGGAGCTTGTAAAAATGGATAGGGGAATTGGGTAGAGTCTTCAAAAGACTTGTGGCATCTGCTGGAAGGTCGAAATCTGCTGCTTAAAGGTCCGCTATAGAAAACAAAAATGAATTAAATGAAATTATGAAAGTGACAGGAGTAAACAAAGCCTGGCTCATGCTCTCTAGCTCAAGCCTGACATGACAATCCAATCAGGAGAGATGTCTGTGAGCTCTGGAGCACAGTGTGTGGGAAGAGCAGCCATGCTCAGAGGTTAGGGCACTGCGGTTTGAAGGGAGTTCAATCCCCAACGCATTAAAGGTAATGTCAGAGGGTTGGAAGGAGGGTGCACCGGGCTAATGCACAGTTGATTTTGCTAAAGTTATCGTTCAGTCTGTTAATGTAATGATGCCTCTCAGTGTAGGTTACATGCCTTTAATAAGTCACTTATTGATCCCCAAGATTGTTCGAGACTGACTGGTGCAGTTCGGCTGAGTCTGAGTTAGCGTGAGCTTAATGAATCGTTGAAACGACACCGCTCTAAATAAATGTTACAAGAATTGTGATGAGCAGCAATTCTGGGTGTTTAAACTGGGGATCACTGTACAGTCCAGTCTGTCTATGGAGACTACAGCATGTTCACATTGTTCTGGCTTGTACATATGCAGGTTAGTGAGAAATATTAGAACTATTTACTGATCCAAATTAATACTCTGCCTTGAGCATGTTTAAAGTACAATGAAAAAACACACTTTATTATAAGAGTGGGTGTGTTCCAAAGCACAAGTATCTTCCATAAAACGATAAGCTGCTTGTGAAGTCAGAATGCAATCCAGCTCAACAGAGTTTTTAACTATTTCAATGGGCACTGGACAATATTATTTACATGATACAGTATGTTTAACTTTATGTCTTGTAAAAAATGCTTGTAAAATGTAGGTTCTCATTCAGAGATACACACAACAAAACATGTTGTCTGTACAAATACTGAAGTAAAGTTCAACCGATAAACACAATGAAAACATTCAGCGCTTTGGAGAAGCCCCGTTGTTTCCCTAATGAGGGCAAATTAAGGCTATTCTAAGAAAAAAAGGGGGTTCTGTTTGAATGTTTCTTTTATTTTCCAGGAAGGACTCATTAGTGGTTCAAGGCAGAGAGTCAAAAATCTTTGTTTGCCTTATATATATATATATATATATATATATATATATATATATATATATATATATATATATATATATATATATGTAATATTATGTTCGAAGACAACATTGACGATATTATGTTATGTTAATTTTAAAACATATGTTGTAAACACTTACATATATACATACATACATTCATATACTCCATGCCTACTTTATTAGGACCTGTACCTTCACTGTTGCCTTGACATGACAATCAATCAATCAAAACTATTATCCAGATGAGTCAATTGAGAACATATTCTCATTTATAATGATATGGCATGGACTTCACAAGGTACTGGAGGGCTGATAATCCATTCAGTCTATTGGTACAGAGAGGTAGGCGAATGTGTTGTTCAGGTTTCTTCCAAATATGCTCAATTGGATAAAGATCCAGTAATTGTGGTGGCCACAGAAGATGCATGATGTCTCTGTCACCATTCTGACATGGGCTTATTATCATCATCAGGGTACACGCATGTTTGAGATGCTTGAGTAAACAACATTGGTTCATCCCTTCAGAGTATTCAAAGGACCCAGAGTATACCAGGAGAACATGGCACAGGGCAAACTCAAATCCAATCAGGCAGTCCTAATAAAATGACCAAGCCATTTATATAAAATGTGGTGCCCTGTGGTGCAGTAAAATACAAGGGCTCCCTTTCTGTTAATGTGACCTTGCTTTTTTACAGAATAAAACTTTATTAATGAGTTTAAAAGTTTACAACAATTCAAAACAAGGATTTCATCTTTCACAATTTAATAAAAAATAAATAAATAAATCAATAAATACAAATTAAACATAAAAATGCATGTTAACAGTAATACATAATTCACCCATTAATAGTATATTCTAAGATATGTTTCATACATATTTAATAAATAAAGACAAAAAGTAGTATCTAAGATGTTTCTATCATAAATCAAGTTGGTGTAATTTATAATGCCAGTTTCTCTCATGTTGTACAAATTCTGTTGAAGTGCGTCTCCGTAACTCAAATGACGATGGACTAGTTTATTAGGATGCAGAGTTTAGCACTGGTCAGTAAAAACAAAAGGACTCTTTTCTGAGATTTATTTATAAGTAGAGATAATGTAACCTTGCTGTTAAAAGCTCCTCTGTCTATACAGTTCTGAAAGCCTCCCGTCTCCACGAAGACTGAATAGACCTTATTAAAGGTAAATTGAGACTAGTTTAAAGGGCCCATAGTCTAGGCCTGGTATTTTTTTGTATCTGTCAAGGGTTAGACCAATGATATGCCTGTGATCAAAGGGCCCCATTAAAGGGTAAATGTATAGCAGCCGGGGAACACAATAGTCTACATTGTGTGCTCATGAAATGCCAGCCTGAGGTAGGAGAGGCAGCGAGAGACACTATGCCAGGATTGAGGAGAATTCCAGGAATAATTCATTCGGTTTGTCTAATGTTGGCAGGTTCATCGGGGTCATTATCAGAGCATGTGAGGAAAATTCAAAATCAGGTATTTAGCTCTCTGTTGATTAAAAGAAAAATAAATAATTATATAATTCCCTTAATAATATAATTTCTTTCTTTCTTTCTAATTATTATTATTATTATTTATTATTATTATTATTATTATTATATTATTATTATTATTATTATTATTATTATCTTGAGGCACACTGATTGGTTTATTAAATCTTTTATTGAATCGTTTTATATACTGATTTCCACGAGAGTACCTCATCACTAAAAAACGGCATGTAAACAAACAGCAAAATGCGCCGCTGTTTCTCTTGCTTCAAAAAGTTGGAAATTGTTGGAGCTCTGGTGAGTTGCTTGACCATTCTATTAAATAATGTACATGTTGCGTATTGCTGCTTCCCTTTTTAACGTGTGTAGGGGTGTTGTGTTAATTTAGTTTAACAGTTACTTTATTAGCATGGTTTATTAACATACACTTGCCTATTGCTTTTCTTCTACTTATTCAGTCCATTTCATATGTTGATGCCCGTGAGTCATGACAAGTAATAAACGTATTTATTTATTTATTGATTGATTCATATAGTGTCTGGTGGCTATCTTTGTCTTTGAGAACACATCAGCTATAAGAACTGTTCACTTGCTTCCCTGGGGTGTTCTCTTAGCCAGAGACTACTGTATTATTATTATTATTATTATTATTATTATTATTATTATCATCATGTTACAATAAAGATATCACTCAAAGTATTATTATTATTATTATTATTATTATTATTATTATTATTATTATTATTATTATTATATATATATGATACATAATAGATTGGTTAAATTTATTTAGACATAAATATTCAGAAGTCTAACACACAACGAGTAGGAGCCAATGGACCTCCCACTTTGACGGGGGTGGGTAGGGCGGGAATGAGTGACTGTACGAAAGATAGGTCATTGTACGAAGCTGGTCTTGTGTGACGTGAGATTCTGTCTCTCTTGGATACTTATTATGTCGAAACTGAGAGCTTCCTTTAACCTAAAGCAGTACCAAGTTTCAAATGAAAATAAACGTTTGCTGTAACTTGTTTCTTTCAGAAATGCATATCTCTGACCTATATAGGTGGAAGACCGGTAAGATTTATGAAATTATCTTGTTAGCTATAATTTGGTTGAGGTGTAAAACCGAGGTCCTGTTGTAAGTGACCCTACAGCAGTTATTGATCCATAGTTCAGCTCCTAGTCTCTGTAAAATAAAATTGGATAAAATAGTCTGCTAAATTACTAATTATTATTATTATTAATAATAATAATAATAATAATAATAATAATAATAATAATAATAATAATAATAATAATAATAATAATAATAATAATAATAATAATAATAATACTTTGAGTGATATCTTTATTGTAACATGATATTAATTCTTTATTTGCATGCTGATTTGACCTACTGATGACTTGCTGAGCTGAGTATTTGCAGTGCAGCGTGGGAGGATTGTAATTAGCCAGCACATCTGCAAATTCTCTGTTTAGGAAGCACAGTATTGGTGATGCGCCAACAAACACATTTTCTCACAACACTGTGATTTCTTTTTATTTAGGCAATTAGATGCATTTCAAATATGAATTACAGATGGGTTATTAATTCCTAAAAGACAGAGCAAAGACCAGAAGGAGCAAATCCCTTTTGAATTACTGATTTATGAGTTATTGAAAAATACCTCCCTCTCCCCCTCCAGTTAATACATGTCTAAACTTAAGCAAACCAATCACAAGCAATATAATCATCCTCTCTCTCTCTCTCTCTCTCTCTCTCTCTCTCTCTCTCTCTCTCTCTCTCTCTCTCTCTCTCTCTCTCTCTCTTAGCCTTGACACAATATGGCTGAGACTCCACGCTGGGAGGTGTCTTGAGGGATCCATTCAGCCAATAATATTGGTGCAGGAAAGTAGACAGAGGACAGTGATGTCAAATGTGTTGTTGATTTATTTATTTTTTTTAAAAAAAGGTCTGTCATTGAATTTTAGTTTCCTTTAGTATTTCCATGTTCCTCCCAAGCATACACAATTAGAATGTGATCCAGGGATTGAAGTGCTCTTAGAAGTCTCTGTCATGCTCCTCAAAGAATATGTGCCTCATTCTTGCACAGTGGATGGGTGTATTATCATCTTAACAGTAGCCATCACAATCAAGATCACATGTCACATCACATGATCAACCTGATTTGCATCTCTAATTCATGGTTATGCCAGCGGGGCAGACATTGAATGGGCTTTTTTTTTAATTGAATAGAGTCCCCTGCTATGCAGCAGAATTCAGCTCCTCCTCCTCCTCAGCCTCCACCTGCTTTTTGGCTTAGTCTATCCTTCCCCCCTGCCCATGGCTTCCCTATGACCAGCCTCTCCACTTATCCTCGAGCTAATCTATGCGGAAATCTGGAAGGCATCTGTGGTGCAACATTGTTGTAACTATTGACTGTCTAATGCTTGAATGACATTGAGCGGAATGCAATGTGACAGGTATCAACGATATTGGGAATGATATAGTGGAACCCATCCTCTTAGGTGCACTACTATACCTCTACACCGCCAAGACAGCACTAGATACTGAAGACTGTTGCTTGTCTGTCTATCAATCCACAGACTGGCTCTGTATAGTGAGATGCTGAAATGAATTTCTGGCCTGTGAAAGGAGACAGGCTGACATCACTGTGGGCTAAAGAGAGCATGCACAGTCCAGGTGTCCATATTGATCCAACTCAGCTCTCAAGAAGGAAGCGTAGTCCCTGTATGTAGCCCGCAGGTAGAAACAAACACAAGCAGATGTTATTTAGCGCCTGGGAAGATCTGTACCTGAAACCTCAAAACAAATAATCAAAACTGGAAGGGATTTATTGCAGTACTTTGTGTGCTTCTCAAAAATAAACAACAAAAATTACCTCACAATCTTTTATTAGCTTATAATAGACCCAAGCCATCTAGTATATACTGTGCATTATCCTTTACTGTAACCCTTCATTAAGGTCAATCAGAAATGCTTTGTGCCAGCTGTGTTTTAATGTATACTTATCTGCATTTCCACTATGAAATCTATCTTCATACTTCAGTTAAGACATTATTCTTTTGCAAAGAAAAGAAAAATATATAAGCTGTGCTCTTGCATAAATGAGTGAAGTGATCCATATTCATTCTGGAAAGTGATATTTTAAATTTAGATTCAATAAAAACATACTTGCAGTCATACATGTATACAATAAAATTCTGGTGAAGCATCCCTGCCAGCAAGGCATCTGCTTTAGCAGCCGGAATCACAATGAGAGGTATTTCAGTTAACCCTATTTTATACTGTGTTCATAATTTATTACACAAATGATTAAAGTCTTGGATCTATTAATTGGTTCTTGGTGTTTTTGTTATAATGCCTTGTTATAACTGTAATTATAGGGAAGATGGTAGGAGACACTTCTTCACACAGAGAATGGTAAGGTATGGAATGGGTTACCTAGCCATGTAGTTTGTGCTAAATGATTTGAATCCCATCTGACTGTGCTTGTCTAGTTACTAGGAGCTGGAAGAGAACCGATAGGCCAAAGGGCTTTATAAAAGATCCCCACAGTAAAAGCAAAGCAAATAGCAAAGTGTAATATAGCACAATGAAAGTATAGTAAAGCATAGGGAAGCATTATAAAGCCTAGAGAGGTATGGTAAAAAAAATATTAAAAAAATATGGTAAACTATGGTAAATGCATAGTATAACCAAGTGGTACACCTTTAGAAAGGATTTGTTAATTTTCTTATATTCTTTGCTTATATTCTTTCCTACCTGCATCATTAGAAAGGCATTTAAAAGTTATAAAAAATGACACTATTTAATGAAAACCTATCAACAAAATGTATAAAAGCTTGTGCATATAAAACAGTGTGCATGCTGCAAGCTTGTGCATATAAAACAGTGTGCATGCTGCAAACTTGTCCATATAAAAATGTATATTTCAGTAAGCCTTAAACCGATGGTTCACTGATGTCGTTTGGCACTAATTGTGGACTACATTCCATGTTTCCATCTGCTACTGGGACTAGCTTTCAAGAGGTTTGAAATCAGACTTGTTCATTTCCATCCGCATCAGATAAAGATTTAATCGATATCAGCTGTGACTCTGTCAGCCCCAGTTAGGATTGCGGGATGGGGGTACTTATTTTTTCCATGCTGATGGTTGACGTAACCTAATGATCAGCCAATGCACTGGATGCAAGAGGCTGGGTTTAAATCTGCATATTTATGTGTGTGTGTGTTTTGACTAAATATGAAGACTGTGAATATCTTATACCATCAGGAAATGTAAATAAATTAATAAACAGCAATCATACAAAAAATATGATACATCCACTTGATAAGGTGAATGAGATGAGCTTGTGTTTTACATGCTGGTTTCATAGTGCAGATGGAAATGCAACATGTTAACATGTTGTTGTCCAAAATTAGTGCTATTCAGGGTCTGTCGAGAGACAAAAGGGCCCTATATATAATCAAGTGAAAATGCAAATGCAACTGTATGAAACTAGCAAGAAACATCATAATTGCAGAAAGCAGTTAAATTGTTGTTCTGAAGAGTTCCTTGCCAGTTTTACAACTTTAAAACAACAGTATTCCTCTCCAAAACTGCTCTGCAAAAACACTTTCAAACCTCCCTGAGAGACTTCATGAAAGGCTGGCAAAGGAATTACTAAACTAATATTTAACTCACTGAAAAATAGCAAAGCCAAGAAAAACACTGGTTGTGCATACAGAACTTTTTTTTTTCCACCTGTAATCCCAAACCACATCTAATAGCAATACGGAAACTTTTAAAATCTTTAATTTAGTGTAGAATCCTAACACAAGAATGTGAAAATTGAATTTCAAAGGATCAGCCACTGTAAAACTGGTTATAAATAACAATAATAAGACACCAGATTTAAAGTTTTACAACACAAATGGATTGTCTTGAGTTCAATCTCTTTCAACTACGTCGAAGTTAATAGTAGCTATAGATGAATGTGAATCTGCAAATTACTTTCAGATGTTCACATATTGTAAAATAACCTACTGAATGTCAAAATAGCTCTACACATGGAAATATGCTACCTGCTCAAAAATGTGTAGATGCTACCTTATTACAGTTCCTGGGTTAGCCAGCAATATTGTCTAGCTAGCTTTGAAATGTTATTATTAGTTGAAGATATACGCTGTTTTATTTGTGAGATTAATCTCAATTATAATGGTGCCTCTGTGCTGAAAGGGTTGTGTTGTTATTGTTGCAAGTAGCATTAACTGAAGACCTATATTTGTTTTTGTCTTTTTGTAATATATGATATATTTTCTTTATGTCCTTAATAGCTTTCATTTTATTGTTCATTAACTGGACTTGATTCAATTGACTATTGTCAGTTCCTTTCCATGAATAATGTATCTATACTTCAAAAGCACTCAATCAAAAAGGTAAACTTTTTAAGAATGAAGGGGTGGATTGGATCAATATACAGCCTCAATGGGATAAGCCATAGTTATATTTTTAAAAGCGTTTTACAGCACCACAGAACCCCCAAATATGTATCTAAAAACATTCAGCTGTAATTTATCATAGCTATGCCTAGGGTGATAAATTCAAACTGCTTACTAATGCACTTGTGTGTCGTGTTGGATTTATATATACAGCTTTGGTCAAAACTTTTGCATCACCTAGAATTTTTAGAGAATTGAGACGTAATTTTTATTTAACACCATGTAATAAAAGAAACTATAAAATGATAACCCAAAAGTTTAATGGAAACCGTAATAGTAGTACAGTAATTCATGTTAGATTTTTCAGTTTTTTCATTAAGTATATGCAAAACTGAAAATCGGTATGTAATTCAATATGTTAACATAACATTATTCAGCAAGTTTCATTGAATTGACAACAGAACTGGCAGAAGGCACAGACGTTGTCCATCAAATCAACAGTGCAAAGGTTACTCTTGCAATCAGGACTTAAAGGATGTGTTGCAGTAAGAATACCTCTGTTAAGAAAGGGGAACGTGATTAAAAGGCTAAAATATGCACAAGAACACAGAAATTGGACTATGCAACAATTGTCAAAGGTGCTTTTGACTCTTGATAGATGCACAACGACCTGTGCCTTTTGACAGTTCTGTTGTCAGTTCAACGCTTGTCTTCTTTCTATGCCTTAAGGATATTATCTTAAGTTTTGCTCATCCTTGCTAGACAGTGTTTTGTTGCAAAAGTCCAAAAGGTTAGGAAATTGCAAGTTAAGGTAGCCTCGCTAAGCCACGTTTAACTCTGCACACTTTCCTGTCACACTTTAATGTGATAATTGGCTTCCAACATAACAATATGTTAGTAAGCATTCATAATCTGAAAGGAGAATTATTAATCACAGAGCAAACATGTATATGCTGTAGAAAATGCAATGATTCCTTTTGCCACATGAAACAGTGCAGTTAATACAAGAAAGCCAGTGTTGCAGATTACAGATACAGAACATATTGTTTGTATGAATATTGCATACATGGAAGGTCCCTAATTAATTCTATAGCACTACTGTATTCTGAGTTTATTGGTTTTACTTAGAACATTGGTGAAATAATTAGAAAACA
The DNA here is from genome assembly GCF_017654505.1 of Polyodon spathula. NCBI lineage: Eukaryota > Metazoa > Chordata > Actinopteri > Acipenseriformes > Polyodontidae > Polyodon > Polyodon spathula. The sequence goes on along the minus strand of NC_054555.1, from coordinate 20,140,255 downwards.
TTGTGGGTATGCTAATGCAGTTACTGAACATGTTACCAATCACAATGACTATGATTTCCCAGTGTTATGTCCGTATGGCCAGTCTTCAGGGAGAATTAGTCACGTGCTAAATGATGTAATTGCTGATGTCATTGCTGATGTCATATGTGATGTCAAAAGTAACGGGAAACATACACAGGTGGGGACAACAATGGCTGATCCTGTGACTGGACAGGTGGGACAGCAATGGCTGATCCTGAGGATGGAGAAAATGGGACAGCTACGGCTGGTCCTGAGACTGGAGAGGATGGGACAGCTACGGCTGGTCCTGAGACTGGAGAGGATGGGACAGGTACGGCTGGTCCTGAGACTGGAGAGGATGGGACAGCTACGGCTGATCCTGAGACTGGAGAGGATGGGACAACTACGGCTGATCCTGAGACTGGAGAGGTGGGAACAGCAACTGCTGATCCTGAGACTGGAGAGGATGGGAACAGCAATGGCTGGTCCTGAGAATGGAGAGGATGGGACAGCTACAGCTGATCCTGAGACTGGAGAGGTGGGAACAGCAACTGCTGATCCTGAGACTGGAGAGGATGGGACAGCTACAGCTGATCTTGAGACAGGAGAGGATGGGAACAGCAATGGCTGGTCCTGAGACTGGAGAGGATGGGACAGCTACAGCTGATCCTGAGACTGGAGAGGTGGGAACAGCAATGGCTGGTCCTGAGACTGGAGAGGTGGAGATGGCAACGACTGTACCTAGGCTGGAGAGGTGGGACAACTTTGAACAGTAGTGCTGAGGGCAGTTATTCTTCATGTTGTATGGCTCTGTCCACTCTCTAGAAAGATCATGTAAGAATCCTACAGATTTTTAGACAGTCTGATGCATTGTGTGCTTTGCATATCATTATATTGAAACTATTGCTTATCTTTTCGCACCCAAGCAACATAATGACATGGCTGATGGTTTTGTCTTTGTGGAACACAATTGGCCAAAAATGTTTTCCTATCAATTACAACTCTGCCATGCCTGAAATTGCAGTATTAATTGCAATATCATATCATTTTAATAAACTATTAAACAGTATGGGGGATAATTAATTCCATAGACATTATATATATATATATATATATATATATATATATATATATATATATATATATATATATATATATATATATATATATATATATATATATATATATGGTTTGAAAATTCGGGCCTGTGATTTGTTAAAACCTTTTCAAATGAATGCCTTTCTCCCCTGTACTCCTCACAACAACAGCTTCAGGCATTCTAGCCCCCTGTCGGTAAATTCCCTTTCTACTGTAGCCCTTCTCTCCAGTCTATATTCACTATATAAAATATTGATTTAACTAAACCTTACATAGGGGTAATGGTAATGGTATTTCCAGGCACCATACTATGCATTCAAATTAAAAGCATTTTATAAATTACTCTAGAAACAAAAGTTTCATTTATGCAATAACTTACTGGTTTAGTCCAGACCAGAGACCTCCTGGGGACCTAGCATTGCAAATGTTATGTGGCTTCATCTAATCATTTCAAGAATGGCTTCGGCTACATTGAGCTAAGTGATTCAGGTCTGTTTTAACAAGAATACAAAGAAACCACTCTCCAGATGATTAGAGCTATCTGCTGAAGAACAAAGTATGAGCCCCGTAATCGGCAATCCCTCTCACGGTAGATAAAGCAGGACGAGAGTGAACTTAGCAGTTTAAGCACTCTGCCCACCCTATTATAGCTCAGGGATTATTGAAAGAATGATTAACTGCTTTCTGGAAGCGGAACCAAACGTTTTGTTTAAATCATTGTTTATGGATTGATTAAAGTTCCCAACCGACAAAAAAAAAAAAAAAAAAAAAAAAAAAAAAAATCCTAAAAAAAAAAAAAAAAAAGAAAAAATAAGCTAAAAGTACTAAATTATTTTTGACTATTCTGTCAAGTTATTAAAAAGGCAACTTTTTTATGGCTAATAAAAATTATTTGCTGCATCAAGAAAATAAGCATTAGTGGGTGATATTCACAAAGCTATTATCTTCATTTTTAAAACAAAATTAAACGAAACATTGATGCTCCTTCGTTCGTTATTTGCAGGTTTATTTATTTATTTATTTATTTATTTTTAAATGCAATGGTGCAACCTTAGCATGCATTTATACAAGTTTACCACAGTAAATTTGCACGGTAATGTTGCAGTTTCCCTATGGATATACTATGCAATTACCATGGTTTGCCATGTTTTTAATATACTTTACCATACCTCTTTGAGTTTTGCAATGCTTTACCATGTTTGCACTGTGCTTTATTAATGTTTGCTATGCTTTTACTGTATACTGCTGTTCCTATAAATTTTGAACACCATTAGTAACTCTAAAACATCACAAGGTGTTGGAGTTCTTTTGAAAAACAAGGTGCTGTAATAAACAAAACATTGTTTAAATTAATTTAAATATATATATATAATATATATATATATATATATATATATATATATATATATATATATATATATATATATAATATATATATATATAATGTATATATTATATTATTTATTATATTTAAATCTGCATTTTATATTTAGCTTTTTTCAAACCCATATCAGTGCACCCTTTCTAATGTGTATATTGCATTTGTGTGTTACAGAAAAAAAAAAAAAAGTCTAATGTATGTTAATTAAAAAGCATACTGGATCTATTACATCTTAAAAGTGATGACGAAAACTTTTCTTAACTGACAATTATAAAAACACAGGAACTTTAATTCCCTGTGTTCTTATAATTGTCCAATCTAGATACTTACTATGTTATTTATTGCTATTATTAATACAATTGTATGTTGTTCACTTTGTGGTTTTACTGTTTTTTTTTTTTTTTTTTGATGATGATGATGATGATGATGATGATGATGATGATGATGATGATGATGATGATGATGATGATACTTTCTTCAAAGCACTTCGAGATACCATGGTATGAAAGACGCTATACAAATACAAGTAATAAATAAATGATATACATCATGATCATTAACTTTTTCGACATAGCTCTAATTTATAATGTTCAGGGTGTATATGTTACTGTACAGCTTTTTGTATTTTCCACTGCACAGAAACCTTTGTACCTTCTTAAGAAATGATACACTGTATTCCCAGTTAGAAATGTATATGAGAAACACCAATGAAACAGTGATTAGACAACACCGCCAAAAGACTTTTACACTTGAAATTCACGAGAACCAGCCTCCCTACCACTTTCTGGTTTCCTTCATTTTAATTTGCTCCACTCTTGAAAACAGATGGTTGAACCAGAACAGGAACCCAATTATCATTGTTTCAATCAGGCAAAAGGGTCCAGCAAGTGTACCGTTTGATGCATGCAATCAAACTCTGTTTAACTGTCATTGCCTTGAAGCCAGATGGCAATTCCTGCTCTGCTGCTGCTATAAATATGATCTGCCACATTATTATGTCAAGCATCTTCCTTACAACACCAAACTGTAATGAAAGACTATATGCCCCACTCACATTCTAGAGTTCCAAGATTTCAGATTGCTATACATTGCACTTTGTTTAAATTTATGATTTTAGCAGACTTGAAGGAGTGAATAGATAGTATTTGTAAACTGGGTCATCTTTACAAACAAGAATTTATTGCTTGGGCTAAAACACACACATCAAGAAAGCAAACAGACTAGATAAGCAAGAAAGTTCAAGGTTTAGTGACATATCTCTCTAGTTACACCTCTTCACCAACACAGAGGATATAATTAAATGCAGGACGCTTCCCAATATAAAGTGTTACATTCCAGTCACAAATATGTAGGTTAAAATTTCAAATGGGTCGTACAGAACTAGAAAAGACCCATCAAGAGAAAGTAACTGGTGTTGTACTGGACTTCACCACAGTACGACGGGGGGCAGATATGTTAATGGCAAGCAGAATACTTGGGTATAGAGTCAAAAATGTAGAGTACAAATCCAAGGAGCTTAAGATGAGGTCGTATAATAAAAAATAAAATAAAAAAATAAAAAAATAAAAAAAAACACCCTGTTAAGTGTGGCAGTCATCAATGAATAATCATGAGGCGGACACAGAAAATTGGATGATGACATGCCACAGAGGAGGGTAGAATTTATTAACACACACACACACACACACACACACACACACACACACACACACACACACACACACACATCACACATGTGCTGCATTAATAAAGAAAACAAAACAAAACAAAGCTAAAAATAAAGGTTTGCCATGCAAGGTGAGCACTAGCCTCATTAAAAGAGATGTTCTGCTCCAGGAACCTACTACACTGCAACAAACCCTCTCGATACTGTTTGGGATCAACATCCCTTAAAGTAACCTACTGCTGTTGTTCCTGAAGTCCTGACCTCCCAGCAACTCCGGGTAAATGCAACATTCCTCCCAGTCCTAGTGGCACACATCCGTGCAAGAACATCCGTGACAAAAATGTCACTATCTAAAATAAAAAAGAGCAAATTAAAGGGGAATGTTAAAGAATAATTGCTTAAGGTGGAAATAAATACCGCTTTTTTAAATGAATATAGATTTTTAGGTTTGAATCACTCTGTGTATTATATTTGGGATAAACATGCAAATCTTATAAAATCTTTCCCCCATCTGTGTATTGCTTTTTTGTTATTTTGTTTAACAGATCACAAAATGGGAACCCATTATGCGCATCCACTGGTCCATTCATTTGTCTGTCTGTCTGTCTGTCTGTCTGTCTGCCTGTCACACTCCATTTGGTTAACAACCACCTTGATTTTGCAGCAATCTTTTATAATACACACTTGCCTCCTATAGATGTTTCAGATTGCCAAGAATGATGCCACGCTGAACTTTGTATCAGTCTTGGCAGTCACCATTGAATTAGCATGTTTTAAAGAGGAGACAGTAATCTATCCTGCTGGGACACCAAGGTATTTCCTGAGCAAGGGGCCTGAGTAGGCAAGAAAGAGCACCCTGTACATTCCTAAAAATAGATCACATGTTTGGGCATCACTGCACTTGTGAGATGGCTTGATCATTAAAATGTTTTGCATATTTTTAAAGAAGAGATTATTAGGTTGTAACAGGGCTGGAAGCCCTGTGCAGCAGAAGGGGGCAGAGCAGAGCCTTGCTCTTATGAAGTGTATTTGTTTTGTTATATTGTTATTGATATTGTTATTATTGTTATGATTTATTATATATTTAAATGACGGTGAAAGCCTTGCATTTATTATGTCTTTAAAAATGTATTGACGGTGTAGCAGTGTTTTGTTATTGTTTTGACGGTGTAGCCAAATGTTTTGTTTGTTTTTGTAATGTGTTGCAGCGTGGATGACAAGTCCCATCCACTAATAAAAACCGCAGAAGAGGGCCATCTCCCAAGTTAATTAGTTGTGTAGTTGTTGCTAATCGGGAGATGGTCACCTGTATATGAAGGAGAGTACAAGAGTAGGAGAGTATGAGAGAGAGAGAGAGAGAGAGAGAGAGAGAGAGAGAGAGAGAGAGAGAGAGAGAGAGAGAGAGAGAGAGAGGAGAGAAGGGGGGGAAGGAAAATGAAACTGAAATATAAATCAGATCAGCGAAGGCAATTGCCCAGCCTGACCAAGGTATTTGTTTTGTGTTCGTGACTGTTTTTGTTTCAACTTTTATTTTTGCTCTGCGGCAAGTGTTTTTTTGTTAAATCTTTTATTTTATTTTTGTGTTTTTAAATAAACGACGCCGCAAGCATCTTTTTGCCTGCAGTAGTCTTTGCTTTTTTTGTTCCTGCATCTGGCCTGACATCACCACACACCGTCCTGTCACATAGTTATTCAGGGATACCAATATATTTAGTAAGTATGGGGTCTGAGATAAAAGGGAAATATAAGTCCCTCCCCTAGTCGTGCCATGCAAGCTGTTAATAGTAAGGGATTAAATACGAATATTTAAGAAGTCATGCTACAATAATTCAATTAAACATGGTTATTCACACTTGCGCACTTGACTTGTGATGCCAGGCTGTATAAGCTAATGCTGTTGCTGAATTATACACAAGCTGAGAAAATATATATAAAGTGCCATGAAAAAGTATTTGCCCCCTGTCTGATTTTCTGCATTTGTGCACATTTTTCATATTGAATTTGGTCAGATCTTTTTGTGGGTTGTAGTAGTATATAGGGGGTGTCCGGGAAAAAAAAAAGTTTTGTGAGTCTTTCATTTCTTTGGTGTGCAAGGCAATCTTCAGGTGTGAAAAAGTTATTACCCCCCCCCCCCCCCCCCCCCCAGTTAACTCAATTATTAACCCAATTAAAATGGATAATTAAGGTCAGCTGTTTGAATACTTTGGTTAGCAATCGGGCCTGATTTGGGCCAGCCCTACCTGATATAAATCTGACTAACTTTGACCCTTACCATCAGACTGAAGTTATCAGCACACAAGTTCTAGAGGCATATCATGCCACGATCAAAAGAAATTCCTGAAGACCTCTGGAAAAAGATGTTGATACCTATCAGTCTGGAAAGGGTTACAAAGCCATTTCTAAGGCTCTGGGGCTCCACCAAACCACAGCCAGAGCCGTATTTTCCAAATGGAGAGAGTTTGGGACAGTAGTGAATCTTCCCAGGATTGGCCGTCCTGCTAAAATCTCTCCAAGAACAAGGTGTAAAATCGTCCAAGAATTCACAAATATCCTTAGAACAACAGCCAACATGGGCCCCGTTATGTCTGCCGATAACAAAACACTGCATTCCACAGTAAGAACCTCATACCAACGGTCAAGCATGGTTGTGGTAGTGTCATGATTTGAGGATGCTTTGCTGCATCAGGGACTGAACGACTTGCCATCATTGAAGGAACCATGAATTCTGCTCTGTATCAGAGAATTCTACAGGAGAATGTCAGGCCATCCGCCCGTGAGCTGAAGCTGAAGTGTAGCTGGGTCATGCAGCAAGACGATGATCCGAAACACACAAGCAAGTCTACATCAGAATGGTTGAAGAACAAGAAATTTGAAGTTTTAAAATGGCCTAGTCAAAGCCCAGACCTAAACCCCATTGAGATGTGGCAAGACCTGAAACGAGCAGTTTATGCTCGAACACCCACAAATGTCATTGAGTTGAAGCAGTTCTGCATGAAGGAGTGGGGCAAAATTCCTCCACTCCACTGTGAAAGACTGATCAATAACTACAGGAAGCATTTGGTTGCAGTTGTTGCTGCTAAAGGTGGCGTAACCAGTTATTCAGTGGGCGAATGGGGGCAATTACTTTTTCACACAGGGGCATTGGGTGTTCAATAACTTTCTTTAATAAATAAATGAAATAAGTAACACAATTTTGTGCTATTTGTTCTCTCAGGGTCCTTTTGATCTAATATTAGATTTTGTTGAAGATATGATAACATTCAGTGTCAAAAATATGCAAAAATGCAGAAAAATCAGACAGGGGGCAAATCATTTTTCACGGCACTGTATATATATATATATATATATATATATATATATATATATATATATATATATATATATATATATATATATATATCTCAGTGGTTCCTTAGAGGAGGCAAGGGAAGCAGTGCCTCCTCAAAATTTCAAAGTGAAAAAAGAGGTTAATATAGTTCTTCCCAAGAGGCCTTTACTTTCCCACTATAATACAGGGTCTGTAGTACATTTTTGTGTTCTGAATCTTTCAAGAAGGTAATGTTTTTGATGTCTATAGCACATAGTTATTAAAGTTTTTTTTTTTTTTTTTTTTTTTTCTATTAAATCAATGGGAAAGAAGAGCACTGATTGGCAAGAGAGCTTGATTGGCTATGGTCCAAATAACAAATTAATTGGACCAATTAATCAACAAAATAGCTGGTCGCAGATACATTTCATTTACAGAAGTATATATTTTTATATAAAAATATCAACTAATAGAAGATCTGCATTTCCTCAGCGACAGTCTCGTCATATGTGAACGGACGTGAGCCATAAACCATTGTCATTTGATAGTCTTTGGAGTTTAACCTTGGTTTTGCAGCTGTCCAATCATTACTGAGCAGAGGCATTATACAGACCATTGTTGAGAATTATATTGAGAACTTTGAAGTAATATTTCAATTTGCTTTTAACAATTCAGACAACAGAGACATCATAGTCCATTTGGTTACTAATCAATTTTCAAGAAGATCTTTCTCAGAAAAATTGGAGATTGTTAATAAAAGGGAGGTATACACCACAAATACAGTATTTCCAAGTAACTCTAACAGGATTCAGAATGACTTAATCTCTTTGGTGTCTTAGATTCTGCTAGTTGCAATAAAAGCAGAACTACAGGAAGCCAAGTACATAGCTGTAATGGGATGAAACAACTGATGTTGGAAAAGCAGCTCAGCTGTCTTGTGTTTTCAGGTATGTGACTGACAGTGGCCTTAAAGAACGGATGTTGTGTGAAAATGTGTTACATTTACTAAAATAAAAATAATAATAAAATGCTTTTAAAAAGACCAAATTCCCACTGGGCTTATTTTTTTTATTTCTATATTTTTTTTTTTTGTTGTTGTTTTTTTTTTTTTTTTTTTTAAGTATTACTATGCAGGACAGCCAAAATAAGATTGTTATCTTTATTAAAAATGTAGCTAGATTAATCTACCGGTTGATCAAATAATTCCCATAATTTAACTGATCAAAAATATCATTGTGGAGTTGGCTCCTCATTTTTACTGTCCAGCTGCACATGCCTTAGCTTCAATATACATAGGCACTTAGAATTACTGTTCCTTTTATTTTGTATTGCACACCATAAACAAAAATAAACAAAACAATTAAAAACAAAGTGTTAATATCATACTGCTGCTATCATATACACATGCATTGCACGATAACATAAATCAAATTAAATATTTACTTGCTAAAGCAATTTTTATTTTAGCCAGCAAGGTATTCACTTACGGCAGCAGCAATGCACTAGCAAGTCACAGGGCAGTGAAGTCAGCTCTCTAGCAACAAGGATATTGGGAGTGGATTCTTTCAATGCAGTGGGTTTGGGCATTTGAGAAAGGAGAAGAAGACTCATGAAATTAATTGGAAACTGAAGTTGATGAGAAGCAATTACCCTTTACTGTAAAATGGTGTTCTGCTTTTTATACAAAAAATGATAAAAAGCGGGTTGCGTAGAGGATTGATAGTGGACCCTGATGCCCCTGATAAAATGAGGGAGTGGTTGTACGGTATTTGTTTGCCCATTTGTTTTCCTATGGGTCTCTCGCTATATTGCGGCCCTTGATATGTAGCAGATTTATATTGGACCCTGACACCAGTGATATATCGAGTGGTTTGCGGAAGTATGCATCCCCCTGCAAAGTTTTCACATTTTGTTGGCACCTGAGCGTACTCCACGACACTTTCAAATTAGACTTTACATGTAGAATCTACACAAACTACTCCACATTGATAAAGTTAAACAATGCATACGGAATATAAATAAGTATGATTTACAGAGAAAAACAGATTAATCTCAGTTGCATAAATATTCAACCCCTTTGCTACAGCAGCCCTAAATCAGCTCAGGTGCAAATTATTTGTTTGAAAGGTAACAAAATTATTGAAATGGTTTCAGCCTGGTACTCAAAGTGGTTTAATTTGTAGATCATTTCCCTCAGGTATATAAAGACTTTCAAGCTGCAAGTCAAATAGTGATCCAACAAAGCAACCATGAAAACCATGGAGCTTTTGAAACAAGTAGGGTATAAAGTGGTAGAGATGCACAGAGCAGGAGAAGGATACAATAAAATTTCAAAGACGCTGATTATCCCTCTCAGTACTGTGAAGTCCATCATTAAGAAATGGAGATGCACCCAAAATATCATTCTCTTTTAAAATTGTGGTCTGATTTCTATTTATTTACTATTTCTTATTGCTTTACACAGGCCCACCAAATCAAACAGATAAAGCAAATCAGCAATCTGTGTAAGTCTGAGTGATGTAACGATCCTGGCTGGAAGGAATCACGCTCCCGGCAGGAGTGTGCTTTTGCTAACAATTTAATTTATTTAGCGATCACGCAATTCACACTGACTTGTTGATTAACGTCATGTTTTAAATGGTCTTGTATTTATGGGGCTAGGTAGCAAAAAAGCTTCAATAGAGAGTCACTAATGAGCCAGAACACAAATGGAAGTATGTCAAAACATCACAAGAGTAATGCATAGCAGTTGTGCTGGTTTCCCATTGTCGTTTAAGAAAGTTTCGAGACACACCAATGAAATGATGAAAAGGACTGCTTTTATATCCTTTCTTTCCTGGTCACTCCCTGGATTCCTCAAAGCCCCAAACCGCAAGAAGGCAATGAAACAGAGAACGTAGGGAGACTAGGCTATAACAGAGTTCAAAGGAACTGGCCGAGAGGATGGGACAGGGACACTATTATTATTATTATTATTATTATTATTATTATTATTATTATTATTATTATTATTATTATTAATATTTTGTTTATTTTAATAATTTTTTGTTTTGTTCAGTATATTTTAGGAAGTGTCCTTTACTGTTATTAAATATTTGCAAATTAGGCCCTGCCTTTTTTTTTTCCTTTGGAACTTAACACCAGTTTGATTTTCAAATAGAAAAAAGGGTAAATAAATAGAAATCCCCACATCATTTTAGTCAGCACAAATGATTAATAAAAGATCCAATTTTGAAATTTGCATGAAGCAACGCAAGTTATAGTAAACAGGTATAAATAAATAAACAAAAGAGGTCAAGTATAGATGGGAAGAAAGACTTATTGGTTAAAGGCTGTTGCTGCATTTAAACCAGCTGCTACTGCTTTCCCATTCGAAGACTAAGTTCAATCCCACAGTCGATCAGATGATGACAACGTGCACTTTACCAGAACTGAACTTCTGAACCCAGACCTCCACCTGACAAAATGTGTTATTTTCCTTGACACACTGCTTTCAATGACTTAAGATCAGGGGATTAGACAGGCTTCCCAAAGAACTTTTATTTATTGTTTGAAAATATGACACTGCCTTAAATTAGGGAATTGCTTAAAGCTACAGTATTCAGTTTTGAGCTGACTTTCACATGCTTTACTGCTGGCATGATAGATCAAGGATGAACAGTCTAAAAAAAAACAAGGCTTGTCTCTGTACAGTTTACCCTTATTCAAGTTTACTATAATAAAAGCATAATGAAATATAGTTAAAGCGTAAGCATTGTGAAGCCTTACGAGTGTGTAGTGGTTTATACCATTGGCATATCATTCTAGTAGTATACAAAAGAGGGGCTTCACTTCACTCTCTCTACCCAAGCTGCTCTATCTCGTTCATTGTTCCCCTGTTTGTTTTGGAATAGTTACATAGCACTAAAATAGTTAACAGGCTGATTGAAAGTGTAGATTTTGCCGCCTTTACGTGCAAGAGCACCAGTGCCAATCCAACGCTCCCTGTGGAATCCACACCACAGAATACTTTTGCATAGTGGTTAAGATGCTAATCATAGTATTCATATTCTTTGGTGAGCAGTTTTTTTTTTTCTGGTTGAGAAGCGAGCAAGAGAAGACTGCAACTATGTGAGGTACGGTTGGAATTCCTTTTAGTCAGACAGCTCGTGCTCAGGTCATGCTCTATTGCTTGTGTTAATGAGCACATGTTTCCTGTATCAATCAAACGTGTATTACAGAAAATATCAACTGGATGAGCCCATTGAAAAAATTGCTTACCAGTTATTAGAAGTCTTCATATTCTTGGTAATTCAAGGGAAGTATAAACTAAGGACTTACCATGCAATTGTTCAGATTCAAATAAACAATATAGACGCTACACAGCTTCCCAGCAGCTTTGTTAAACTATCTCTCCTTTAGCCTTCATGACAGGCTAACATATTGTCTAGAAGTAGGTTCAGCAGTCATACTTAAGATTAAAGGATATATTTGTAAGCATACACAACATGAAGTTTCTAAAAGTTTGCCATAATAAATTTGCACTTTTCCTATGATTTTGCAATACATTTATCAAAGCAGTGCGACTGGTTTCCACGTACTATAATAAAGCCTGTTTTTTTCTTTTTGTTTGTCCTGGTGCCAGGCTTCATACTACAATCCACTATACCAAACCACTGAGAAACTTTCCCAATCATTTTAGTGGCACTGTATTCATATGGGACACTCTGTTTCCTAAGACACATGCTCAATAGGGTTATGCTAGCCAGTCAGGGATCTGCCTTTGTCCCGATTTAGCAGTCTTCAATGTGTGGAGGTGTGTGGGAGAGAAATAGAGAGGTGTTGGGTGATTGAAGATGAAGACACACTTACACACACAGTCTCTCTGAGAGAATGTGTGACCTCTGCTTCACATCTTCTCCACTGTGGATCAAAGAAGCCGGGGCTGACCTGGAGACTAGGCCTGTCTGAAGGGTCCTGTGAGTCTTCACTCACTACAAGCACATCACTGCAGTCTTATAAATAGGGGCGCATGAGCTGGCAATATGAAAACTGAGCTTAATTGTTACCTCTTATTAACAATAGCCACTTTATTAGCAATCAATACTGAAAACCAGTTTGTTCTTCATTTGTTTAGAGTCCTCATTTACAAACAGGGATCCCCATCCGCTGAACTTGTCCATTCACCTGCCTGTCACACTCTACATGCTGAAAACCAGAACTACCTGGATTTTGCATCAGTCTTTAATACACTTTCATTACACACTCCTAGACTGTAGTTTCGGATTGCATTTGGCTATAATCTGATAAACTTCATTTTATACAGATTTTGTGAATCTTTCAGGTACATTGTGATCATCTCAGTTATAAAGATGCCTGAGGTGGAGACGCTCCTTAATTGTGGATATGGAGATTTTGCAAATATCACACTTCACTACACATTTAGAAAGTTTAATCTGTTTGTAAACAGATTAGGTTAAACAGTGTTGTGAAAAATTAGAATTAAACACACCCCCTATAAAAGGATTAAAAAGGTTTCATGAACTGCCATCAACAGTCTTAATCAACCATGTGTATTGACTTAGTATCTCAGCCCAGTGAATTAAAAGGAGCGGCAAGGGCTAAACGTGAATGGCAAACCTCTCGGTTCAAAGACAGATGTCTTACCATTCAACCAAACATCAAGCTCTCTGGTCAAAAGACAAATATGCTGATGTCAGTATTGTTAAGTCAATCAGCCTCCAGGAGAAGATCCATTCAAAAACATTGTATCAGTCTGTAAAGTTTATTGAATAAGGCCATAGCTAGGACAACAAGCATATTCTAAAGTACAACTTTGTTCGATGCAATATTGTATTAATTTTGCATTCATTTGATGTTGACTAAAATACTTTTTTATGGGTCTTTGTTCATGGGAAACTATTGGATTTGTACTGCACTATACAATGTACAGTAGACTGAAGAATCCGCATTTCATTCAAATGGAGAGAGGTATTTCAGGAAGCTTGGCGGAACTGGATGCCAAAATGCTAGTTGTAAGAACGTCTTCATCAGTGATGTGGGGTTATTCCTGAGGTTTCAGAAACAAGGAGATGAACTCTTACCCTTTCCATATGCTCTGAGCTGTTCTCAAGGGATTCCTGTGAGTGTTTGAAAGATTGCGATGCATGCTGCTCAAGTCTACCCACAGGTTTATCCATCTGCTTTGGTTGTGGCATTTTTCTTACAATGTATACACATTTTACTGTTAGTTTATTATCTATATATGTCTGTCTGTCTGTACTTTAAAAATAAAGGTGTTAAAATTGAACTAGCGGGCCAGAATTAACAGTATTAGTACTTTTTTTTTTCTTCAAACCATTAATGTTATACATCTATGCACAATAAGAATCCACAAATAACTCTAAATGCTTTATACTCCTCTCTTACCTTTTAAGATATTTGCATTCTATAAATGGTTCAGAGTTTTACGCTAATATGTAGATTTGTGTTATCTATTTTCTGTATAAATAAATCATAAAATTTATAAAAACAACACTTTCCTGGCATTTTACATTTTTTAATAAATATACATATAATAAAGATATTCCTGGTCCTGTATCTGGTTTGGGCCATTGTTTGCCTAATCATAGCTTGGATATGGCATGGACTCCATAAGCTGCTGGAAGGCATCCCAGGGGATATTAATTTATTTAATATTTCATGCATGATGCAAAGAGGTAAGAAGAGGATCATGACGATAACAAACATGCTCTATTGGATTGAGATCCAGGGATTGAGAAGGTCATGGAAGAGAGCTGAAGTTTCTTGTCATGCTCCTCAAATCATTCATGAACAATTCTGGCACAGTGGATGGGTGCATTATTATCTTGAAAGTAGCCATCACCATCCACATTTTTTGGTGGACTTGAGTGTCGTTTGTTCTTCCTTCCAGTTATCATGGGAATCAGGGTATACCAGGAGAACACGACCCACACCAAGGTGAAATCCAATCAGGTAGACAGTCAGCAGGCAGACATATGTTTGAATTTTAGAAGTGAGATCCACACAGGGCTCAGTAATAAAGATCTAATCAGTAGCTGTTTTTAGATCTGACATAGTTTAAATTAATTGAGTAGACCCAAGCATTATATCTGATTTGTGTTACAACTGTTAATCAGACACATAATAGTGTGACAATTTTTCTGTTTTGTATCCATTTAATTCCTGGATTTTCTTTTTTCGCACATGAGAAGAAGACACAGCTCAGAATTTACAAACAACTCAAGAAAACAGGTGCTTTTACACGCAGCAATTGATTCTTTACAAAAGTGTTGATTGCAGGTCTAAATCAATTAGTATGAAGCATGGTTATGAAAGCACACATTGCCAACCAAACAACTGGGAAACTGTTCAAATAAAGTACAGATCTTTCATTTTATAATCATATAAGAGAAATCCATCATTAATTGTGAATGATTTGTACAAATTCCAGAACATCTTATCCTGTCTACAGATGTCAGCCCACGCATGGAGTATACAAAACAATGTTAAAACTGAAGAAAAACTTTTTATGTTTAATAGCAGTTCCTGAATACATGTCTGTTCTTGTGATTTATAATATGTTAATAAATCAGGTGTAGATGCCTCATATTATAAAATAAATCAATTCACACAGTTTGAGCAGCAAGTGTTTTAGACTGTATTTGAAAGGTCTGCTGACTTTTCTACTTTTCTATGCAAAGAAACCAGTGTGGGTCCAGTGGTACTACGAGGTGGTTTAAATTTGAAGCCTTGGTTATTACTCATTTTTGAGTTGATGGTGAGCTAAATAATATTTGGCCTAAAAAACTGAAAGCTAATTTCTCTGTTATAGTGTTGACTAGTTAGATTCCACAAGGCAGGAGCTTTTAGGGGGTGATACCACAATTATATAAAAAAAAAGAATTCACAAACCAAGCAGTCATTTGATTTACACGATCCTGTTGTTAATCCCTACAGACCCATATCTTAATCAGAACTCCTTTGAAAAAGCAACCGCGATTGTTGTTTGCCGAATAAAACAAACCAAAAAGAGGGTCATCTATATTTAAATTCACAGTGGGATAGTATTTAACAACCACCATCTTGAATGAATTGAGGTTACCATAGCCCTTATAATCGTGCAGTGCTTAATTCAAGCTGAGGTGTATGTGGTTGTGAAATAGACAGGACAGTGAGAAACAGATCCCTCTCCTTAAAAACAAGACACAGTGCCTTTCAGAAGCAACTGTTGTTTTGATTTGAGAAAACCCAGAATGAACCCAATTAATCAATGCTAAGACGATTTGAGTCATAGGCTGTGCTTGGTCACCTCTGTGATATTTTATCCTCGTCTAAGATATGGGAGGGGGTGAGAGGCTGATTAATGTGCACTATAGTATCTATATGCCACATTTTCTCAGCAGCTCTGGGGCAGTCCCATGAGAAAACAAATCAGATCATAAGTTGGGATTTGAAGATCAATTTTCAGAGGGAGGTTGCATATTTTATGTCTTGGTTATTATGTGCATGACACACATGAAGATGAGTTAGACACATGTGCATAGTGCTCTCATTGGATAATGAAAGATACAAGAAAATCACATTCATGGAGTACATAACAACAAGAAAGCCCAGGTCAGAAACTAACAGAAGCCGGCAATCTAGGATTACAGCCCACGCAGGTTCACTAACTTAGAAAGTGATAGATGTGATGAATGGGGACTGGTTGTGAACTGTCTGGTGGGATATTGGGTTCGCAAGAGGGCTACAAGTGGAACCATGTTAACGACATGTTCTCTTAATGCCACTGGCTGTCCGCCTTAATCAAGAAGTCTACTGACTGAGAATAGCACTGAATGCAATCAAAGGTCATTGGCTTGTTTCGATATACACATACACTGTCGTATCAGGGTCTTACGACGTCTGGAACAGACTGTGCAATAAGAGTAGCATTTCTAGATAACGTTCCTCACACAAATTGATCGTGATCAAATTGATAACCTGGTCAAGCTGCTATAGTCTTTCCTTTTTTTTATTTGATCCCATGTATTGCCCTCCCTTCGCTAGCAGCACTCATTTTGTTCACAATGTCTGTCCATGTCCTCTTCTTTGACAAATTTAGAAAACAACACATCCTTATTCCACCAGATCTGATTGAAATCAGTCGATTGAATGGGACGTTATCAAACAAAAACGATCCTGAAGGAATGGGTCAGTAGGCACCTACGAGGCTCCCACAGGTAGAGTAGGTGAGGATTAAGCAGTTAGGTTTAGGTGTAGAGATTCGGTTTAGGGGTGGAGCTTGAAAACAGTAGTTTCCTTCTCTTACATTAATAATTAATACGCAAATGTGATTTCCCAACCAATCAAAATACATGTTCACGCTGTGGTGCGTTATTCATCTTGTTTCAGATATTACCAGCCGACCTGTCATATTGAAACACTGCACCGACAAGCAGTCGACTAGAATATAGAAACAGATGATACTGGTCGTAACATCTGTCGTATTTGAACTTACGATGTCGCAATATAGAACTGAGCCCCAGGATAAGTTGAGGAGTGTTGAAAACGTGTGTATTATCATTTTACTTTACTACATATTACATTCATACATACAAGTGGCGACTGCACAGTAAAACCAGATGTATACAATTAAACAGAAATAGATATTGATCTTGGTGTTTATTAATTTTAATTCATATCTGTTGTATAATAAAGTCGTATTTATTTCTTAAATATGTCGTTTACAGGACACACACACACACACACACACACACACACACACACACACACACACACACACACACAATCAGCATTTCTGAATAACACAAAAGTATTACGCTTTACATGAAGCCTATAAATGAAACAAAAACCAATGGAATAGATACAGTAAACACACAACAACAACAAAACAAAACAAATACATAAATGCAGTACATACATAAATGAAAGCTCTTGGGAAGAAACTTTTTGAAGCAGAAGTGTTGTTATTTGGAATCAGGGTGCTGCAATGCTGGTATCAATCACTCTCCGTTAATGGGCAGTCGTTGGCAGCCAGCACAGGCAGCTCGAGATGTCATTTCCAAACAATTCTGTTGCCTGCTGGTTACTGTTTCTCGTGGCTTGTCAGTTTGTAACACGACCCCATTAAACATCCTTCTTTGTTATAATTTGATATCTTGTTTATTACACCAGTCTAGAATTCTATCTGCCAGATATGTATAGCTGTGGAATCCGCTGCGTGTGCTTAAAATGATCTATCTATCTATCTATCTATCTATCTATCTATCTATCTATCTATCTATCTATCTATCTATCTATCTATCTATCTATCTATCTATCTATCTATAAATTAGCAGATCAGTCACTGACTAAGTATACATGTATTGAAAGTTGCGCATTAATTTCTCACTTTGTTCGAAGGCATTGCTTTAACTGGATTCGTTTTATGTGTAGTGAAAGAGCATTGTGTTTAGTTAGTTCGCTTTCTTAATTTCTTTCTGTATAATTATTTTTTCCCCTTATGTATTTCTCAGTTTCTTAAAAAAAAAAAAAAAAAAAAAAAAAAGCTCAAAATAATAAATAGACTTCAGAGCAAAGCCTTGGCACTCACTCGGTATCAAATGCTTCCAAATGTTTGGCATATCTTAAAATTCAGAGCCGTTTGTTCCTCTTTTTAAGTGGAAACTGCACGGTTTGCTCAAAGAGCAGTTCTCGGCAGCGCTGACATGTAGTGTGTGTGTGTTGCCATTTCAGAACCATTGCGCGCTTAGCCTCGTTTTTAAAGAGCATGCCTTGAATGTGCTGGGCAGAATCCACCTTTGTAATTGGAGCCCGAGTCTGTTTATTAACTGAGTATGTTCCGCAGGTCTGGTTTGCTCCCAAGGCGGGTGTAACTGAAAGATTTGTACATGATGGGCAATGGGAGCAGCTGTCACCAGTGAATAATTGATTATAACTCTGTCTTCAGAGACAGACAGGAAATAGAGGGAGGGGTGTGAGCACAGTGCTGCTAGCACTGTTTTATTTTGTATTTTAAATTATTTATTTTCTTTTCTATCATGTGTACTGACTAATCCATTTAGTGCAGAAAACTGAGCTGGACATTAGTTTCAATAGATTACTTAAAGTATAGGTTTAAAAATGTGAGGAAAGTGGGGTAAACAAGAACCAAAGAAAGAATACCAAACGTTTATTATTATTATTATTATTATTATTATTATTATTATTATTTATTATTATTATTATTATTATTATTATTGATAATCATTTTACAACTTAATACTTTATTCACGGTAAATTTACACTGTAACCAAGTGTTTAAAAGCTTATGCAACAGATTATGCGCACATCGTATTATTTAAACAGTAATGTTTACTCCTGTGTGTTTGTGTGTCTTAACAATTCAAGCAAACACTAAAATTGTTTTAAAATCTATTACATACAATTCTTAAATATGTTTAGTGTATATGACTAACATTTCAAAGTTGCACCTTCTGTACACTGTTTCAAACAAACATGCTGTTTATAAAAATCTTGCATTAGGCCACTGTAGGAGGTTAATATGATCCCTCGGGGTTGATATTCAGCAACACAATACCACTGCTGCACAGATTAACTCCACAAGGCCAGGGTCCCGGATCTATTCCCCAGGCAGCCAGGGATACAGAATACAAAAGGCTTCCCAATCCTGAACAAGCTCAAATGAATTTAGCATTGACTTCCCTTCCTGCCAGATTTAACAACAAATCACATTTGCTGATTTTCTTTTTCGTAAAGTTTTTTTTTTTTTTTTTATCTGCTCCAGAGGGTCTGGGCATTGTCAGTCAATGGCAGAGCGCTTTCTGTAATCTGTACTTTCTTTGTGTTCTTTCAGCCCTCTCCTTAATTATATTCCCAAATGGATTTTCTTTGATGGATTGACTTCCTTTTATAATTTACAAGTTATGTATCATGGTTTTGCCTTTCCACTACATAATGTGGAAGAAATGATTCTGAGACGAGCTAGCTTTGAATGCAACGTGCGATGATGGGAAGCATCAAGTGTCCTGTATGTTACCCTTTCTGTTGGATATACACACTTTCTAGATGTAAGGGTTATTATTGAGTAGTTGACCACAACACAACGATACAAATGTATATATTTAAATAGAGCCTCTGTTTTGTTACCCAATCTCTCTCCTTCCAGTAAGACATTTTGAAACACAAATATATATTTTAATTTGTATTGTGTATTTTTACAAAGTAAACAGAATCCGACAAATAGGCTGACCAAAATGAAAAGGTGATCTGTATTTCATATATGGGAACAGGAGGGGATGTAGTAAAGTTTGAAAAGTGTAGCCTATGCTACCATTTTACTAAAAGTAGAACACCATTACAAAGCGCTTTACAAGCTGCAGTAAATACAAAAAAGTCAACAATACTTAAAATACAGAGAAATGCATAATATGTGATTTACAGTGTAAAAAATACATAATATATTAAATACAGTGGAAAGTGCAAAATACATAAAATAGTACACTAAATACAGTGGAAAGTGCATAATGCATGATAGTAGCATAATATGTGAAATAGTAGTAGCAACACAGCAGCTAATAGCAGATATCAGGCTTAAGGAGCATGGAAAGCAAAAGAGAACTGGTGGGTCTTGAGAGTTAATTTAGAGCGAGCGACGGTGGGAGCATCATGCCAAAGCTGGAAGAGAGTTCCAAAGAGTCAGAGCCATGAAGTTAAATGAGTGTTGTCCAAGTGTGGTGCAGCTTGACCTCAGCTTGCAGATAGGGACATAATGAGTAAGCAGGTTGAGGAGGTTGTCGGGACCTTTGTGATGAAGGGCATTGTAGGTGAGCAGGAGAGTTTTAAACATTCCTGAACTTTACAGGTAGCCAGTACAGCTAGGCAAGATGGGAAGAGATGTGGGGGGTGGGGTTATATCTGGTAAGGATCCTGGTTACAGTATATCTGAACTAGCTGCAGTCAGTTTATGGGGGGTGAGGTTATATCTGGTAAGGATCCTGGTTACAGTATATCTAAACTAGCTGCAGTCAGTTTATGGTGCATGCTGGCAGACCACCATATAGAGAGTTAAATCATTGCAAACATTTTATTGGCTTGAATAGTATAGCATTACAAACCATTTAAGTGGTGTCCTTCTCTACATTGTTCTACTGGCAGGGGGACAGAGAATCCAAACTAGAAGTCACTTTTCCTGGTTGATAGAGTAGGCTTCTGTTCCCTATTTCCAACAGGATTAGACGCAGGTTGTATCCATTGGATTAACTGTAGACACATTTAGTCATTTTAAAACAAGGGTGTCTATGTCATTGCAGGCTGCATCAATACGAAATCAGGTTATAATTTCTGTACTTCTGGAAATACCAGTACAAAGAGTGCATTACAAAGCAAAAGCCTTTTAAACAGAAGCTCTCCAGTTATCAAAGGGTTATAATGAGTATGTTGCTGCCAGGACTTGTTTCCAGAGTGTCAGAGAAGCACTCAGAATGATTGCAGATATCATAAAGAGGTAAGAGGACAGAAACAAGGGAGCAATACCTACCCTAGTGAAGTCAAGACTAGTCGAGATAGGTTCTTTCATCTGTTTTCACAGAAGTGGGACAATCAAAGGACCAAACATCTTCTCATGCACTTTGTCTAGCACGTCCGTGGTTGCATTTTATTTCTGTTATTTTTATATTTCTCTCTATGGCCAAAGCCCAGACTAATTGCCACATTCATAAAAATGGGAAATGTTCGCATGGTGGAAATCATCAGGTCAACGAGCTAAATTCCTGTTTAGGATTGATTCTGAGAAAAATGAGGAAAACCACTTGTATTCCACATATAAAGTTAAAGACTAGTCAAAATTATAAACAGCTTAACTTATTTCCTTTTCCACTGGCTAGAGTAGAGTTATTAGCATTATACATTATCGAATTTATAATGTTTGACAAGCCTGGCAAGTATTGGTTGCGGGCTAGCTACTGCTGCACAAAAGGAGGTTTGTGTTTTTTAGAATGATGCTAGTATGGTTTGCTGTGTGTGTTTTAACATTTCTGCACGTGCTGCTTAACCATGCTTTCAGTGTGCTTCAGCTGTCCTGGTTATAACGTAACATAAACAAGGCCAAAAATATCCAACTGTTTTAGAAACTTTATGCAACTGTAATTAAATAAAATATGAATATTGTATCATAAACGATGTATTGAGTGCCATTACCCGGAGGTTTGCATCTGCTAAACAAACAAAGTGTGTTGTGTCACACTTTTCGTCATATGTTATAGGCAATAAAATATTGATCCAAATCCTCAAAATAAAGGAAACACTGCATATCTAAAATGGATATTGACTGAAAATAGATTTACCTGCATTGTATTTGATAGAGAAGTCTATTTGCATGTCCCTATGAGATAATGTCGTTGTGGGTTTCAAGATCACAAATGGTACGAGTGAACTGCTTTTAGAAGAATTTCTAATTTTATTATACCCCTTTGCCGTTCAATTTCAGTCGATCTGTTTTTATGCATGTCATTGTGCATGTATGTATGCAGGTCAGGGATATGAATGCATAGTTACCCTGTACCCAGCCCTGGATTTCAGAAACATTTTTTTAAGATATTGTAATGAGAAGTCCCCTGCTAAATGGACTCTGAATTGATTGTGCTTAACACTATAAGAAGTCTCACCTCTTTGGGTTTACTATTAGGAGTTTTTCCTGCAGCTATAGGGGAGGAACATATTATTTAACTGGAGTCTGGTAGCACAAACTTGTGATGCTGATAATCTCGATAATATACTCAATTTCTTACCCTGACTGTATCTGTACCCTAAAATACTCATATAGTAAAGACAGCTAAAGGACTTCAAAACAATATATGATATGTAAGACAACAGGTATACACATGACACACAATCATTCCTCTAAATTACATTGTTATTTTCATTATAGTTCTCTGCACTGCACATAAAGTACATATTCACTGTGTTTTAAGGAGTGGTATTTAGTTTGATCTGACTGTTTTGTACTTGCATAATATGCCGACTAGATATAGATTTATATTTCAAAAGAAAAAAGCAAACACTTGAATGTTGACATATTGCGAGATGTCTCGGCATCTTGCCCACTTGTAGTGAGCACTGCTAAAAGTTATTTTATCAGCTCATAAGGCTGTGAAGCGTGTATGCACTTGCTGGTTGTCTTCCCTTATCTCTGGAGAGATGAGGCTTTTTTCCACAGCACACTGACCTAATTTAATGAACAGGAGCATGGCTCTGTCAAGTGAAAGCCTCCAAATAAACACAGATATTTATTTATTTATTTATTTATTTATTTATTATTGTGTTGTGTTATGACTTAAATTTCAAAGTTGGCCCCCGCGGCCGGTTGTATGTACAAGTTCTCGAGTGGAACTAATTGCGCAGTAATTGGAATAGTCAAAACACATAAATAAATAAATAAATAAATAAATAAATAAATATTGTAACAAACTACAGATATATTTTTCTTTCTTTCTCTCTTCCTTTTACTACAGGCTCCTAATTCGCTGACAACGTAAATTCACCAGTGAAACAACATACTATAACAGTGGCCATTGAATCGTTTGATATTACCTTTGTTTGATATATTCCTTACAGCAGTTTGTTTTCTGCAAGATAGTCATCACTTTACTAGCTTCTTCTCCATAACTGCAACACATGTTTTTGAAAATAGTATCTACATTTCCCCACAATGCCAAAGCCCACAGCTCGGGTATCGATCATTCTTAACAGCAGCACACTCTTGAAGTACCCTTGGCACTTTGACTTGACAGCAGCAAAGAGGCTATGGAATTCTGTATGTTGTGTAATTAAGAAAAATGTATAAAAATATTTTTCATAGTCAACTGATTCAACAAGCCATTACTATGTATTTATTTGGACATCCCTTTATCCAAGGCGAGTTACAGGTGTATAGGGTTATAATGCAAAATCAATATTTTAAAACAGCATAGTTTACAGTAAGTGCAAATTATACAAATAAAGTAGGTTATTATATGAAATAAGATGCAACAAGTTAGGATTACAATAATGTGTATCTACAATGAGCGTATGTATGTATTTATTTATAATGCAATGTAAATAATATGATATTGACACTAATTTAAATAGACTGTTCATTTAGTTTTAACTGTTTATCTTTAAATTGTGCCACTAATTTGTTGTCTTGCTTAATACATCATGGACCCATGAAAGAGTCCAAATCCATTCCTGTCTCTTATTAGCTATCCTACTGGCCTCCTTTTTAACAGGAATTCAGGATATGCTACTATTTCAAATACAAACCTCTAAAAGCCCTGGTACCATTGTCACGTGGTCTGATTGTTGCTGGACCATGTATTTGAACAGCAACCTATGACTTCAACACGTACCAGGAAGCAACATCAACACGTCATCGACAACCAGGCCTGCAATATCTGCATATTCCAAATGGCATCATTACCAGAAAAACAGAAAGAAAACTGATTTTAAAAGAAACTAAACACAAATTATTATTATTATTATTATTATTATTATTATTATTATTATTATTATTATTATTATTATTATTATTATTAGTAGTAGAGTAAGCATCATCATCGTGATCATTAATGATGTAAAAAATAACAGATGTTTATACGTAAAGGGCTATTAAAAATATTTTGGACATGTAGTAATAAATAATATTTATTTATTTATTTATTTATTTATTTATTTGTTTATTATGTATTCTTATAAACGCAGGATTGGGACCAACAATATTATTTAATGATGCAAAGAATTACTGATAAGAGTTCATGTACATTAAAACACGTACTGTACCGTGAATCTTTAAAACCAGGCGATAATAGCTGCTGAATTCATAGTTTACCCTTTAACACTGAATACTCTATCAACACACGGACAATTTAAAGCGATATTTTGTATTCTTTATGTATTTATTTATTTATTTATTTTTTTTATAAGATAGATATTGGCTTGATTATTGGACTTTTCAAAAATGATACCAGTAAAGCAGTACATAGTTACAATAAATAAATAAATAAATAAATAAATAAATAACTACGTCGTGTGTGTGTGTGTGTGTGTGTGTGTGTGTGTGTGTGTGTGTGTGGTGTGTGTGTGTGTGTGTCTCTCTGTTAGTATTTCGTATGAATAAAAGAATAACAACAACGATACCAATACAACGTATTAATGATAATTTTAAATATAGGGATTTAGAGTTTGACAATTCAGTAACCCGTTAGATGCTGCCCTGCCTGGCCTTCTAGTTAGAGTGAAAATGACAGTTACACCTTGAAAGTGGGAAGCATTATTATCTTATTTCACGTCTCATATTTACAACTGTAAAAATTCAAGCCTCATCCTGCCTTAATCTTGGTCGCATCATTAAAGAGTTTAAACGAGATACAGCCAGTTTATGATAACGTTTTACAATAAAAGTTTACAATGATGATGTTACACGGAGTTTAACTGTGAAAATTGTTTTGATACCTTTTATAGGGTAAGTTATTAACACTTAAGACCGATAATAATAATAATAATAATAATAATAATAATAATAATAATAATAATAATAATAATAATAATAATAACCTTTGCTACGCTTACTACTTATTATTCGCAGTGTTAACTATTTCGGTCGAGATATGATTTTAACTTCCTCCGATTTACATAAGCTTGTTTATCTCCTCCTTTGAAGACGGTTTTATTAAATAGGAAATGGTAGATTCGTGTGTCATTCCCCATCGAGGCAACAATCCAAGCAAGTTCATACATCAACCCATTAACCCTGTCTAAATCTAAATCTAAAGCAAAAGGATGAGCTAACATATATCTCTGTCAATGAAACAATTCTGCCTTATACCCTGCGTCATATTAATACACTTACATATAGTTAAAGTTAATTATTGCGTTTATGTATTTACGTATCAACTTTAATACAAGGAAAACATGCAATGGAGTATGAAATTATATAAAAACAAATCAAAATCGTATTATTATTATTATTATTATTATTATTATTATTATTATTATTATTGTTGTTGTTGTTGTTGTTGTTGTTGTTGTTGTTGTTGTTGTTAATAATAATAATTAATAATAATAATAATAATAATAATAATAATAATAATAATAATAATAATAATAATACAAGAGTCTACACCAAACAAACATGTAATCTGAAGATACTTGAAGCAAATGTTTATCAGACTTACTCTGCCGACATTCTCAAGTATCGTTGTTGAACTGTTTTACTGCACTGTTACCAATACTCTGAGTGACAGATTTACATAGACAGAGGAAGTGGCTTCATATTGCTTCACGATTTTATGGTGAAAATGTACTAAATCATTAATGGGTGCATCAAAATTCATCAATGGCTTTTCATGTTTATCTATGAATTGTTCAATATTTCCGTTGTATGAGTTTATAACGGTTATTCATAATAAACAAACTGTTGTTTTACGAAGAATAAGCAGCACGGGTAGTGAACTGTTACTACCTATTTGTTATTATGCAAAGTTGTTCGTTTATAATAATAATAATAATAATAATAATAATAATAATAATAATAATAATAATAATAATAATAATAATAATAATAATAATAATAATAATAATTCAGAACTGAAATGCACACCCATAATACTTGTTGAATACTATACGACGACTCTATATGAACCTACATCGTTTGATTTAATATGATCTGGTGTGCTCAAATGTTTCCGCTTTGTACCTCTGCTACAGTAAGCGCTGTTGGCTCGTTTTGCAGTAATAGCTATACCTTTTATTTAACATCTAATATTTGGGCCACACCCTTGGGACTTGTTGTATAAACAACTTGACAGGCTTGTCAATATTTAGCTATATTATATCTTCCCTAGTTAGTGAAAGGTGAACTTTTGACAACTGAACGATATATATATATATATATATATATATATATATATATATATATATATATATATATATATATATATATATAATATATAGAATTTGTTCCATTTGTATTGTCAGTTTTCATTTGTCGTAAAACTAGATTAACAAGAATAAAGTCTTACTTGTATTATTTCCACCGTTTTTATTAATAAATAAACTGCTGAAATAATTTTCCAAAGCCCTAGCCTAATTCTTGACCATGTAATAAAACAAGACACGTTGGGTTTAGCAGACGCTATGCGCTGTGTGATTTTGTTGTTGTTGTTGTTGTTGTTGTTGTTGTTGTTGTTGTTGTTGTTGTTGTTGCGTTAGCGCTGGGCCCGTTTTACAAAAGAAAACCCCACGCTCGTTCTCTCCAAGCTAAACAAACAGTAAAAGAAGACGTGACCTAATAAGTCTCCTGGTCCTTCTGCAGTAACTGACCCGGAACGGCTTAGGTCTTGCTTATTGGAGCCGTCTCTCTAGTGTGTAAAGCCGAGCCTGTCGATCGGACTCCCCTTTGTTTACAGCAGTTTACAGATCTTTTTTTTTTTTTTTTTTTTTTTTGACAGGGTGGCAAAGACTCCATTAAGATGGGAATCTGCACCTTCTGTATTCAGCACAGGTAGCGAGGAGCGGCTCAACGCGTTGGTTTAGGAGTGTGTTAGCGTCTGGTTTATGTCTGTCATTGGGTCTGATATAGGACGATTTCGCGCAAAGATCGTTTAAACACTGTTGCCTTAGGCACGTTAGGACCCCTCCCTTAAAAGCAATAGTGGCCATGTCATATAATAGAGCAACCCCTCCCCAGACCCCCACCCACATCCATTAGCGTAAAAGAAAACAAACACTGACATCATACCATTTGCGCTACTGTGTTTGCACTTTCACAAGAGTGTGTGTACATGCCCATGTCTGCAAGTGTACGGGTCTTAAGTGTCATGTTTGTTTGTGTGGGCGTTGATGGTCATTTCTGATAACGTCTTTTGATTTCTGGTAGAACAGGTATAGTCCTCAGTCCTAGACAGGCTGGCTCCAGTGTCCATCTCTGTAGGCTGTGGGGATGTCAATGTAAAGGCAGGTAAATCTCTCGCTGGCATTCCGGGCTTCTACAGAGAGATCCTCTCAACTGAAGCAATCTCTTCTGGAAAAATAAACATGCACACTCTAACCATGGGGTGTCTCCCGCTGGGCAAGTTAAGTAAACTTGTCAGAAGTTGTGAAACAAAGCAAATATAGTTATTTCACAAGTAAAAACATGCAATTTCCAAGTTGCCTTTGTGGAATATTTTTGTAACCTTTTTTTTCCTGTTACAATCATACCACATCCATTCATTTCCATTCATTTATATATATATATATATATATATATATATATACATATATATATATATATATATATATATATATATAGACACACACACACACACACACACACACACACACACACACACACACACATCGGTAAAAGTCTGAACATTGGTAAATCTTAAGTAAACCGGTAAATTTCCGAAATATGGACGCGATAACGCTTTACCTCGGACATTTACCAATAAATCTCAAGAATAACCAAGCGGCTTTGCCTAATGACCAAATATCTCGCCTCCTGGCTTGTAAGCCTTCAGGAGTCATGTGTAACTCCAATTGCCACAAGAGTCTACCATGCTGTAATAAGTAAGTAAATATATCTATGCATTGCCTATCTTTGTGGCGTTGTGTGTCATAACCAGAGTGTGATTTCTGGTTGGAAAAAAAAAAATGTCCTAAATGATTTAATGATTTAATTTGGAATTAACAGATTGTTATTTTCCGTCAAACTACTACATATTTGGTGTACAATATCCTTTAACACCATTGTGAATTGTTTAATACGCAAATTTAGCAGAATGTTGGATCGCAATATTATTCAATTCCATGTAGAATTGTTAAATTGTGCGTTACTATACTCGCATTAATGATTACTTTGACATTAGTGTTTTTTTTCTTCTTTTTCTTTTTTGTTAATGGAACATTTGTATGTAGAGATATATATCGAATAGACTATTACACACCATATGCACAATTTAAAGGGTTATTTTGTTATCTCTATGCATTTCTTTTTTGTAACTTAATCTGATAATTGGACTTTCAACAATGATACCAGTAAAGCGGTACATAGTTATTTTAAATAAACAAATAAATAAATAAAGACGTTGATTTTCTAAACAGTGCAATATGCAAGTACAGAAAACATGTTGAACTTGTAATCTGGTGTTTTGTGTGTGTGTGTGTGTGTGTGTGTGTGTGTGTGTGTGTGTGTGTGTGTGTGTGTGTGTGTGTGTTACGGTAACCGTCTGAATCTGGTCAATCCTATACATAGGGAAGTGATTAAACTTTGCTGTAGTAATATCTAACATTGAATAGGCTATTAACGCAGCAACTATTCGCATGAAAAGCTAAACAAAATTATAAGCAACACTCAAAGCATTCAGCTCTTTGCTGTAATTCGGCAATAAAAAAGTACAACATGTAATTCACCTGGGATTGGTCAAATAAGTAATTAAAATGACTATATCCGGGTAATCTGACTTTATACCAGACGGGCTGGGATGTACTTTACCACGAGCCACACGGTGTTTGCGTGCCATTATAATAATTAAACTTTTGCTGATATAATACACTAGTGACCTTAATATTTGAACACATAAATGAGATAATGAAGCTTAAACAATCACTTGTTACTGCGGATCACTCCAGGAGCTTAAGGTGGCTTAAGCACTCAGTACCGTTATAGTTAAGGTTTGCGTATTAACCTAAAAGTTACTGGTAGCAGAATAGCATGCAAATCAGAAGGAACATTATGGAATTTATATTAATTGTAAATAATTGTGAATCTCTTCAGCATATCCTAGAAAAGGAAGGGCCATTTATTAACTTGATGTCGTCGGTTTTGTTCTGTAGTGTCTTACTACGTTTCTTATTTGTATATATATTTGTAAGGACGGGTTTATAAACTATAATGTTCTCAGCAAGGGATTGTGTACATAAAGTTAAAACTAGCACTAAATATTTAAGAAACGGGGCGAAGACGAGTATGCGGTGCTTTCGGTATTGTTAGGTTAAGGGGCTAACATTGTATTAAGAATTTGTTTTTAGAATTGAAAAGGTGAAGTGTGCATTGTTGTAGCAGGGGCTCAAACCTTCGTGAACAGAAAGCAAGATTATTACCCTTCATTGTAAACTCGAATTTATAACAAGCAAATCAGAGGAAATGAGAGCTTGGGTCGGCTCTATTCAAAATCCCAGACTCGACTCAAGAGTTTAATAATGACTTTGAAGACAAAGACTGGGCTAAAAGGACCTTGCCTAGCTCTAGAATAAGAATGTTTGCATTCCTGTATTTGTGGGGACTTCTCATTGACTCTCATTATATTTTCATTTACTACTTCTAACTTCAGTCAGGCAAAACTCCATACAGGGTCAGAGTCGACAACGAACTAAATATTTTGGCACATTTATTTTATTTTTTGAAGGCATATTTAGTTCTTAAAAAGGTGTTTTACAAAGTGGGTACGTCCCCACAACGTCGCTTTTTCATGAGTTACTATCTTTTTGGAGAAACACACGCACTGACGCACGCACGCACACTGCAATATGCCACTGAAGGAACAACATATGATTACGTAACGCAACAGTGTACCCACAGACTTAAACTGAAACATTGATGGTAACTAATGCATATGTATGTATGTATGTTTGCATGTATGTGTGTATGTGTGTATGTATGTATGTATTTTACGTGCACTAGAATAACAAACTACTGCAGCAGCAAGAGACGCTAACGTTGCTTAAAAAGTTTGCATAAAGTTATCGTTGGTCCAAATTAACATTTATGGTAATGGTAACAAATACTGGTAGCAATACTGTCCATTCAAAGACCTTTGTGTGTTATGTGACACTGAAGCTAATGTTCCTTATTTATAGACTGTCAGCTCCGATTATTTTATTAAAGATGGGTCAATATTATATTAACAAAAACAATAACACCAACAATTGTTATATATTATTGTTTGACTGTTTTGATGGTTACTGGTAGGTGTAGGTGGTCCAGTACGTGCTTCCGTGCTTCAGGCTTCAGACCCCAGGCTATGGAAGGTAAGTTCAGTCCCTACAAGGACAGGTCTACCTACTACTATGCAGTCCTTGAAATCGCTAACTCGTCGTTATGGTAGGGTAATAAAATTACAGTTGTGCTGTTTTTACAATTTTCAATTAAAGCACTGCGTAGCTGATATTATTTTGCCTAGATGTGTCCAGAATTTATCCTTCAAAATATTTGCCAATGTTATACTCTGAGTGTTCATTACAATGTTATACTCTGAGTATTCATTACAATGTCATACTCTGAGAGTTCATTACAATGTCATACACTGAGTGTTCATTACAGTGTCATACTTTGAGAGTTCATTACAATGTCATACACTGAGTGTTCATTACAGTGTCATACTCTGAGTGTTCATTACAAACAATGTACACCTTTGAACACCTTTTGATGGATTGTGGAGGTGTATTGGTGTGATTATGCTGCTAAAAGGCTTCTTCTCATGTAAATGTATATTTTTCTTCTGATGGTATCGCGCCCATGCTAATCTGTTGATAATGAGTTCCAGTGGGCTGCATTTTCTAAATTAGTTTGTCTAACGCAGTTTCCCCTGCAATCCCTTCACATGCTCACTTAAACCCCAGTGCGCTCCTTCATGAGAGTGGCTGTCAGGGGCTGCCTTTTTGTAAACTTTATTCCTAGTACATTATACAATTCCATCTAGTACAGAACACAATTCCACCTAGTACAGAACACAAACATCCTCGAACGGGCTCAGGCCGTGTATTATTTATCTTTTTTGTTAACAAGGTTCATGTTGTCTGACCAGGAGCCCCAGAGGACTGTATGCCATTGTTGATTAGGAATTGTTCCCAAAAGATAGACATGAGATAATGAGGGCCCCATGATAAGCAGATCTCCTTTGAGTGTTCCCATGGACTGGAGCTGTCACCAGTTCACAAGACGACAGTCTAACTCTGCATCATGCTACTTACATCCCAATTGTCACTCACAAAAGCTGAATCCCATCAAATTCCCACTTACAAACCAGGACCCAGAGACAAATCAAATAATGTTCAATTTTATTTATTTCTCTACTAATTAACTGGAATCCTACCTCCCTCTCTTCGCAGTGCCCAATTAATGTGCAATGCATGTCAAAGGTCCGTGGACCGCAGTCGGCTGCAGTGACCCTTTGTAAAGGCCTGCGCCATGCTATAGCCTATTGATCTTATTAGGGCATGTCTGTCTTCTTCATGCAGAAAAGGCTGCTGGTTTTTTACGCTTTGGTCTGTACACTTCAAATGTTTGCTAATAGGATTTTTTGGGGGGAGGGGCTGTAGTTCAGTTGAGGTTTTGTCAGCAAACCATGTCGAACATTAAATAGAACTTGGACTCTCTTGTTGAATGCCAGCATGCACGGGGCTTTTTACCACTTTAGGACGCGACCCATAATGATGCACATAGGAGACACACATCCAGAGCAGATCAAATAGGATCTTCAGTCAAGGTTCCAATATATACTATATATATATATATATATATATATATATATATATATATATATATATATATATATATATATATATATATATATATATATATATATATCTATACATGCATAGCTCGACTAATCAAGTTTTAGCCTGCTATGTCGGGTTTTTGCAATTGCCCCTTTTATAACCCTCCCAACCCCCAAACACAGAGAGAACCCAACTACTCTGGTATCAGGTAAATGTGAAGGTATCGATTGATTTATAAAGATAACCACATCTGCTAAAAATGTACTTTAAAACACAATAATTTATGTCAGCAAGGAAATTATGGAATTACCGTTCTGCGCTTTGGCTCAGTATAAATGTTTAGACATTAGACCTTACTGTTTGCAGATATTGCAAAGTTCATTTATATTTCCTCCCGGCAGTCGATCGGATCCATATGTAACTCTCTCTCTCTCTCTCTCTCTCTCTCTCTCTCTCTCTCTCTCTCTTCTCTCTCTCACACACACACACACACACACGCGCACACACACACACACACACACACACACACACACCACACACACATATACATATATATATTTCTATATATATTATCTATCCTAGTGTACCAAATTAGCTTCTTAGTATACTATGATCAAATACACAAACGTTGAACACAGGTAATCGAATCATGATGATACACTCGTTTTGGATGTTTGCAAACTTTGTTCTTTTTTTTCACATAAAATTTTGAACATACTACCTACAGGTCACTGACGAATAATAACTGATGATGAATGATGATGATGATTATTAATAATAATAATAATAATAATAATAATAATAATAATAATAATACTATTTTCACGAATATTATTGCTTATAGAAGAAGGACCTATCTTATACAGCTATTCCGGAAAATTTGTCGATAAGTTTAAAAACACTTTTTTAATGTGGACACGCCCACACACAACACCACACACTACATATATATATATATATATATATTATATATATATATATATATATATATATATATATATATATATATATATATATTATATATTTCATATTATTTTTCTTTTTTAATTTTAATAGATTAGTTGAAGGAACCTTGCTGTTCCCGTCGAGACGCAGGGTAATAAATATTGATTTTATCGAGTGATTTGTAAACAAAGTGAAGCTCGTGCGAGATGAGATAAAGGTAGTTAGGGCAGTTAGGGCAGTCAAGGAATATATAAAAAAGACCTATTTCCTTAGAACTGTACTAAAAGACAATTGACAGAAAGATTAAAGCAGACCCTGTTCAAAAGCTTACACTGACAGAGGATCAAATTTTGTATTTGAATCTACTCCCGAGGAATATAATACCAGTACCAATTATGTTGTTGTGTTGTTGTTGTGTTGTTGTGTATTTATTAACTCAATAATAATAATAATAATAATAAATAATAATAATAATAATAATAATAATAATAATAATAATAATAATAATAATTAATAATAATTTCTTTTAAAATATGTTCATAGTTCACTGCATTTTATAATTGTGTTAAAGTTGATACGTAAATACACCAATACATAAATGCAATAATTAACTTTAACTATATATAACTGTATTGATATAGCGCAGGGTATCATAAGGCAGAAATGTGTCAGTGACAGAATTAAATCTGACAGTAATAATAATAACGAAAATGTTTTAACGAAAACATATATTATCGATGTACTTTATGGTCGCATATCAACTTTTTTACATGGATTTACTTTGAATTTAGCGACTTTGAAACAATAATAATGTAAAGTGGGCTATATTTCAAATAAATTCCAGAGGAGACAACTGAAGACCAAGTAGCTTCACTTATACAGACTCGTCAAATACCCAGGAAACTCGCCCCTCGTGTTAGCAGTAAACCCTTCCCGTTAATAATAACCCTTCCCAGGCTTTAGTGATTAAACATTTGGAGGATAATGTGGTATACAAGCGCTTTCATATCCACGGAGGCAGTGCTGTGCATCTCTGACACTATTTACTGGTTTCTAAAACAACTGTCAAGAGAGAGAGAGAGAGAGAGAGAGGAGAGAGAGAGAGAGAGAGAGAGAGAGAGTTTGATGTAGTAAGAGGAGGGAAACGATGAGAGAGAGGGAAGAGAGAATGTATAGCGATCGGGTGAGAGAGAGAGTTACATATGGATCCGATCGACTGCCGGGAGGAAATATAAATGAACTTTGCAATATCTGCAAACAGTAAGGTCTAATGTCTACACATTCATACTGAGCCAAAGCGCAGAGTGTTACAACTGAAAACACGATTTTACAGTTAAACATTCATCTTGCCAAATCCCGGATTTCCCAATTCGGTTACAACATGACCTGATTAACAATAAGCCTTTGGAGCGCCATCAAGCGACCTTCGAGCAGCTCTGACTCGTGGGACAGGGGTGCCAGTCGAGAACTCAGATATGTGAAAGCTGAGTTCTGTGTTTGTTTTCCACTTTCTTAATAGGCTTTCTACATCAGTCCAACTAGGTTCACCTAGCGTTCAAACACTCCCCTTCTCATTAAAACCGAAAATCGCTTTATGCACAACATCTGTACATGAACCAGAATAAATGACAAAACTTCTCCACCGCTTCCTACTTACTTTTCTTTCATGTGGCTTTCTTGTATTTTCCATGTTTTTGTAAAGTTTGGGGGCCTTGTTTGTATTAGGAATATCATAGCTCTCTTTCTTCTTTTTTTCAATGTTAACGTTAAGCATATGCGTCCAAACAGAGAGCTGAAATGACACGACATAACCTAAACGTGACTTTAATGACACATGCTTGTCCATTTGTTTGCTAATGTATTCATTTGTATTCGTTGTTGTATTGCTTGATAATATTTATGTTCAAATTGTACAACTCATTTTTATCAATAAGTATATTGAAACGTGGTCACAGAGATCACGGATGGGCTCAATAGAGATCTACTATTATATATTATCTTATATATTATATATTCAACATATCATATATATATATATATATATATATATAATATATATATATATATATATCGTCATTTAAATAAAGCGTTAGAGTCGGCACGTCTCAAGCATATTTAACATAAGTATTTAGATACAATAATGTCTTTAGATTTTAAACCTACGCACGAGCAGGTTTGAATTAAATCAATAATTAGCGGCTGTGCTTACCTATATAGGTAACATATCGTCACGTGTGACAAATTGTCAATCACGCTGACTGACATGATCGATTTTAATTTCAGTAATGTGGATCCCAGCTCATGCAATGTAAGACCGAGTGTTTAACTTTAAAACACTTATATGTTATACTTTTCAAACACGTCATTGCATTCATAATTCTAAATGTGTTTAGGATTTAAACACCTTGTGGTGTTTATTTTGTAAACTCTTGGACGTGTTTATGCTTTTAAACACTTTTTAAACATTTGTACGCGTTTATAACAGGGCTGGTGTTTAAATTCTAAACTTTCAACTTCGCAAAAACGGCACAGATTAAACACATAGGCCTACAGTTTAACAGTTATTTAGAGTTCCAATGACTAAACACCACTGTTACACCTAGTTACGCATAAACACTACTGTTAGGAATGGAACTTTTCTATTTTACTATACACACACACATGTCATTTAGTTATTAAACGCGTCACACATTTTTTGTTTTTTACAATGTGGATCTGCCATATTACAAAACTCAGAGATCGCGAACGCTTTAACACAACACACACACACACACACACACACACACACACACACACACACACACACACACACACACACACACACTTTCCAAATTTCGAGGACAATAAAATGCGTAGATTTATGTAGACTGCTCTAATGGACCTGAGAAACAGATTTGTTCTAAATGTTCCCCTGCAGCACGAAATACCGGCTTTTAAAATTACATTATACTCGGAGGAACGGGTTGTCATTTACACCTGCACGGTGATAGTGGCCTAGGTCCATCGAAATTAGCTTCATTTTAAATCTGTTCTTCCGCACCAGTGCCAGAATCATGTGTATTCAATCATTTGTCACAACACCCCTGCTCAAAATGGAGAGGCAGGCAGGCACCGATTATGGCTGGGCCTGCCAAACCCACTTCTGCTCAAAGCACCTTTCTCTGGTATTTACCACAATCATAGGACGGTCTAAGTATCAAACTCACAGATTTTATTAGGATCTCGTGCGCTTGTGTTATATCGTCATCCTATAGGCTTCTAATCCATGTAATATCTGCTTTATTTATCTTTCTAGCAGCTTAGAAAACAGTATACTACAAAATACTGTAATAATTAGAGGCATAGTATAAAGATTTCAAAAAGTGTATTTTATTAATTCTAAAAACTTTTTTATTATTATTTTTTTAACAGATGTCAGGACACACCACTGTTCTTTACCTAGTTAAAATGTGTGTTTACACAATAATTATTTTTATTATTATTATTATTATTATTAGTATTATTATTATTATTATTATTATTATTATTATTATTATTATTATTATTTGAATAGTATTATGAATATTAATAATAAAGAATTCTTTATAACAATATTAATAATTTTGTTTGTATTATATATATATATATATATATATATATATATATATATATATATATATATATATATATATATATATATATATATATATATATATATATAATATATATATATATATATATATATATAAGTATATTATGATAAAAAAATTAATAAAATTAGCAGAGTCGGTGTTAAGTATTAGGATTTGTACTGAATTTTAATATATACTTGTGTTTGAAAAATAGGTTGACTTTGTAGCACCGAAAGCCAGGAGTAAAACCTATTCCTTGATGGTTACGACCAGGATCAAATAATAGTACTGTAACTACGATATTACTTAGGTATACGAACTGTAATACACTGTAGCAACGAATTCAAAATCCTCACTGTTCCCTTTACGTAAGATATCAATGTTATTCTTATGTTAAGTAGACATACCATGTAACATTAATATTGCGTTACCAGGTATACAACTTTGTTTACATTTCCGTTCTAAGTGAGAAGTCTCAGATATGTTGATAAAGCCCCTCCTTGTTTGATGAGTCGAGTTTCTGGATGGTTAGCAAAGCGACATCGCTTCAAGAATCAAATTTTTAGCACGTACCCAAATATACAAAGATAGTCGATTCAACAAGGCACGCAAACGCGACAATGTCGTGGGTTGTTCAAGCTGGTGTGCACACGTTTCTACAAAACAACCCAACAAGTCTGTAGACTACCAAACTGGTGCAGAAGTGTCTTGTGCGAGGTCGTGAGACTTTGTCAGAATACATATGTATTAATTAAGCATCACAACTAATAATAACTTTAGGTTTGTTCAAACAGTTTATCTCTCAATGTGCAATACTAATATTTTGAGATATCAACGAAAAGATGTATATATGCACCTACGTCACACAAAACCTAACATAGTTGGATTAGTTCAGGAAAACACACACACACACACACACACACACACACACACACACCACACACACACACACACACACACACACACACACACACACACACACACAATCTGTATATAGTGCAACACAATTTGTTATTATTAACAGAAGATTTTATGTTAAAATTGTTTTTTTTAGTAATTTGATTTACTTATTTTAACACATAATTTGTTAATGTAGCCAATACACAAATAAACCAAAATATTATGCGATGTAATATATGAAAGCTTTGTCACTGCAGATTGTATATACTCCAGGAGAAATCATTTAGAGGAGAAAAAAAAAAGAAATGCAGGAACCTCGAAGCAATGTATCAGAGACCACAAGAGGAGCTGTCAGTTCAAGTATTATTATTATTATTATTATTATTATTATTATTATTATTATTATTATATATTATTATTTTTTATTGTAGTTGTTGTTTTGTCGCCGTCTGAAACGTATTTTATAAATGTAGTTATTTCACTTATTTTCAGTAACAAATGTAGGCATGGCAGATTAAAGAACATTAGTGACATGAAAATGCATCAAAGTGCGTTCCTATTGTAATGGACCCCGAGTGTTTATTCGCTCTGAATGACTTATTAACATAGCTCAAGAATTCCCAACTGTCGACTCCACAGCGGGGCAAGAGGGGACACGAGTGCAATAATGCCCATGTTTATAAAAGAGAAGGAATTTCTTTAGATTTCTATGTGTTCTACATGAGTGCTGTGCTTTGCTGCAAGATCTAACAGCTATTTGAAAACCAATCCAGGATACGCGAACACTCCCGAATAACACTTCACAAAGCACACATAATACAGTATAAGAAGTACATTCGAAATCGCAAAACAAACGTGGTGTTAAATTTATGAGCAATACTGCTGTGTAACATGTAAATGAGCTATTACCAATAATGCACATATCTTTACCTTTTACATATATATATATATATATATATATATATATATATATATATATATATATATATATATATATATATATATATATATAGATATATATATATATATATATAATAATATATAGCTTACATGCATAACTCGCCCTAATCAAATTTAGCGGCTATGTTGGGCTTTTGCAATTGCCCCCTTTTTATAAACCCCCAACCCCCGAAACACGGTGGAACCCAACTACTCTGGTATCAGGAAAATGGTGGAAGGTATCGATTGATTTATAAAGATACCAACATCTGCTAAAAATTGTACTTTAAAACAGAATAATTTATGTCAGCAAGGAAATTATGGAAGTTACCGTTCTGCGCTTTGGCTCAGTATGAATGTTTAGACATTAGACCTTGCTGTTTGCAGATATTGCAACGTGCATTTATATTTCCTCCCGGCGAGTCGGATCCATATGTATCCATAGGAGAGAGTATCTCTCTCTCTCTCTCTCTCTCTCTCTCTCTCTCTCTCTCTCTCTCTCTCTCTCTCTCACACACACACACAAGCACACGCACACAAGCACACACACACACAAAGTTTATTTCGGTATGTTACCTGCTCGATTGCAAAGGGAAGACCTCGTTTGTGTAAACCTGCAGATTGATCTCCCAGATACAATCCACAGTGCACAGCAAGGACTCCTATGTTCCTTGGTTGCCGCGTCTGCAAGAAACTGAAGAGAACGAGATGGCTCTATTTTATTAGCTTTCCAATAGGAGAGAGAAACCGCTTTCTATATACCCAGCTTAACAAGAAACAAATACAGAAAAGACTCGAGTATTGAATGGAGGTACTGCCTACAATAGGAAACTCCAAATATGCTTACGCCCTCATAAATAAATAGAGTAAGATGTATATCAAATCTATTGATTCATTTAAATAGTTACTGTATTTGGTTACAATTTGCAGACACAAAAAAAAACCCATACATTTTTATTCTGCAGCATTTATAGTTGAAGGTGCCGCTGAACATAAATGAGTTTTCAGAGACGTCGTCTGTTACTAAAACACACACACACACACACACATACAGAGAGAGAGAGAGAGAGAGAGAGAGAGAGAGAGAGAGAGAGAGAGAGAGACGTTAATTGATGAGGGGATGATCATACGCAAAGTGTATGATTAGACTTATGGGTAGGCTAAATCTACTAGCGCCAAAGCCGATCTGTACACTGACAATAAAGCAATCCTTCGATACAATTTTGACAATCTGCTCACAAAACAAAGAACGACAGCGACAGTGTCGCTCAATTACTGTAATCAATAATCAATTGAAGATTAAAAGTTCTGTCAAAGGAATTGGAATTGGGATCACGTTTTATTACTTATGCAGCAACTGGATTCAAACATGGGGGGCTGTTCATAAACTGTGTATTGCAAAAAAGAGAGAGGGAGAGAAAGCGAGAGAAGGAGCGCTGTGCAAGGGCTGTTCTGAGATTAGTTTACATGATACATTTAAAAGCAAAACTAGTAAGCACATAGCCCAACTGTGAGCGAGTTATTTATGAAACGAAATGCGTTTATATTGCATTCATGCACCAAGTGACAGCTTGAGGGGACAGAGGAAACGCAAACGGGGGAGAAATACCGGGCACTGAATGAAGTGTGGACAGCCTCTAGCTGAACGGATAAAAGAAAACACTGCACACATCTCCTCTTTTCATTCGTTGTCAATAATTTGCACAGTAGGGGAGATTTGTTATACTTTAACACGCTACTTAACAACTGTGTTTACCATAACTCAATATTCTTTTGACAAATGACTCAAATAAGCAGGCTGGTTATATAAGCCTATTCATGCAACCGTTTGTTGCAGCGTAAAGACTGACTTCACTGTACTCGCTTATTTCGGACTTCATACATGGTCATGTACAGCATTGCTAAGAGAAACATTCCCTTCACATCTTATGTTAATATTTTAAACCCATGGAAATCAATTTTAATAAAATGTGGATCCATACTAATTTAATTTCATAATGAACATTTTATGCAGCAAACCTAATACCATTTTCATACAAGAAGTCCAACGCAAGAAGAAACACCCACTGCAATACAGGGCTATGAATACAGAAGACTGCTTTGTCTCTCATGTATTGGATAAGTGTAGGAGTGGGTTCGTGTGTTGATTACAGGAGACGCGTTAACCACAATCGCTCAAATACATGTTATGTTAAGGCAACATATCTTGGTCTCTCATACTAGTTACGCTAGACCTAGACACAAGTTTGGTGTACACATAAGAATCAAACTCAACTCAAGCCACTCAATACCACCTGCACCCCTTATGTACCATACAGATGCACCCTCCCTACTTAGCCACTTGTGTGTAAAGGGATTTGATGTTCCACTATGGGCTTTGTGTTACTCTTATAGTTCAAGACTTCACTTACTACAGGCACAAATAAATACATAACTATATAAATAAACGTTGGGATTTGCATAGTTTTCAATCCATCATTTTGAATACATTATTACTGTCAACTGGTATCTCAACTTATTATTTTAGCCTACTTATAATCTAAATAACTGGAAGATAGGCTGTTAGAAATACTGTAAAGTATTTCGTTTCTTTGTTTAAACTATGACGAAAAGAACGTTTATAAATGTATTTGAATGTCTGGGTTGCAATCCAGAAATGCCAGTAAACAACATTACTGCCTAGACAGGCGGGGTTGATGGGAGACATAAACAATACTATCCTAAATTACATTTTTAAAATGAAAATATTTCCAATGAAAAATGTAGCCATCAATCACAAATGTCAGGACTGCATTTTTACTGCCACCACGGGTCCCTCACAGAACAAACCCTGTAAACGTTGATATAGTGTATTGACTATTCTCCAAGGGTACCTTAGTTAATTAAGGCTGGTGGTCTCTGAGAAGAAAGGGATACTGCTGTGTCAACACTGGCTCCTATTTAGTGACACCTTCTGCTAAATTGAAATGTGCTGCAAATAGGGGTGAAAGTTTAAATAAGAATACGCGTGTAATCGGCACCTACCAGACCTCACACGCGCAAAAGAGAATATTTACAACAAGCTTGTCAAAGTAAACTGGCCAGCCGCTGTTCTTGCAACTAATAACGTACTCACTGAAGTAACAATGCATGGGCAGCAGACAGCCCGTTGTCAACCCCCAACCCCCCATCCCACACACACACACACACACACACACACACACACACATTTGTGTTAAATTAATCCCATTCATACAACTTCATGTTTAAAAAAAGACTGACGCAAACAAAATCAACCAACCAACACAATACAAATGATACAGGTGGAAGGTCACAGGTATGGGTGTATGTCAAATCATTAAAAACAGATTAAACTGTTTCTATGAGATCAGAAAATCATATATGAATTAGATGATTTTTTTTTTTTTTTAGTAAGATTATCCTATCTAATTTTCGTTAAAGTTAATGTACGTATTTTACCCTTAGGCAGAGCATTAATGCATTATTGATTATCACACCCATTCCATATCAAGAATGCATAAGAAGCAGTCCCGCTTTATCCAAACAGCAGAAAACATGTGGTTTTACAAGGTGGTCTTATTGTAAAACAGATAACAGAATGGGTCAGAATTTTTAGCACTGTACTTATTTTCGAAATAACTGCATATCATGTAATTTCTGGTGGAGAGGAGGTGTTGTTGTATTCATTGTACACTTTAGTTTACATATTTTAGTGATCTCTTGGCCAGCTGATTAGTATGTCATGGGTTCTATTCTATTTTCAGAAAACTT
Source organism: Polyodon spathula (assembly GCF_017654505.1). Classification (NCBI taxonomy): domain Eukaryota; kingdom Metazoa; phylum Chordata; class Actinopteri; order Acipenseriformes; family Polyodontidae; genus Polyodon; species Polyodon spathula. Next base: position 20,098,118 of record NC_054555.1, on the reverse strand, counting down.
TGTAAAAATATTCTCGAAATAGGCCTCATTATTTACCATTTAAAAACTGCAGGAAAACAACTAACAACAACTAAAACCGGTACGTCGTTTTCTTTCTACACCCACAAAACCCCGCTATGGCTTTGCGGCCTCGGTCGACAGGCTAACAGGTAGCTGGTTGAAGTGGGGCAATCTTTAACTAAGATGTCTGAACGTCGAGTGCTGTTGTTTACTTGCAAATTAATCATTCAATGCACAGTCGGCGCCAGTGTAGATTTATCACTTACATGAGGTGGCCGGGGAGAGACAAAGAGAGTTCACACCTTCCTGCGTTTGATCCCAGATTAGTGCAGCCTCCCTCATAACATACCTCTCTGGGGATTTTAGCTGGGAGGTCACTTATAATTGGCGGAAGTTTGTACACAATTAACAGAACGTTAAATTAAAATACGCAAGCTTTTTGTTGTTTAGCCTTCCTGTAGCAAGACATTTGTCACACACACACACACACACGCAACGCACACACACACACACACACACACACACACACACACACACCACACACACACACACATATCACATACGTCATAATATATATATATATATAAGTATATATATATATATTAATCTAGTATATATATATTATATTTATATATATACACACGGGAATATTAATTCAGCAGTTGAAGGATGTGTAACAGACACACAAACTGGGTGTGAATAGAGTTAAATTATTACAGCAACCATACTTTTGTTAAAATAGAGCACACATTTTTATTTAATTGATGGATTTATTTTAATTTCGCCCACACATGACGCACGAAAACTCAATACAGCTTTTTAAATCAGAAAATATTAAATATACCTGCTGCATGGAAAACGACCAGGTCTTTCAAGAAATATCATTATTGGTATTATTATTATTATTATTATTATTATATTATTATTATTATTATTATTATTATTATTATTATATTATTATTATTATTAACATAATAATATAAATCGGCATTAGAGACATTTTTTAGCCCTATAGCACGATATCCAGCACCGCTCCCCCTCCCAAGATCGCAGAACTGATATTCTGGTGAATGAAAAGTGATACTAGACACTGGTAACTAAATGGACGTCACCGGGCTGGCGCCAAGCTCTCTTAAACATGTGCGTCAAAAATGCAATGCTAGAGGAGCTAATCACTTTACATGTTCCGCTCCAATGTTCATTCACTTATCCCTGATGTGATTGCTTTTCTTTTTCTTTACATCTCCCTTGCTCCCCCTATCTCCCTCTCCCTGTTTTAAGCCGCTTTCAGCGGGACACAGAAACAAGTGTTCTTCTATACTCAGAGGCTGCAAAGCACCAACAGCAGTCAATCAGGCGCCATGTCCTGATAATTAAATCACTACGTTAAATTAGGTTCCACTCTCTCAACCCCCTCCCTCCGATTTCTCTCTCTCTCTTTCTCTCTCGCTGTTGCTCCACCGCTGGGTCCACGACCCCACAAAAAAAGGTGGCAATCATTGGTCATTTCACGATTTGTCTTACACGTTATGCACAGATCACTCCTCAGACAGGGCGGAAGAGTAATACATGCGATCCCGATAGATACAACCTTTCCGGATTGGAGAATTAAAGGTAAATCGAGGTGAATTTAGGAGACATCCACGTATGAGCAGGAACCGAAGACAGTCCTACAAATCAAAAACAGACGGGCTTAAAAAAAAAAAAAAAAAAATCACCTGGCAACGTTTCCTTTTAAAATCTGCAATCCCTGTTAATAAAAAAAGCAACACATTTTGTTATGATTCTTGCACTTCACTTCAAGTGTTCCTTAATAAACGCACATTTACCTATATAGTCAACTTAATATAAAGAAATACTATACATTTCTGTGCAGCTGGGTCTATCTATCATGCAGCTCACAAACAGCAGTGTAATGGCATAACGCATGCTTGACACTGGGACTGCATACTCGAAATGAAGAGCAGCTCTTGAGCTGCGCACACAGATAGAGGTCTTCTTGGCGATTTCCTGTGGATACAGCCACCTAGAGGAGGTGGAGCCTCCGTGCTGGTTCGATCCTCCCTCCCTAATGATGTTGACATATTCACACGGCACAGAGTAGTAGTGATGCTTAGCTGTAGCGTTACAGTTTCCGACACCTTCTTTTTATAACTCAGCTCTTTCCCCTCCACTCGACCTGTCAAAACCACGCCTATGGAGCAGCACAATTGGTCTGAAAGCGTCAAATAGCCAATCAACAGGGCCCTACTCCTTGCAACACACAACACATCCATTGAATCCGCAGCCCAGAGCGCACACAAGCGCAGGGAAAGTCTTGGTGTTAAGGTTTCGCCTTCTTTCTCTCCTTTCACTGGAGCCTGTCTCTCTCTTCTTTATTCGTGGTGCAGGGAAATACACGAATTGTTCTACTCAACGACGCATTTCAAAAGAACTACTGGTGCAAATATTTTGCTGCAAGAGATTTAAAAAAAGCATACTCTTTTTTAAGGAAAAAAAATGCCTTGCTAAATTCATCTGGCTTCCCTGCACGCGCATTCTTGAGATACATTTTTATATATTGGCCATATATAAGATATAAGTAACCGTATTTAACTTATTACTTGGCATAAATGAATTTCGCTTTTTTTTGCACAAACGCGAAAGTTAACGGGTTGAGGCTTTTCTCTTACCCTAGTGTAAAAAATAAAGACTAAAAGACTTGGATAATAATAAAAATATAAATTATTCGGTATATTTATATATATATATTTTTGATATTATATTATTATATTAACTTGCCATATAGATATAAATTATATTAGGGATATAGGGTATATATATATCTATATATATCTATATATATATATTTCCTCTTTTTTTATTCTAAGGAATGGAAACGGTAGAAGATTCCTTACCTTGCCATCTGATAGTATTAATTGTGGGGGGGGGGGGGGGGGGGGGGGGGGTAAGTCTTTGGGTTTGACACTTGCAAGCCTTAAAACTTAAAACTTTTTTTAGTTGACGGAAAATGTGCTGCTAGAGGAGATATTGATCAAATAAAACCACACAAAACAAGCAACATCTGGAGCTTCGTTGGTGGAGTGGATGAATTTACCGATGATAGATCCAGTTTTTCCAGGAACGAGTATGGCGTATCATCCATTTTTATCTCACCGGGCGCCGGACTTTGCAATGAGTGCTATGTTGGGGCACCAGCATTCCTTTTTCCCGGCTCTTGCGTTGCCCCCGAACGGTGTTGCGGCGCTCTCCCTCCCAGGAGCCATGGGAAAGCCCATTATGGATCAGCTGGTTGGAGCTGCTGAGACCGGCCTGCACTTCTCTTCTCTGGGTCACCAGGCAGCTGCCGCCCATCTCAGGCCTCTCAAAACCCTGGAGCCCGAAGAAGAGGTTGAAGATGACCCCAAAGTCCACCTGGAATCTAAGGAACTTTGGGAGCAGTTTCACAAGCGCGGTACTGAAATGGTTATCACAAAATCAGGAAGGTAAGCTAGCCTCTCCTTTTAACTTCAAAGATGAGTGAGAACTCCACACTCCAGATACGACTAAATACTTTTCTTTCAGTTTTTGAATTTGTCAACCGAATTCTACTCCATGGCCTATATTTTAATAATGAATACATATTACATAATTCTGGATTTGTGTAAAAGTGTTCGTAATAATAATAATAATAATATAATAATAATAATAATAATAATAATAATAATAATAATAATAATCCATATGCAAACCCTTGACGTGCCCAAATAATTTCTGTCGAAGGAAGCTTCCTTAGTAACATTTTAACTAGCACTTTTTTTTTTTTTTTTTTTTTTTTTTTTTTTTATGGCACCAATTGGTGATCTAATTATTTTGGTATTTTAAAGGTACTCAGGTGTAGTGTGAATTAGACTTAACAAAATCACCTGTTTACTTAGTGGCCATGAAGTCCTCCGTGTTAATTGTGGTCACAGTTTGTACGGCCTTTTTGTTTTCATGCTGGAAAAAACAAATTACTGATCTTGTACGCCTTTTTTTTCAACTGAAACATATATATATTATATATATATATATATATATATATATATATATATATATATATATATATATATATATATATATATACACACACACACACACACACACACACACACACACACACACACACACACACACACACACACACACACACACACACACACATTCTCAACTCTCATCCTCGTAGTCTGTTTACTGTAATATTACGCTATGTGTGTGCTGTGCTGTGTCCCGTGTTCACATTTCTCAGGTATTTTGATGTGTGACTTGCCTTCCTGTGTTTCCTTTTAAACGAAGGTTTCTTTATGCTAACAGCCTGCACCACCCAAAGCACGTTTTAGTATCAATGTCTCCTAATCGGCCGCAGTCCCAGCGGAACCCAGCACAACGTACTTAGTGAACGAATGGAGTTCTAAAGCATTATCTAAAGCATTACTTTTTTTTTTACTTTTTGAAAAACTTTATTTAAATTCTAAAGCATTACACTATCATGATATGGCAATATCGTATGGATTACGCTAGCATTATATATATGATAGTATTATATTATTAATTATCTTATATTATTATTATTATTATTATTATTATTATTATTATTATTATTATTATTATTATTATTTCCCATGTTTCGAAAAACTACTCTTTGTATAGTGTTACATTGAAATTGCAAATATACAAATGTAATACCACTTTAAATCAGTTCTTTAATTATTAAAATGCAAAAATAAAACAAAAAATAACCTTATAACATATTGTGAAGGACCAGCTTAATTAAAGCCTCTTTGTTACCTTACTTGTGAAAACTGTGTATTCCATTTAATGCTCTGTGGTTTTTGTACTACATAAACTAGAGTGCATTTAATTTAATCTACAATGGAATACGATTTAAAACCGATACCGACTTTAATAAATGTATATATTTATTTATGTAATTTTGATTTGTTTTAAGGCGAATGTTCCCTCCGTTTAAAGTGAGATGCACTGGTTTGGATAAAAAAGCCAAGTATATTTTGTTGATGGATATAGTTGCGGCCGACGACTGCAGGTACAAATTCCACAACTCTCGCTGGATGGTAGCAGGGAAGGCTGATCCTGAAATGCCCAAGCGAATGTACATTCACCCAGACAGCCCGGCCACTGGAGAGCAATGGATGTCCAAGGCTGTCAATTTTCACAAACTTAAACTGACAAACAACATCTCCGATAAGCATGGATTTGTAAGTGCAATTAAAATGTATATTTATAAAATGTATATTAAAAAAAAAAAAAAAAAAAAAAAAAAAAAGAGTTTGGACAATTAAGCTTTAAAAATACATAATATACATTAAATATTTATCAGGGAAAAAATGTGTTTTTTTTTTTTTTTTTTTTTTTTTTTAATAAGGTAATTTGGAAAACAAGCTTATGCATCACAATGAACAGCTTGGTATTCATTTTTATGTCTTCATTCATTAATCTATTTACCTTTTGTTGCCTACACTCTATAACATGGACATATTTTTCCACTGTGTTTTTTGTCATTTCTGGAAGTTACGAAAGACCCACGATTTAAACATTGCCAGTTGTAGCAAAGACTTAAATTAAAACAGATTGACCAAATTTGGACATATTAAAAAAATGGTAATGAGACATTAAAAAAAAAAAAAACTGTCCGAAGAGTGAGTGAGTTTACAGTAGCTTTGTCAAATAGGCCAGAATACTTTCAAACATGATAGACCTTTATCACGAAGGGACATCCATAGATCGTCTATATTAAGTGACATGGACACTTCTAATAGAAAGCAAAATATTATATGTTTTCTAATGAAGATGATATTAATAGGTCCTTGCCAATCTAAATTCCACTTTAGGGAATCTGGGTAAATACATGGACTTACATATAATGTTAACATGCTGTATACATACATGTATGCTTGTATACTTATGTAATATAACACAAAATAATCTTTCATAATGTTTTTGGCATGCTACGATCTAATTTAATCTGGTTAAGTTCACACACAGTGTGTGTGGGGGGGGGGGGTTGTGTTTCGATTTTAAACTCATAATTGTTTCCTGCTTGCAGACGATTCTGAACTCCATGCACAAATACCAGCCCAGGTTTCACATCGTGAGGGCCAACGATATTTTAAAGCTTCCCTACAGTACATTTCGGACTTACGTATTCCCAGAAACCGACTTCATAGCCGTGACTGCATACCAGAACGATAAGGTAACAGGATCTGTGTGTGTGTGTGTGTGTGTGTGTGTGTGTGTGTGTGTGTGTGTGTGTGTGTGTTGTGTGTGTGTGTGTGTGTGTTTGTTTACTTATTTTAATAGCGGGTGGTTTTAATACATGTCTTGCTTTGTTGCTTGTGTGCGGATTCGGGAGTCTGCTTGCTATAGTGGGTGCAGAGTGGAAACACAGCGACCATGCATGCCCCTGATACACATACTAACTTTCAGATTACACTATGTAACACAATTTTTGTTCCTGGGTAGTAAGTGCTATTTCCTAATTGCTTATGCCTCAAAAGTATAGAAAATGGCTATTATTCCCCACAAACTTTGCTTTTGTGACCAGGACAGTGATATTTCAAAATATCACTATTTCCAATGGGAAAAAGGGCAAACGTGTGTCTTTTCTTTCACATAAAGTCAGAAAAAAACAACATATGATTCCAAATTAACATGTATTTATACTAAAGTAATACAAAAATGACTACAAAAGATTTAGAAGTGAGTAGTTTTTCGAGATTTACGATTATACTGTAAATACAGTATAATTAGGAAATAACACTTACTATCCGGGAACAAAAAAAAAGTGTTACATGGTGTTATTTATAATTGTTTTGAAGGATCTAGCAGATGTAAAAGCTAGGCTAGTCACAAGACATTTTGTGCACTGGCCTTTATTACTGAGCGTATTACTTCATCGTTTTGTCTATTGCATTCCCTGTATTGAAACAATAATTGCTGTTCTGAACGATAGAATTACTTTAAGTCTGCCTCCCCCACCCCCCTTTTTTTTTAAAGGCAAATGTACATCTTGTCAGTTCTTATCTAACGCAGACCATGCATTGCGCAACACCATACTAGTTACAGTAACTGCACTACAGTTCGATATATTATGAATAATGCAAGGCAGTACAAAATAAATAAATACATAAATAAATGAATAAAAGAACCACAAAAGCCCTGATGCAACTATGCATTTATCTTCACATGCGCTTCACTAAGCGATACACTAAACAGTTAATTTTCTCTCTAGACTAAATGTTATTTGTTATGTCTTTATTTTAAATGTATTAGGGTGATAATTGCAGAAGGGTGTGTATGTTATTTAAACGAAACTCTTTACCAGACTAAAAAACAAACAAAAAAAGAAATCTGTAAATCATAGGTTTTGATTTGGGGTTCAGCATGACACAGAATTATTAAACACCTCCTTATATAATATTTTGACATGAAGGGTGACAAGTGCAAATAACTGCATACAGACAAATAATGATTAATGGAATCTCTAATGTATTGCGTTAATAAATAAAGCAAGGTTTTGAAGCGTATACCATTGCAGGGCGATGACACGTTTCCTGGGATTACCGTGTAAATTACACAGCCATTTTATATATCTTAAAAGCACCCAGCCGTCCTCGATGCTCATTTTCATAATCACTTACCGTATTCTAATTCAGAAGCCATACTTAGGTCAAGATGTGATTAAAAACGAGAGAAACCCAATGTGTTTACTTAACTGCCTCTAATAGACGATCTGGAGTACATTTTGTTATCCAAATGCGTACAAGGGTCATGGGTGTTTACTTTTCCAGTAAACTAATATAGCAGCAAAATGTTAGGTCTGCCTGCAAAGAACAGGAAGAAACAGATTGATATACTTCAACAGTCTGCGAGTGTTCTTTGAATTTAATAGACAGAAACCAGGTTAAATACGGGCCATTTATTTAAAGTAAAAAAAAAAAAAAATCCCAAAGACGATCGATTAACCGAATTTGGACATATTAAAATCATGCTGATCAAATTAATATGAAACTTAAAACACTGCATCAAAATTGTATTCATTTACAGTAGCTTTGCCAAATAGACCATTCTATAGCCTACTGAAACACCGTCGATAAATGTTATAGCTAGTAGTAATATAGGTTTATATAATATTACAGTACAGTTTATAGTGTTTTAGAATGAGTACATTGCAATTGTTTTAAATAAATTAAGGAGTTCATCCCTAATATAAAACAAAAAACGCACCCTACCTTAAACTTCAGGAACTGTACGACTTTTCCTTTACTTTGTCTTGGTAAAAGCATATTAAAAATGTTTTGATTATCACAATGATCTGCAAGTCGATGAAACACATAACCCTATCTGAAAACGTCAAAGCGGCATCTACACTAAGCTAAGAAATATGTAGTTTGGGTATCTGCTCACGTTTTACTGTATAACAAGATTACTACTTTATGTAAGGAAAGTAGTGTTAAGCACCTCACCAACATATTAGTATCATTATACTTATTAATTGCATTGAAAAATAAAACGACGGCCCCTGTGAATGCATAAAGAACAGTTCTCCCAGTTGATACAGCCCGTGGGTGCAATACATACGCATGCACGTTTGAAGCAATACAAATCTTTACAACTATGTCATTTTACTCCATTTTTTCCCCCCCAGATAACTCAATTAAAAATTGACCACAATCCCTTTGCCAAGGGTTTTCGCGACACCGGCAACGGCAGAAGGGAGAAGAGGTAAGCTGGAGAAATAATAAATAACACATCACACAGTAAACCGTGTTCCTGTTATAACATGCGAAATGTTTGCATGTACACAGAACGCTTTCATTTTAATAGTGAGAAGGCAAAATGTGCTTTGAAACGCGATACTGAGAATGTATATGTCTGCAGTTACCCCAGTTATTATACATGTGACTGGTATAACAACTAAACGTGAAGCTCAATAATGGTGTGTGTGTGTGTGTGTGTGTGTGTGTGTGTGTGTGTGTGTGTGTGTGTGTGTACATTTGAACACATGTTATTTGACTAAACAGGAAACAGTTGGCCTTGCAGTCCATGAGATCTTATGAGGACCACCAGAAAAAAGACAACGGGACATCGGACGAGTCTTCCAGCGAGCAAGCGACCTTCAAATGTTTTGGTCAGGCCTTATCCCCGGCTGTGTCGACTCTGAAAGGTTAGCTACTACTGTCTACCGCTACACACCCAGCTGGGTTTATTTACAATGTGAATCTAAAGTGTCTGGAAGCTTTTTAATTCTTAAAGGGAATAAAAGAAAAAGGCTGTGTATATCGTTCTCATGTATCCCTGAAATCTGCTCAGGGATGCGTCATTATTTCCATTTGTCCGTGTGCGATACTGTTGGCAAAGTCAACGATTTAGGTTCAGATAAAGCACAGAAAGGCTGAAAGGGCAAAGGCAACCTTTGCATTTTGTACTTTATATTTTAATCACGAAACATCTTGTTAGCCAAAACGTTCTGCTGTTTACGTTTTAGACAGATACCCAAATCTCTTAATAAGATATTTTACGGTTCTTTGTAATCTCAATTCCCTCACCTGCAAGGCTTTGCGGGATATGCATAAGACAGGCTATGTTTTATGTACAGTATTATTACTACTACTACTAACTACTACTACTACTACTACTACTACTAATAATAATAATAATAATAATAATAATAATAATAATAAAATAATATAACTATAATATCAATTATATTATGAATTAATGCAAGGCGGGACGCGATAAATGCAATAAGAGTAACATTAAATTGGTATAGTTTCGTCGAAAAAATATACCAATGTTATATTTTATATTGGTAACAGACTTTTTGATAAAAGGAACATACCGTGACGCTGCTTTACGTGTTTAGACTGATACCCAAATCTATAGTTAAATAAGATTTTATTGTCTTGTAATCAAAATTCCAGAAAAATGCACGCTTTGCGGTTTAAAGGCAAAGACCATGCTTGTAGATATGATGATGTACTATGACAAAAAAATACTACTTCGTATTTGTGGTAAAAAATAATTTAAAAATAAAATCGTTTAGTGTAGCAACTATCTATTATTTACCAACAGTTATTAGTCCAGCTTAGTAAGAGGTCTAACATAAAATTAGATATATAATAATAAGTTAAAGCTGTGTTAGATATTTTCGCCTGCAAATAATAAACGTGCACATAATATGTGCAGTAACTAATTAAATTGTATGCATTTAACATTAATCTTATGTTTTGCTTTTTTTGTTTTTTTTTTGTTTTTGTTTTTTTGTGGTATTCTGTCGAATAAAACAACATAATGCAACAGAATTATGCAACATATTTTTAGGACCGTATTTGTATGTTTTATAGATTTTGGTTACAGATCTGTTTAAAACACACTACATTGTGTTTTAAATCTGTTACATCTGATTTAGTTCTTAAACAATTTTCAGTGCAGACTTTTTTTCTGATATGTTTGTTTCAGACATGTCATCTCTCCTTCATATGTAACTTATTGAACTCGTGGGTTCCATGCTGGTGTTTCTACCAACAGTAATTCAGTCCAGCTGTATAGAGGCAGGGCTATATTTTTTAAAGCATTTAATCCAATCTTCAAGTAAACATTCTAAAGGATAAAGTCCATTGTTAACCCAGAATGAACAACTTGAGTATTATACTTTATATTGGATCATTGGTTTCTTGATTCTGATTTGATGAAATCCTAAGTGTTACTTGAACAAGCCCCTCAAACTTCTTTTTTCTCCTGGCAGACCTATGTCCCAGTGATTTAGACAGTGACAATGAAAGCAAAGATGGGCACCAACCAGGGCAAAATGACTCCAGTAAGATCTCCATTACAACTAATGAGGACTCGAAGGATGAGAAAGAGAGCCCATCCAAAAAACATGTATTTACCACGAATGACCCTGTGAGCAAGGGTCAAGACGATTCCCTGAGGACTGAACGAAGCCCCGCCAACTCCAGACAGAGCCCTGCCACCATCACCTCGAGCACAACAGGGATGCAGGGCAGGCAGGACATTAAAAATCCTGTCCTTGACTCTCCTAAAATGGAGGAGAGCAGGCCGCTGAACAAGGAAACGTGTGTGCCCTTGACGGTTCAAACAGACAGCAGCGCTCACTTGAGCCAGGGACACATGCATCATTTTGGATTTCCACCTGGTTTGGCTGGACAGCAGTTTTTTAACCCTCTGAGTGCTGCGCACCCATTTCTCTTGCACCCAAGCCAGTTTAACATGGGTGGCTCATTTTCTAACATGGCTGCTGCAGGTATGGGCCCCTTGCTGGCAGCTGTGTCATCAGCAGGTGTTAGCACGATGGACACAGCGAGCATCGTCTCCTCACCCCAAGGACTGACTGCCACCTCTTCACTCCCCTTCCACTTACAGCAGCATGTACTGGCTTCACAGGTAAGACACGCTAAGGAAGTGGCACTACTTATTATTATTATTATTATTATTATTATTATTATTATTATTATTATTATTATTATTATTATTATTATTATTATTATTATTAATGCCCAAATTGGGCCTGGTTCTCTGAGATTATCTTAATCTTAAATAGTCTTTCTATGTAAAACTAGAAAATATATACAGTAAATTAACTTAACTAAATTAAACTACAATTGCTTTTTTTTAAAATCTGTTCAGAAGCTGCTAACTATCCTTAGAATACACAACTGCAGATGCCCAAAATGTTTGGAATAAATACTGGTTAATTTCAAGCTGTTTTATTGTTATTAATATGCAATACAATTTGGTCAAGAATGAGGCAAATCTCATATTGCTAAACTAATATAAGCAGTATAAATTATGATATAATCTCAAGATCGCACATGAGCCTCTGTGTCAATAATAGATGCAAAGGTAGATATAACTTTATATATCACAACGTGATTCCAGGGAGGGGACTGGTTGGGTAACATACCTGTTGAAAAACTTTAATACTGTCAACACCCCAAAAAGAAGACAGGATTCATACAGCTATGTGCTATCGAGCAGCTTCCAGCTCCACATTGTCATATTAAGTTACAGGCGATTCCCCTATCGACCTCTCAGAATGAAATGCAATCTAAAAAAAAAAAAAAAAATGTTCACGCTGGTTTTAATTGTACAGCTATGGTCCAAAGTATTCAATCACTTTATAGAATCAGCATATTTTCCTTCATAAAGTCGAATGAAACCTGCTGAATGATGTTAACATAATGAAATACATAACGATTGTAGTTTTCCCATATTCATAAAAAACAAATGTTGAAAATATATATTATGTCTCAATCCTTTTTTTGGCCATTGCTGTTGAACTAGGAAGTTGGCGAATGCAAAGTTGCTTGTTATCTATGTGAACTAGTTTAATGGGCTTCCTTTATTTGCAGGGTCTGGCAATGTCACCATTCGGAAGCATTTTCCCTTATCCGTACACCTACATGGCGGCAGCTGCAGC